>NC_140488.1:83110847-83633347 GCF_964271855.1 Acomys minous | reverse complement strand
AAGAGAGAGAAGAATGGAGGAAGCTCCTACAAGTGCATACTGTGGTACCATATGCTTGAACAAATCTGCCATATGTTCAGTGTAAAATCCATGCTCCTAAACTGGCTATGATTGCACATTTGTGTCTTATAACTGTTTACAGTGCCTTTAGTTTGTTTCTTTTTTGTCTATTTGTTTGTTTTATTCCTATAATATTCCCCTTGGTGTATGGAGTCACCCATGACATAATTTTAAATGATTTCTATTTTCAAATTAAGGGAAGAAAAAAAACCATAGTCTGGTCTAATTCTTGATCTTGTAGATGTGTATAAGGATATTTTATTTTCTATTATTATTATAATTATTGTGTTTGTATTTGTGTGTGTGAGAGAGTAAAAGAAATATATTTCTATATTCAATGTTATATATAAACCTTGCCCTATCTGCAAATTGCGTGAGTTTCAAATACACAGTGATTTGGTGATAAAATAACATTGGAAAAATATAGGAGACAGATTTGATTCTGTGGGCAGAAGACACTCCTTTTTCATAAAAATTGCCCCAAATGGCTAGTATCTATTGCTTATATCAAGTTAAGTTATTTTAGACATATTAAACATAAGGCTTAAAATATTTTTACTATGTATATCAATATAGTGCAAGGTATTTCAGTGTAATGATATGCACTGAGTGCGTCTCATACATTTGAAAAACGAAGGTAATGCCATCCTAAATTCAAATGAAACTCTTACCAAAATTCAGTAAGTAAACAAAAACATTTGTTCATGATTTATGTTCTGGTTTTCTTTGTAGCAGGCAATGATCACTGGTATGAAAATGTTAATTCATTTTGCTTGTTATCTGTTTGATGTTTTCAATTCATTTTAATGTAAGTATCATTCTCATTTATCTTCATCTGAAGCCTTGTTCATTTTAATTAAATGGTGACTGTTTTCTCCTGAATATAAGTACAAAAAGCAAGTCTTTTAATCTATCACCATCAAAATTGAGCTATGTATCTTTTTAAGTTTAATCAGCTACAACCTGAAAAACGGACACTGAGCTTCTTATACTTTGACCGTTACTTGTCTTCAAATGGCATTAAATTAAATAAATCTAAGAATTTTTTCATGTAAATTCTATTAAGACACTAAAAAGGAAGTTTTGAAAACTCTAAACCAGAGAAAATCCTAAATCATCATTTATTCTTTTTACAGATATGTATAGTTGTATTTATTTGTAGAGAGGTGATAGCTTTAAAAATAACTGAGCATTTCTTTGTTTGAAAATCAACAATGTTATAATCAAATGTAGAAACAATACTAAGAAGACAAGAACATTCATTCAGTGGCAGGCTGGCTATTAGGAACTAATGGGCAGGTGTTGGTACACTGAAGATTTCAGGGTCCATGCAAGACACAGAAGATCCAAGCAGGGGAAGCAAGAAACGGATGTAATTATGCACCTGCTTTACACAATGCAAAACCATGTTCCCTTATGTTGCTAAGTTATTGATTTGGAGAATAACATTCTAACAGACTGAAATCAACTAAGGAAAACCAGAATGTTGAGGTAGTGCTTTCAGAAAAGCAGTTCAGAACATAAATTTAAAGCTTTATTAAAGTTGATTTGAAAAATAAGTATGATAATAATGTATAAATCCTGTAGCTGTATTCCTGCATATAAATGTTTACATACTGTTTCCAGAACTTTATAGCTTTTTAGAAAACAACTTTTAACTTTTCAAACTATCAAGAAGTTTTCAAAAACAAGTGGAAAGTCTTCTCAAAGTCAAAAGTCACAGTACTTCTCAAAATCTATTTTATTTAATTTCTTCCAAATTGTAGTTCTGTCACTTATTCCTATATTAGTAACAAAACATTTAAAATAATGACAGTATCAAGATTACGTGTGTTAAGTTATTTGATGTAATAACTAAAATGAAACATTAAAATATCTATCTTTAAAAATGATTTAAAAGATTCCTTTTTACTAAAGATATGAAAACCTGCAATTTCAATGTTATAGACTCTGTCATAGAATATTTTCCCTTCTCAACTTTTCCTGTCATTTCCTCTATTTGAGTAAGAAAGTAATCATTGTGTAGGGCTAAAAAATTTCAGAGTTCTTATCAGTGGAAAGAGAGGCTTTGAGGTTTTGTACAGAACCAAAGCATGTATATATTTCTATAGTCACATTTTATTTGAACATAGAATGTGACATTCATCTGGATATAGGAAAACAAAGGAATCTAGTACAAAATGTGGTAAGAGTTATTTTGAATGTTCATACATAAATGTGAATTTCTATATTAATGATTAGTGGTACTTAAAATTTTAAATTGTTGAGACTGAAGAGATGTTAAAGTGGTTAAGAATACTTGTTCTCTTCTAAAACACCTGGGATCAGTTTTCAGCACACACATAGCACCTCACAGCCAACTATAACTCAAATACTAGGAGATTTATTGTCCTCTTCTGGTCCTCACAAGCACTGCACACATGTAGTGCAGCCATACAAGTATACAAAACACCCGTACACATAAAATAAAGTCATTTTTATAAAGATGTTAAAAGCATAAACTCCCTTTGAAGACCTCAGGAAAAGGTCTTTCCTTGCCTTATCCAATTTTTCTTTTTATTTGTTCACTTCATATCCTGATTCCAGCCCCCTCCCTGGTAGGCTCTGGATCCCACCCTCCCTCCCTCATCATCTCTCTCCTCTCCCCTAGTCCTCAAAAAGGGGGATCCTTCTTCCCCTAACATCTGACCTTAGCCTATCAAGTCTCATCAGAACTGCTGAACCCTCTTTCTCTGTGGCATGGCAAGGCTGCCTGGCCAGGGGAAAGTAATCAACGTGGGGGCACCAGAGTCCATGTAAAAAAATAGCCCCTACTCCCCATATTATGTGACCCATAATAGGCTATCTCGCTACTACATCTTAGCAGAGGGTCTAGGTCCTCACTATGCATGGTTCTTGGTTGGTGCATCAGTCTCTGCAGCACACCCTTCCCCTGCCTATATTTATTGGTTCCATTGGTCTCCTTGTGGAGCTCCTGTCTCTTCCAAATCCTTCTATCCCTTAACTCTTCCATAAGACTCCCTGCTCTCCACCCTGAAGTTTTGCTGTGAGTCTCTACATCTGCTTTGATCCTCCTCTGCGTGGAGTCTTTCAGAGGACCTCTATGGTAGGCTCCGGTCCTATTCCTTCTCTTCAACTGCTTCCAGTGTCTATATTCTGTTTTCCCTTCTGAATGAGAATTAAGTACTCTCCCTAGGGTCCTCCTTCTTATTTACCTTCTTTAGGTCTGTGTATGGTACTGTGGTTATCCTGTATGATGTGGTTAATATCAGTTTATAAGTGAGTATATACCATGTGTGTTTTTCTGTGTCTGGGTTAACTCACTCAGAATGATCATCTAGTTCAATCCATTTGCCTGCAAATTTTATGATTTCTTTGTTTTTAATAGCTGAGTAGTATTTCATTCTGCAAATATACCACAGTTTCTTTTTCCATTCTTCAGTTGATGGACATTTGTTTGTTTGTAGATTCTGGCTATTACAAATAAAGCTGCTATGAACATAGTTGAACAAATGTCTTTGTTGTATGGTGGAGCATCTTCTGGGTATGTTCCATGGAGTGGTATGACTGGGTCTTGGGGTACCACTATTCCCAATTTTCTGAGAAAGCACTATATTGATTTCCAAAGTGGTTGTACAAGTTTGTACTCCCACCAACAATGGAGGAGTGTTCCTCTTTCTCCACATCCTCACCAGCATGTACTGCCACTTGAGTTTTTGATCTTTGCCATTCAGATAGGTGTAAGATGGAACCTCAGAGTCATTTTGATTTACATTGCCCTGGTGAAGGAGAGATAAACTTGTTTTTTAGGATCCCAAGTGCGGGATTGGAACGGTCTTGTGAGAGAACAGGTGAGATTAATCCACTAGAAGACCGACCACCTTTTGTGGGAGCTTGATTGTTGCCAGCTGAAAAGATCCCATGAACAGACTTTGGGAGGAGATATATAAATGAGCCCAGAACTGTAGGCAGGGCTTTTTGGAGACTTGGGATAGATTTAGCTGTTCATCGCTGCACTTTGAGATGCTCCTAGAGAGAACCACTCGAGGGAAGGCTTTGGGGATCTGGCTTCTGTTGAGGTTATGGGTTCTGATTACTCTAGGTTCCAGCAGAAGAAATCCTACAGATTGTGCCAGGAGAATCGTTCCTCGGAACTGATATCCTTACGGTTTTGTTATTGTGTCCATTAATCCTCATTTCCTATTGTTTTGGTTAGTCGGGTTATAAGTGACATATGCTCGGTCACTAAATTGTTAACAAAATATATTGGTTAAGAAAATTGAGCCTACATCCTTGTGAGTAGTGACCTTGAGTATTTCTTTATGTGTTTCTTGGCCATTCTTTATTCCTTTGTTGAAAATTCTGTTTAATTCTGGACCCCATTTTAATTGGATTATTTGGTTTGGCTTAATTTCTTTCTTTTTTAAATTTTATTTTATTAATTTATTCATATTACATTTCAATGGTTAACCCATTCCTTGTATCCTCCCATTCTTCCCTCCCTCCCATTTTCCCCTTACTCCCCTCCCCTATGACTGTGACTGAGGGGGACTTCCTCCCCCTTTATATGCTCATAGGGTATCAAGTCTCTTCTTGATAGCCTGCTATCCTTCCTCTGAGTGCCACCAGGTCTCCCCCTCCAGGGGACATGGTCAAAGGTGAGGCACCAGAGTATGTGAGAAAGTCATACTCCACTCTCCACTCAACTGTGGAGAATGTCCTGTCCATTGGCTAGATCTGGGTAGGGGTTTGAAGTTTACTGCCTGTATTGTCCTTGGCTGGAGCCATAGTTTGAGTGGGACCCCTGGGCCCAAATCTGCCTATCATAATGTTCTTCTTGTAGGTTTCTAGGACCCTCTGGATCCTTCTACTTTGCTATTCTCCCATGCTTCTCTCATCTAGAGTCCCAATAGGATGTCCTCCCTCTGTCCCAGTTTCCTGGTAATTGAAGACTTTCATGGGACATGCCCCTTGGACTAATATGCAGATATAAGTAAGTATATACCATTTGAGTCTTTCTGCTTCTGGGTTAACTCACTCATTATGATCATTTCTAGCTCAATCCATTTGTCCACAAATTTCTGGAATTCCTTGTTTTTAATAGCTGAGTAACATTCCATAGTGTATATGTATTTATCCATTCTTCTACTGAGGGACACTTAGGCTGTTTCTATGTTCTGGCTATTATGGATAAGGCTGCTATGAGCATGGTTGAGCAAATTTTCTTCTTGTGTGCTGGAGCATCTTCTGGGTATATTCCAAGGAGTAGAATAGCTGGGTCTTGGCTTAATTTCTTGAGACCTTTATATATTTTGGATATTAGCCCTCTGTCAGATGAAGGGTTGGTGAAGATCTTTTCCCTGTCTATAGGCTGTTGTTTTGTTCTGTGGACAGTGTCCTTCGCCTTACAGAAGCTTTTCAGTTTCATAATGTCCCATTTATTAATGGTTGATTGTAGGGCCTGAGATGTTGTTGTTCTGTTCAGGAAGTTGTCTCCTGTGCCAGTGAGGTCAAGGCTCTTCCCAACATTTTTCTTCTAACAGATTTAGTGTGCCTGGTTTTATGTTGAGGTCTTTAATCCCCTTGGAATTTAGTTTTATATAGCGTGATAAATAAGGGTCTATTTGCATTTTTCTACAAGTACACATCCAGTTAGACCACCAGCACTTTTTTGCAGATACTATCTTTTTTCCATTGTATGGTTTTGTATTCTTTGGCAAAAATCAAGTGTCCATAAGTGTATGCATTTATTACTGGCCCTTTGATTTCATTCCATTGATCCCTCTGACTGTTTCTATGCAAGTACCATGCAGTTTTCATTACTGTTGTTCTATAGTACAGCTTGAGATCAGGGATAGAGATTCCACTGCAAGATCTTTTATTGTCTAAGATTGGCTTAGCTATTGGGGATTGACTGTTTTTCCATATGAAGTTTTCCATATGAAGTTCTTTCAAGGTCTGCAAAGAATTGTTTTGGCATTTTAATGGGAATTGTATTGAATCTATAGATTGCTTTTCGTAAGATGACCATTTTTGGTATGTTATCCCACCAATCCATGAGCATGGAAGATCTTTCTATCTTCTGATATCTTCAATTTCTTTCTTCAGAGGCTTGTAGTTTTTTCATACAGGTTTTTCACTAACTTGGTTAGAGTTAGAAGATACTTTAGGTTTTTTGTGGCTATTTTGAAGGGTGTTGTTTGCCTGATTTCTTCCTCAGCCTGTTTGTTTGTTTGTTTGTTTGTTTGTTTGTTTTTTAGTTTATTTTGTACATAGCCCCTTTGCTGAAGGTGTTTAACAGCCACAGCAGTTACTTGGTATAATTCTTAGCGTCATTTATCTGTGCTATCATATCATCTGAGAATAGTGGTATTTTTACTTCTTCCTTTCCAATTTGTAGCCATTTCATCTTCTTTAGTTGTCTTATTCTTCTAGCTAGAGCTTCAAGTGCTATATCAAAGCTATGTGGAGAAAGTGGACAGCCTTATTTGGTCCCTGATTTCAGTGGAGTTGATTTAAGTTTCTCTCCTTTTAGCTTGATGTTGGCTATAGGCTTGCCATGTGTTGCCTTTACTATGTGTAGGTATTGGCCTTGTATCCTCAATCTCTTCAAGACTTTTTAATATGAACAAGTATTGGATTTTGTCAAATGCTTTTTTAGCATGTAAAGGTATGGTCATGTGTGGTTTTTTCTTTCAGCTTGTTTATATGATGAATTACATTTATGATTTCCATATATTAAACTTCCCTGCATGTCTGGGGTGAAGCCTACTTAGTCATGATGAATTATACTTTTTATGTGTTCTTGGATTTTGTTTGCAAGTATTTTATTGAGTGTTTTTGCACCAATGTTCATAAGAGAAATTGGTCTGAAATTCTCTTTCTTTGTTGAGGCTTTCTGTGGCTTAGGTATCAAAGTGCCTAGTGACTATGGCCTCATAGAATGATTTTGGTAATGTTCCTTATGTTTCTATTTTGTGGAATAGTTTGAAGAGAAATGGTATTAGATTTTCATTGAAAGTCTGGTAGAATTCTGGGCTATATCCATCTAGATCTGGTCTTCTTTTTTTTGGGGGGGGAAGACATTTTTTGACTGCTTCTATTTCCTTAGGAGATACAGGACTGTTTAATTTGTTTCCCTGGTCTTGATTCATATTTGGTAGTTGGTATCTCTCAAGAGATTTGTCTATTTCATTTAGATTTTCAAATTTTGTGGCTTATAGGCTTTTGAAGTAAGCCCTAATGATTCCTTGGATTTCCTCAGTGTCTGCTGTTATGACTCCCTTTTCACTTCTAATTTTGTTGATTTGAGTACTCTCCCTCTGTCTTTCAGTTTGTTTAGCTAGGGGTTTGTCCATCTTGTTAATTTTCTAAAAACAAAGCAAAACAAAACAAAAAAAACAGCTCTTGGTTTCAGTGATTCTTAGTATTATTATTCTCTTTGTTTCTAAGTTATTAATTTCATCCCTGAGTTTGATTATTTCCTCTTGGGTCTGGCTGCTTTTTTTCCTATATCTTTCAGGTGTGTTAAGTTGTTAGTATGGGATCTCTCCAATTTCTTTATGAAAGTGCTTTTGCTATGAACTTTCTTCTTTGTACTACTTTTATTGTGTTCCATAGGTTTTGGTATGTTGTGCCTTCACTTTCATTGAACTCTAGAACATCTTTAATTTCTTTATTTCATTCCTAACCCAGAGGCCATGGAGTAGAGAGTTGTTCAGTTTCCACAAGTTTGTATGCTTTCTGTTGTTTCTGTAGTTGTTGAATTGCAGCTTTAATTCATTGTTGCCTGATAAGGTGCAAGAGGTTATTTCAGTCTTCTTATATTTGCTAAGGTTTGATTTGTGACCAAGGATATGATCAATTTTGGAGAAAATTCTGTGAGGTGCTGAGAAAAAGGTGTGCTCTTCTGTGTTTGGGTCGAATGTTCTGTAGATATCTGCTAGGTCCATTTGATTCATGACCTCTATTAGTTTCATTATTTACCCTTCAATTTCTATCTTGATGATTTGTCTATTGAGGAGAATGGAGTGTTGAAATCTCCCACTATTAATGTGTGGGGTTTGATTTGTGGTTTAAGTTTTAGAAATGTTTCTTTTATGAATGTGGTTACTCCTACCTTTAGGGCATAGACATTCAGAATTAAGATGTCATCTTGGTGTATTCTTCCTTTGATGAGTATGAAATGTCCTCTCTATCTCTTTTGATTAGTTTTGGTTCAAAGTTTATTGTATTAGATACTAGAATGTCTACTTCAGGTTGCTTCTTGGGTCCATTTGCTTGGAATACCTTTTCGCAGCCCTTTACTCTAAGGTAGTGTCTATCATTATTGCTATTAACCTGTGTCTTTTTATTTGGGAATTGAGACCATTGATATTAAGAAATATTAATGACCAGTGGCTGTTAGTTCCTGGTTTGTTTGGTTTTTTTATGTTCATGGTGTGTGTGTGTGTGTGTGTGTTTTGTGTGTGTGTGTGTGTGTGTGTGTGTTTTGTGTGTGTGTGTGTGTGTGTGTTTCTTTCTTTTAGTTTTGCAGTTGTGGGGTTATTTATTTCCTGTGCTTTCCTGGGTGTAGTTAGCCAGTTAACCTCCTTGGGTTGTTTTCCTTATAGAAACTTCTATAGGGCTGGGTTTGTGGCTAGGTACTGTTTAAATTTCATTTTGTTATAGAATATCTTGTTTTTTCCATATATGGTGATTGAAAGTTTTTGAGTATAGTATTAAGGGTTAGCATCTGTGGTTTCTTACTGTCTGCATGACATCTATCCAGGACTTTCTCAGTTTCATAGTCTCTATTGAGAAGTCAGGTGTAATTCTGATATGTTTGCCTTTATATGTGACTTGGCCTTTTTTCTCTTGTAGCTTTTAATATTCTTTCTTTGTTCTTTACATTTAATGTTTTGATTATTATGTAGCAGGAAGATTTTCTTTTCTGGTTCAATCTATTTTGAGTTCTGTAGGCTTCTTGTATGTTTATGGATATATATTTAGTTTGGGTGAGTTCTCTTCTATAATTTTGCTGAAAATGTTTTCTGTGCAGTGGACCTTGGAGTCTTCTATACCTATTATTGTTAGGTTTTGTCTTTTGGGGAGTCTTTTCCTTCTTCTAGTCCTTTTATTCTTAGGTTTGCTCTTTTTTATAGTGTCCTAGATTTCTTGGATGTTTTATGTCAGAAACTTTTTAGTTTCAAATTATTCTTTGACTGGTGTATTAATTACTTAATCGTATCTTCTACACTTGAGGTTCATCCATCTCTTCTTTTCTTTTGGTGTGGTTTGTGTCTGTAATTCCTGTTCTTTGCTAGGTTTTCCAATTCCAGGTTTGCCTCAGATTGTGTTTTCTTTGGTGGTTCTAATTTTAGTTTTTGGTCTTGAATAATTTTACTCTTTTCTTTCATTTCTTTCTCCAGTTTGATTATATTTTCCTGTAATTCTGTATAGAATTTATTCAATTCCTTTATCTGTTTGAATGTATTTTCCTGTATTTCTTCGACAGATTTATTTTCCTCCTTCAAGGCTTCCATCATTTTTATCACCTCAAATTTAAAACAATTTTCTTGCACTTCAGGGGTGTTGGTATCTCTGGCAGTGACATATGACTTTGAGTTTTGTTTCCTGTGTTCTTTTGCTGGCCTCCAGCTATCTGGTTGTCTGTGATGTTAGATGGCCTGGAGGTTTCTCCAATGTGGTCACTATGTGTCTCACTAGAGCAGTCAGGTTGAGAGCAGGTTAGAGAGCCAAGCCATACCCCCTCCAGGTTCCGGCATTGACTCTGTCCACAAGTGACTTCAATAGGTCTTGCCCAAGCAAGATTCCAAGCAAAGTGCATGTATCAGCATAAGCCTGAACAAAGATGGAGAGACTTGTAGTTCCAAAGTGTTCTATCACCTCAGGAAGCACAGAACTTCCAGCTTTTAACTCTGAATCTCAGAGCTCCTAGCTCTTCCACTTGCCCATCCTGGTGTGACAGTGGTCTTTATGAATGAGGGGGAGAGGTCTGCAAGCTGCTGAGGTCTAGAAGAAAAACTTTTGTCTCCCTCAGCTCACACAAACATAACAACATTGTCTTCAAAAGAAGGAAAGATATCCTCTGCTTACTTTTCCCCCCAAGAATTTTGTTTTCCCAGATTTGTTATTATACTATCCATAATAACATGTCTAAGTCAGTTCATTCATTGAAGATCAACTGCTATAGTGCTGAGGAGCTACTTAATGGTAGGGTACAGGCTTGGGTTATGAGGCCTAGAGTTTTGACCCAAGTACCAAAGAGAAAAAGGAACATAAATTATCAGGTGACCCCAGACTTAGACTAGGTACTGCCCTTGGTCAGTGCTGATCCTTCCTCTTTTATTGTTTGTCGGATAGAATCTCTAGCACAAACTAGCCAGTCTCCTGTTTTGCTTCCTTTGTGGTAGGGTTACAAGAATGAGCCTTACAATGATGTATTGTTGTTTGAGTACTGGTCATCAAACTTTTCTGCATCATGCTTACTAGGAAAGTGTTCTACCATTAAACCACGTCTTCAGTGTTGAATGGTAAGGTTGCATCTTAAATAAAACCCACATGTGGGACCCTTCCACCCACTAAAAAAATTAAAAAACATTTTAAAAAAACAGTATTACGTATTTCAAAGTGTTTACATTAGAGTGAAATGGAATAATTGGTATGTTCCATGCTTTATAGGACCAATGAAAATAGTAAAACTAATCTTTGAATTTTCTATTCAACATTTTTATGTGTTAATATAAATATTCTCTTTACAAAAGTTGAAAACAAAATTTGAATATGTACTTAGAATAAAAAATAAGGAAATATAAGATCAATGTAATTATAGTGCAAAAAATCAGATTTTTCTTTCTTTTTTCTGTCTTTTTATTTTTGAGACGGAGATTCCTTGGAAACTCTGGAACATGCTTTGTAGACTAGGCTGGCCTTGAACTCATAAAGATCTCCCTACCTCTGCCTCCTAAATGCTGAGTTTAAAGGTGTGCAAAACCATGCCTGACTAAAGTTCAGTTTTCAAATACATTTGTTTTATATGGATTTATATGTATGATACAGACAAGATCTATACAACTATGTTATAATAGCCCCCATTCTCTATTTTCTTTTAATTTTGAGATAGAGTCTCATAATATGAATTTTCTCAATAGTCCTAATTCAGCCTCTTGATCACCTGTAATTACAAATTTATGCCATCAAGCTTATTAATATATACATATATAATTAAGTACAAACATATATGTATTTATTTAAACTTCTGTTTGCTATACTGGCATGCTACATAGGTAAATAATGTTTATAAATCTGATATTTCTAAAAACACTTCATATCACGAATATATATACCTTATAATGTCTTGTAAGTTATTGTATCAGAAACAGAAGAAATAAGAATTTACAATTTGAACCTTGAGCTCACTGGGACAAGAGACAAGTTACTACACAGAACACCAACAACTCAAGCTATAAGATCAACAATTAATAAATGGGACCTCATAAAAGTGAAGAGCTTCTGTAAGGCAAAGGACACTGTCCACAGAACAAAACAACAGCCTACATACAGGGAAAAGATCTTCACCAACCCTACATTTGACAGAAGGCTAATCTACAATATACAGAAAGAGCTCAAGAAATGAAACACCAACAAATCAAAAAATCCAATAAAAATGAGGAAAAGAAATAAACAGAATTCTCAACAAAGGAATATCAAATGGCTGAGTAATATTTAAAGAAATATTCAGCATCCCTTGTCATCAGAGAAATGCAAATCAAAATAACTGTGAGATCCCACCTTACACCTATGGCAAAGATCAAAAACTCAAGTGATAGCACATGCTGATAAGGATGTGGAGAAAGGTGAATACTACTCCATTGCTGGGGGAGTGTAAATTTGTACAACTACTTTGGAAATTAATTGGGTGCTTTTTCAGAAAATTGAGTGTAGTGCTACCTCAAGACCCAGCTATACCACTCCTGGGCATATATACCCAAAAGATGCTCCAACATACAACAAAGGCATTTGCTTAACTATGGTCATAGCAGCTTTATTCATAATAGCCAGAATCTAGACCCAATCTAGATGTCCCTCAACTGAAATATGGATAAAGAAACTGTGATACATTTACACAATGAAATACTACTCAGCTATTAAATCAAGGAAATCTTGAAATTTTCAGGCCAAGAAAGACACACATGGTATATACTCACTTATAAACAGATATTAGCTACATCATACAGGATAAACACAGTACCATACACAGACCTAAAGAAGCTAAATAACAAGGAGGATACTAGGGAGAATGCTTAATTCTCATTCTGAAAGGTAAACAGAATAGACACCGGAAGTGGTTGAAGAGAGGGAACAGGACAGGAACCTACTGTAGAGGTCCTCTGAAAGACTCCACCCAGCAGAGGATAGAATAAGATGCTGAGACTCACAGCCAAACTTCCTGGTGGAAATCAGGGCATCTTATGGAAGAGTTGAGGGATAGAAGGACCTGGAGGGGACAGAAGTGCCACAGGGAGACCAATGGTGTCAACAACTCTGGTGCAGGGATGTGCTGCAGAGACTGATGCACCAATGAAGGACCATACATGGTGAAGACCTAGATCCCCTGCCCAGAATGTAGTAGATAGGCAGCACAGTCTCCCTGTGGGCCCCATAATTAGGGGAGTAGGGTCAACTTTTGACATACCCACACATTGTTCACTTCCCCCTGGCAGGGCGGCCTTGCCAGGCCACAGAGGAAGAGGAAACAGGCAGTCCAGATGAGAATTGATGGACTGAAGTCAGATGTTAGAGGAGTAGGGCCCCCATTTCTGAGGACTAGGGGAGGGAGGGAGGGGGTTTGAGAGAGGGAGAGTGGGACTTGTGGGTGATGAGGGACAGGGTTGCAATTGGGATGTAAAGTGAACAAATTATAAATAACACAAACAATAAAAAGAATTTACAGTTCTGTAAGTATCAATTTATTTATATTATGTCTTTTCTATGGTTTCATTTTCTATGCAGTATGTATGTATGTAAGTATATACATAGGTATGTATGCATTATGCACGTGTGTGTGTGTGTGTGTGTGTGTGTGTGTGTGTGTGTGTGTGTTTAATATAGGATATTACCACATACATTAAGCTGGCCTGGAACTCAAAAATATCTACTTGCTTCTGCCTCCCAATTTCTGAGACTAAAGTTATATGTCACTATGCCTGGAAATGCTGTTTTTGAAATGGAACTTAGCAAAACGTATAGCCTGGATTGCCTTCAAAATCATCTGTGTTCTATGGCCTCCATAAAGCTTGTATTATGAACATTCATCACTACTCCTGAGCATGATTTCCTGAGCAATGAAAGTGACTGTAAATTATATCATTTTTACAAGAAAAACAGCTGTTTTCTATCTACCATTATTAAAATCTTTAATAGCAAAAACCTTGAGGAATAAAAAATCAGGAAGAAACATTTTAATAGAATCTTTAGTCTTCATGAATTATATATTATCTGTTTCATAAATATTTTAAAATTTTACTAGGTTATAGTACTTATTTTCATTTGTCTGTGCTTTAAATGGTTCATCTTTCAATATCTCTATGACTAAAAGTTTGCTCATCTGCCTGCCTATTTCTGTAAAATAAATTCTCAGAAGTAAAATTGCTATGTCAAAGTGTGGAATCATATTTAGGAAACTAGAGCATCTTGCCAAGTTGAATTTCAAGTATGATCTTGTTTATACTGACCTCCAACAGCATAATTGTCATTCACCTATATCTTAGTCCATACTGGGCATTTTATGTTTTATAATTTTACTCTGTGTAAACTTTTGCCAAGTATGTAAGAAAAATGGAATGGCAAGTAGATTTTTCTACTTTCGGGGAAAAGGTCTTTGCCATTTCTTCTATGCACATCTTTCCTTATGGAATGACATTTTATTAGCCTAGTGCCTCAAGCTCTCTGTGTCTCTCAGTTGTACTGCTTCAGAGGAGATGAAGTACTTTTTCTGATTCATTTACATAATTGGAAAAATATCCAATGGGCCATAGGGCCCACATCTGTTGTGTCTTTGTCCTGGGGTACATTCTAACTCCAGGACTAAAGGCCACGGCTGCCGTACCTCACTAAATAGACAAGCGAACCTACCTGATGATTCAGAGGTAAGTTAGGAAGACATAGTAATCAGCAAGACTCAATGCAATCAAATTTATTTTCAGTATAGAAGATTTTTTGCAATGTGCATTACCCATTATTTTGACTTTGCTGTCATTTTTAAATGTCAGGATTAGAGAGAAGCAAATAATAATTTTAGGAACTCCCCCAAAGACTTGAACTTGGAATTTTTATCATATTATAAATTAAACTTATTTTTGTTGATGTACATTCATATATCTACAAATCATTTATATTTTCCTATTTTTATTGAGGCAGTTTTTAAAAAGTAATTTCAGTTAAGTATTATCTTCAGTTAGGTATTCTACCTTATTGTGTCATGGTAATTTGATTCTCTGTAGACTAATTAATATATGCATATATGTTTATATAGAGACATAGAAATTCTATTCTGCAGAGTTTCTATTTTTGTTTACAGTAATTTGTTTTTTATTTTATTTATTTTATTTTTTACATATACATTTATATCATTCCACACATATACAATAAACTACCTATAGCAAGAAGAACCATGACACAATCAGGAAGTATATAAATGTTACATTCTTAGTGTTTTGGATATTTGTATTTGACAGCCTTGAAGAAAACATCTTTTCTATCTTGATGAATCTAAAATTCTGAATGTAAATCAATCTCCATCACATCTTGTCATTATCAACTTGAAATATCTATCTAGCCCTAAAAACATCTTAACCCCTAAACAACTAAGCTTCATTGTAAAACTAAGCTACCTGGTCTTCAACTTCATCAGACACTTGAGAAGAAATAAAATTAATTACCTGAATTAACAGGAAGTGCAGGTTAGCAGCTTCCAAGCTTTAAAAAAAGACAGACAGTTTGCAGCCTGAATAGACACCCCAAACTCTCTATAATGTTGGAGCATCATCTTCAGCTTTCTGACTCAATATATCAGACAGACCTATTTGTGAGGCAGGAACTATTGAGGACTTGCTTACCCTGTCTTGGCAGAATTTGGCCATCCACTCTGCCTGCTCAATAACTTGTTTTGAAGATACTAACAGAAGATAAGTTTTTCAGTTTAATGAAACAAACCAGGTATGATTAAATGGTTGGCAAACACTTTTTGGGTAATTTTGTGATCGCTTATAATATAGCTTCTTGAGTTGTTCTACTTTGATAAAATTTCTTTGAAAAAATGTTGTCTTTTTAAACTTAAATTTAAACTCCTAATTGTACCGTTTATATTTTCAGGTAGAGCTAATTAACATATATTTTGTATATAGCATGAAATATTCCATTATACCATTTATTATTCATTTGTCTCACTCAGGTTCAAGCCTTATATTTTCAGTCTTCAACTGATAGCAAGAACATCATAATAAATATTTCTTTAGCAAGCGAATTTGCTTATTCTAGACTACAACAATAATATTCAAAATTTAGTCCTTTAACCAGCAGTATCATCATCTCCTCAAAACTTGTCAATTAGACAAAGGGATTTTGACCCCAAAATATATAAGATATTGAGTGGTACACTATATTTCTTGATCAGAATGACTATAAATAACTTGCTAAATTTTATTAGAAAACACTGACTTCTTCCCCTGCTGTTTAGAATAAAAGTCTAACATTCTAATGCAAAATGCAATGTATGGTATAAATAAGCAGGTAAGGGCAAAGTGTCTTTTATCCAATCCTTAGTGGTGAGTCTTAAACACATTTAAATATAAGCAACACTAAATGGACTCAGTAGATTTAGAGAAGTTAGAGAGGGAGAGAGGGTTGAAAATGATGAAAATACAGTATTCGTGTATGATATTCTTATAATTTTTTGAAAATTAAAAAATGCCTTTATGCCAAAATACTAACATGTGTTTTATATATTATGGAGAAAAGAATTGCACAATGGGTTACTAATATAATGGGATGATAAGGGTCTGGTTAATTATTTTTAAATCAAAATGTATAATGTAGCACTAGAGGCTTTCTCGGCAGAATTAATTAATCGGTAAGAATAGGTACAATTTGTAATAAACAATAGTTATTTTATAATTAATAAAATTATTATGCATTATTAGGTTAGAAAACATAAAACATTAGATAAATATTCAAAATATATCAAAATAGAATGGTATATCTTAGGTTATATTAGAAAGGAAAGTAAATAGAAAGAATCCAAAAGGATGTCAGGCTGGCAAATACTTCACTGGATTTTAGCTAGTATTTGGGTTAATATATGGTAGAATAAGCATGTATATAACATTTAGTGAAAATACACGTATTTTAAAAGCCAAATGTGGTGCTAAAGACGTGTAATCTGAAAACTGGAGTAGATGAGGCAGAATATTGCTATGATCAAAGTCAGCCTAGGCTATAGAGTGACTTCAAGGCCAGCATGAACTGTATAACAAAGCCTTGAATAAAAAACAAAAATAAAAAACAAAACCACACAAAATAAAAAATAAAGTATAAAGAGCTTTACATCAAAGTTTATTACTGGTGCTATGGCTCTCTTTTTCTCATATTTAAAGGCTAAGTTGAATATATTATTATACTTCTATAGAATTTAACACTATGCTTCTCGATATCTGTTTTTTATATATTCATATTTATTTTTATCTATTTGTCTCATTTCATTTTTATTTTAATGCACTTCTGGACTCTGTGTTGTCAACATATTATTGGTTTTTTTGCTTATTTTTAAATGATTTTTATATTTTTAATTGGTTCATTTTACATCCCTATTGTAGCCCCCTCCCTTGTAACTTCCTGGTGCCCTTACCTCCCTCATGCTTCTTCCCTCCCCTACTCCTCAGAAACGGGAGCCCCCCTCCCCTAACATCTGACCTCAGCCTATCAAGACCCATCTGTACTCCCTGTATCTTCTTCCTCTGTGCCTTGGAAAGGCCTCCCTGCCAGGGAAAAATGATCAACGTGTGCAGGTCAGAGTCCATTTCGGAAGTAGTCCTTACTGCCCATTTTTTAATTTAAAAAAAAATGTGTGAGTGGTTTGCCTTTATTTGTAGTTTGAGCATGCAGTTCCTGTGGAAGCCAGAAGAGGACATCAGATCCCCTGGTGCTGGAGTTCCGACAATTCTGAAGGTTGTGTGGGTGCTGAACAGAACTTAAGTCCTCTATAATAGCAGCATTGCTTCTTAAGTACTGGGCTATCTCTCCAGCTCCTTGTTTTATTTTGTAAACAGTTCCTTTGTACTTACCATTGAAAAATGTGTTTGATAATGCATTTGTACTTTAATGGCTCCTGTGCAAATTTAAGCCTTGATAAATTCTGGGGAGGAACTGGGAGGAGTCAGGATAGAGGAATAATGATTAAAATATTTTGTTTAAAAACAAGACATGGGATAACCATTGAGATATAATATGAATAAATTAATAAAATAAAAAATTAAAAATTGAAAAATTAAAAAATGTAAATAATACAGGAGAAAAATAAAACCATGCCTTTTCATTTTTAAAATGTCCTCTTTTATTTTACCACTCTTTACATCACTGTGATACATAAAGATGCTATTATCCAAATACATAGTGTACTCAAGCATATCTTCACCATATCACTCTTTCGTCTGCTTTCTTGCCCTCCCACCTTCTCTTACTTCCTTTTATTCTCCTAGACAATTTTCCATTGATTTTCAAGTCAGTACATACATGATTTCATGTATTCATATAAAATTTGAGATCCATAAGTGAGATAAAATGTGATATTTGTACATTTTAGATTGATTTAATTCACTTAATCTGATTATCTCCAATTACATCCACTTTCCTGAAAATTACATAATGTCATTCTTCTTTATGCCTAAAAGTTCATATGTATGTATAGGCAGATAGATACCAAACATACTAAATTTTCATCTATTCTTAGATTTATAAGCAATTAGATTCATTCACTCCATGTTTCTGTATCCCGAATAATGTTGCAATAACGCTAGATGTCCTAGTACCTCTGTGGTGCACTGACATGAAATCTTTCAAACCACCGAGTCAACATATGGTCAAATGAAATCACAAGGCATTTCTCAAAAGACAAAATATGTACAAATGGTCGATTACTATGTGAAAAAAGTCCAAAATCAATGATTATCAAAGAGATACAAATTAGATCATTATTGCAATTATAAATCAGCCTAGTCATAATGGCAGCTTGATACCCTATGAGCATATACAGGGGGAGGTAATCCCCCTCAGTCACAGTCATAGGGGAGGGGAATAAGGGGGAAATGGGAGGGAGGGAAGAATGGGAGGATACAAGGGATGGGATAACCATTGAAATGTAACAAGAATAAATTAATAAAGGAGAGAAAAAAGAATACAATTAAATGCTGCTGAGGATTTGAACTAAAGGAGACTATGCATAGCTGGTAGGATGCAAACTAGTACTGCTACTATTGAAATCAGTAAGGAGGATCCTCAGAAAACTAACAGCAACATGATCCAGCAATAGTAATCTTGACATTTACCCAGTTAACATTTTTCTTTTTTCTTAAGTCAAAATTATCACTGGATGTTACATTTGATTGTTTCTCTTTGGTTCAAATAATCCACAGTTTGAAAATTAAGTTAATAATATATTGTTCAAAGTCTTTGTCATTCTGACTCTTATTGCTATCAAGAACAGCATTAATCTGCCAGTTTTCAGACACCAATTTCAATTACCTTTTCTTTTATCATCTCTAGCTAAATAATCCAAAAAATCTTTTGTTTCATTACATAGAATGTTCTTTCTCTTCTCTTCCATGCTCATTGTTAGGATGGTAGGTCAAAAGATTTCCTACCTAACACAAAAGTAATTAAAAAACATTGATTTCTACAAGGATTCATGTTTGAATATCTACTTTCATTGATTAACTGAGTTGGATCCATGGAGCACAAAGAAAGGTGGAAGGATGAACCTAACTCCATAAAGTTATCCTTTGACATTTACAAGCTAATATATGCACAAAATATCTCTCTATATCTCACTAGTTTCTCACATACAAAATAACAATATTTTAAAAGAACAAAGCATAATGATATATATGACAATATTAAAAGAAAAACATTATTTGTATGCCAACAAAAATTTAAAAATTAATTTAACATATACTAAAATATTTTATGAAACAAAGACAAAAGTTATTGAATAACTTCTGTTTCTAATATAATTCTAGAACTTCAGTTTGGATAGCATAAATCTAAGTAGCTGAGCCTAAAATTCAAGAACCATTAGAAAATCTTTATTTATTTATTTATTTATTTATTTATTAGTTGAAACAGAATCTTGCTGTACAGCCAGACTGGACTTGAACTCAAGACTCAACTCCTCTCCTAAGTCCTGGAATTTCCAGTAGACCTGTTCAAGTGAATCTATTTTTATTTGTTTGTGCGTCAATGCATATTTCACACATATCTTTTGTGCATTTTAATTGCTGTATTCACAGCAGCACCTTTGGTTTTTATGTGCAAAAGTTAGAATACCATACCTTCAATATTTTAGTTGTAAGAAACCAAATCTAAATGAGCATCAGGTACTGATATGAAAAGAAATTTGCTTGTTTCACTTCTTTACTTTTTATGCTACTTCATATCTTTAATTAAAAGCCAAAAGGGTAACTTCAGATGGAATAGAATGTGTCTAATCATTATTAGTCTTACGGAAGCATGGTTTCTTTGACCTTGAAAATGAGCTGTGCATATAGTTTTCATAGAAAATAGCTAAGAATTCATTAAGGTTAAATTCGATATGTCAACTGGAAAAAGACAAAACTTCACTGCTTCTTCAGAGAGATGGGAAGTGAACTAAAAGGGAAAGTGTCTGTAGAGCTAAGCAAATGCTGGACTCTGGACTTTTCCTCTCTGCATTGGCTTTGCACTTAAGTACTCCGTCTGGAATACTGCTGCCAAGAAGTCATTCTGATGAATGGGAAGATGAGAGTTAGGTGGCTCAGGATAAATAATTAGGAAATCAAAATTATTGTCATAGTTTTGGTTCAGTGTATGGTAGCAATGTGACTGATGTTCTCTACCATTTGAGTCAGTACTCCATTTCATGTGGCAACTGTCGTGTAGATTTTTTTCTTTGTCTTAGCCTTTCTGAAAAAGTAAAATCCTTCCATTTTTAGAAATTGTTTGCATTTAATTTACTGTTTGAGGTTTTGGTTTCGGTTTTGGTTTTTGGTTTTTCAAGGCAGAGTTTCTCTGTGTAGCCTTGCCATCCTGGACTCACCTTGTGGACCAGGCTGGCCTTGAACTCATAGAGATGCACCTGACTCTGCCTCCAGAATGCTGGGATTACAGGTGCGCACTGCTGGCTATTTCTTTCTTTCTTTTATTTTTTTTTTTCAAATGAAAGGAAATCTTTAAAGTTATTTAATGGAGGCTGTGGAAAGATGGCTTAGTGAGTAAGAGAAATTGTTGGTCTTACAGAGGACCCAGGTTCAGTTCCTAGTACCCACATGGTGGCTAACAACAATCTGTAGGCTCCAGGTCCAGGGTATCCCACCCGCTCTCTAGCCTCCTTGGGCTCCAGGCATGCGCACTGTACACAAACATACATGCATAAAAAACACAAATGCACATAAAGTAAAATGAAATAGATCTCTAAACTTAAAATTATATCACTTAATTGGAGCTAAAGAGATTGTTCAGTGCTTAAAAGCACTTGCTTTCTCTTGCAGAGAATCTGGGTTCCATTTCCAGTACCTATAAGGCTGCTCACACCTTCTGTTACTCCAATTCCAGGGAATCTGATGCTCTCTTCTGGTCACTTCAGGCACTGAACACAGATGGTATCCACTAATTCGTGCAGCAAAACATTTATACACATAAATAAAAATAAGTAAATTTTAAAAATTATTTAATCACCTCCCTCCTGGACTAGATATCATTACCTATGTGCAGAAGTATTGGAAGGATTCCAGTGCAGAGAGAGGTGAACTCAGGAAGCCCAAACAAAGAAATAGAAAAACTGAGATGGGAAAATGAGAAGGTCAGTAATGTGGTATAACATGACTACAGTTGGGAGTCTTTAAAGTTACATTCCACTGGAGAATCTGTAAGGAATTGTACAGCGTAGGGCTCTGAAAGGCCCCAGTGAAGTGTAGCTGGACTGGCACATTCATTTATCATTTCCATTCATCACTGACTGGGATATTCTTGGTTAATCATTGGAATTTCTTAACTGTTCTGATTGTGGAGCTAACAACAAGCTCCTGTACTATCAGAAGCCCACAGAAAAACAGGGAATTAAACTCGATAGGTGAAAACTATATGCTGTGTGCAGGCTCTCATATTGTAGAAGGGGGCACTAGAAGAAATGCCTCAATGGATCAGTAGTATGTTCTAAATTATTTATGTATATATTAAGTACGTATCTTCTTAGAACTTTTCATGTGCTAAGCATTGGTAAAATAATAAGATATGAATCGATAAAGTCAGAAATCTTCCCTCCACTGTGCATGTCTTCTCGTTCAGTTTAAAAAAAAATATTTTTAGGATTGTGCCTTTCTCTCTATCCTAGTTTAAACTGTCAAGGCAATTTCTGGCGTTTGTTTCACTTTCACACTGCTTAAAACCATTTAATGGTTCTTTGTGGATTTCGGAATAAGAATCAAAATCTTGCTCATCTTCCCAGAATCAATGTAGATTTCCTTCCCAGAATCCCATTTCTTCCTTCTCCTCACAGGCATATGTGGTTTATCCATGCATACCAACATGCTTTGTTTCTCAATTTCACCAAATGACATACATTCTCTTGCAGTGCACAGTTCCATCTTCTTTTTAAAACGAGTTTCCTGAGTCCTATTTAGCTGTTGTGTCTTTGAAGCCTGCACTTGTTTGAAAAAAGAAACAGAGAAGGAGTGAATCTTGGGGAGAGAGGAGGTAGAGAAGAGCTGGGAGTTGTGCAGGGAGGGAGAAACTGTGGTTGGGATGTATTGTATGAGAGAAAAATTTATTTTCAATAAAAATAGAAATTTCCATTTATGGGCAACAATTTCTGTGAATGTACTTTATTTTCTGTCTAACTCTTGCCATCTGGTCTTATTATATTTTCCAATATCAATTGACCCCCCTTTTAATCTTTCTATAGTACCTGCTTTTTTTTCAATTAGCTTTTCATATTCTTAAGATAATGTGCTATGACACTGTATTATGGATATTCTATTGGCTATCTCTCAAATGACCCTGTGAACTTATTGAAGGCAAAAATTAGTGTATTTCACATCATTTACCATGCCTGTGCATCTGAAATTGTCATTTTCGATAATGCTGAATGAATGGGAGTTAACAAAAGAAGACAATGCCCATTGACTTTAATGATCCCACAGGCTAAGTGGTGGTGTCTGTCCCTAAGGAACTTCAGTCTGATGGCCTTATACTTTCTGAAAATTTAATTACATGCCAGATCAGTCTATGCAATAACTGTAAGTATCTCCCTGTTGAGTTTATGTGACCTTAGAAAGCATGATTGAGTCTGAAATATTCATGATAAAACAAATTTCCTTGGTCGCAGCTGTAGGCTTCATTCTGGGCAATTACGGTCCTAATTTCTTCCAATAATTCCTGCTGAGTCCCTCTACAACTTTCCATAACTTCAGGCTCCAAGTCTTTTGAATGTGATGAAAGTCTCACATTTAGCTCATAGGAGTCCTAGTGGTTTAGTATTCCATGGTCTTCTCAAATTCATTTTGTAGAACTTGTAATGCAGGCTTAAAAAGGCAATGAGACAGCTGGAAAAGGTTGCTTTCACTCTGCCTTTATTTAGCAGTTGCTTCGTAAAGCAGGAAAATAGCATCATTTTCATGATTCATCATCTTGTTTCTTCTATAATAGTATAAAAAGAAAGTGGAGATGTCAGTGGATTTATAGCAATAAAAGTTTGTCATGGGGAGTGCTGTGAGCTCTTTTATTTGATTTGTGACTAAAAAATGTTTTATATAAGACTAGTCCAATATAGCAAGTATGTTAAGGCTCACTCAAGAATTAGTGAAAGAGCTTACCACAACGACAATGTTTTCCCTTGATCAAGCTTTAGAGAAGCTTCTATGAGCCCTCTTTTCAACTAGGCCTTGCTGTTTTTGATTCCTGTCTTTCATTTTTCTAGTCCCACTGTAACAAGAATGTACTGTCCTGTTACTAGCACTAAAATCCTCTTACCCTTGATGCCTCTTCTGAGGCACATTCTGTCCACCGGACCCCCATCCCCACTCTGTTCCTTAGCTATAAATTTCTGGTTTCTCTGTGTTTAGACAGAGTCCAGTCTCTCTCCCATCTTGCCACAGTTTCAAACATATTTAAATAGTCACAAATAAAATTCCCTACAATTTTAACATGTTTCATTTTTCAGTATTAAATTATTAGCTTTTGTACCTAGAAATTTTGAAGTATGTGCTTTTTCTAAAATTAAATATAAATCATTAAATATATTTTTTCACCAAAATGTCCATCCAAACAGTGGACTAAAGGCATATGCAGTGTCACAGTGATATTTCTAATAATGAGCTCTTTCATGCTATCTCTTCTCCAGGTCTTTCTTGATACTATTCCTTCTTCCTTGATCATTCATTCACTTATTGTCACAATACTGACTCCACCTCTGCAACTCAGCCTATATGTATTATTTACCTCAACTGATAATACTCTCTGTCCTCCCTAATCTATCATTATATATGTAATGAATTTAACATAATTAACAGATACACATTTGTATCTTAGTAGTTTTCACATTTGCAGTTAGTAGTTTCTTGCCTTTTTACATTTTCAGTAGGGCAGCCCCATGTCACATATCCTAACTTATAGCCAAATTGAAGTGAAAAATAGTATAAGTTATGTTAGTGCATGTTTTTGGAACAAGTTGATTATGGGATTATAATGTAGATAAAACTTAGTGACTAAAACAAGAATAATAATAACATTTGCTGTAACTTATGCACTATATGTGATTGATTAAAACAAACAAAAAGTCACCTGCCATTACTCTCCATAAATACAATAGAACGTAGACTTTCATAGAATTTTAAAAGCTTACAGATGAACATACTATCTGACTAGTATTTGAGAACCTTAATTTTAATATCACATCTTTTTAACTCAATACATACATATGGTGCTTGTACAGCTCAGTGGTCACTTTCCCTCCTCCATCTCATGTGCAATCTCTTACCCCATCAGTTTATGAAAGCATCTCTCTGGGAAAAAGTAGGGTGAATATTTTCTAATCACCTGGAAATATCTGCTTTTCTGACCTTTATGCTAGTGGAACATTCACTTGTTCCAGACAAAATGTCTCTGAAAGAGGAGTGACATACAGACCATAAATAACTCTCTCTCTTTCTGGAATATTTCTTCTAAAGTTTCCTAGGGAGATTACACATTTAGCTGGCCTGATGATTTGTTCTCACTAATAAATAGAGCTAGCTTTTAAAAAGCCAACCAAGGTTAGAAATCCGCAAACACACACAGTACAAGAATTAAAAAGAACACCATTTTCATTTTTGTCCTTTCACTCTAAATGTTCTTATACCAAAAATAAGCATAGACTAGTCCAGAATAGCATACATGATTGTCAGATGCTTCAAAAGAAAGTAAAGCATGCAGAATTTTGTGGTTTAAAAGAATCAAGACTTTATAAGATGTGATTACTTTTCTCATCTATACAAATAAGGAGGTTGAGCAATAACTCAGAATTACTTGTACTGAATTGTTCATGTATATCGGTTGTGTTTTATATGCTGAGTTTATCCAATTATTTCTTCAGTAAAATAGTAAAATTTATTTGAGTATATTTTGAATATAATTTCTTCCTAATTACATAAGGGAATCAGCCCATGATCTGGGTTTACATCCACAATGACTTCTAGCAAGTATAGAATTTAGAAAAAAGTATTGAATGAAAAAAAGATGTTACACTTTTTGCCCCAGCTAACATGATCATCAAATATTTCTGCCACTTAGGAGCTGGATAAAGCTGTCATAATGCAGCATTAACATCCAATGCATGAGAAATATAGTATTCTGCCATTAATAGCAAAGACATAACTTATACATTAGTCATATAAAAATACTAAAGGTAATAGTTATTAACAAAAATAGATATAATATATTGAAATTATGGCATTTGATATCAGATGCCTGTGGAGAAGCTAAATAACCAGGTACTGTATACCATATAGACATGTTTAGATAGAGGCTGGTTCATATCTTGGTAGCATAGGACACAATGGCGCAAGATTTATTCTCAATACTTATTTAATGAAAAATGTACGCTTTTTATTTAATTTCTGGAAATTTCAATTTAATAATTTCAGGAAGTGGCTTGATACAGAAAATCAGAAGTCTAGTAGTAGGACTATGACAAACTACATTTTATTTCAAACGTAAATGTTCCTAAAGCATATAGAAATCCCACTGGTAGATATTTTTGTGCAATTATTCACCAATAAAAACTTATGAAGTAAACCAATGTGGTGGCACCGTAAACTGCCCCTTTAAAAGTTAAAATAATCTTTTAAAATTCATCAGTATCAATGTTACTTGACTTTATAATTTCATTTATTTTTAACCTAGTGCTTCATTTCATTAAAACAACTCCTTTTTGAGATATAAATGAAATGTGGTATTGTGAATTTTACTTTACACATCAGTAAAGTCATGGTTGTTGTTGCATGGCAAACAGTAATTTCCAGGTAAGAATTCAAACTTTATAATGTACTTCCTAACTAAATAAACTTAGCTGACTCTATCTTCTACCTCTCATATCAATACAAATGTGGAAAAATAAGAGTGGAGAGTGATCTGAGGCTCAGAAACAGGTTTAGATATTGAAGAGACAAATGTGCACAACAAAACAGATAGTGCTCTATGGAGTAAAGAAAAGAATTATTTGTACTGAGCGTTACTTTAACTTATTATCTTGCCTAATTGTTGTCAATTTGCAGTCTTCAGAACACTTTTGTCCTTATCCCTAAGGAGTTAGTTAGAAGTGTAAACCATTGAACAATGTCCTAGACCAATTGACCAAGAATTGAATTTTCATGAACGTGTGGAATTGCAATGCAAGTTAAAATCAGATAACCAACACTCTCCTTTGTAATTATATATTTTAATTCATTTATCACATATTGCTAAGTTTTTATCATATTCTATATGCTAGGGAAGTATCAGGGGCATGAATAAGGATTAAAACTATTGTGAACAACCATTTTCTATGACAAGAAAATTTAATTACTAAGGCCATTTACTCACAGTATAAACCCTATAACTTACATATTATTTTCACCGTACTATTTAAAACCCATTTCCATGCAATGTAAGCACACACATCAGTCAAGTTTGTTAAGAAAGTGCCTAGTTCTGCTTCATACAGTCCAATATGCTTATCTTGAGGAAGAGATATGAATTATCTTAAACTTTGAATTGTACTTTTGAATAAAAATCAAGTTAAAAGAAAAAAGAACTGTCCCTTCATGTAATATGTCTGGATTCAATTTAACCTAACTATAACCATGGTTACCCATGAGGAATTGCTCTGGAAAAACTCAGTCCTAGTGTAAGAGGGAGGGCCAGTCTGAAGATGTCATGGAACTGAAAAAGACAGAGAGATCTAGGATTGCACAGAGTATATTTTTGAGTGATTTGTAAGAGTGTGGTCCTAAATGGCATCAAGACCATTTGGATCCATACAACTAGGATCAGTCAGAGCTGTTAGAGCAAAAATGACTTTATCATTGTTGTAGTGTGACTAATGTGCCTTAACAACAGGAAAGTGGGTTTACTAGAGGATTAAAACATATTCATATGTTTGTGTTTAAGCATTAAGAAGAAAGAGAAAGAGAGAGTAGAGCTTTTGTATAATAGTAATGTAGAACTTTGAAATTAATATGATATTTTTAGGATGGAGGAAGGGAGAGGATGAGGATAAGCTGAGCACTCCAGTTTTTATTCCAACCTCAGACAAATTCAACACCAATCAAAATTCTGACTTAGAGTCACATGATGATCTCAGTAACAGCCACTAAGTGACACTGCATTAGAATTCCTAACCAGTGGAAATGGTAAAATATATAATATATTTTTCAATATAAATATAATATATATCAGTATGTGTATATATCAAAATATATATCTACATATCAATATATATGTCAATTTGTGGTGTTTGAGGTGTATGCTTCTGTGTTAAAACATTCAATAAGCCCCTATTTGTTTGCCAACTCAAGCCATAGCAATTTTACAATCTCTTGCATATTTTCTTTCATCCCTATACAAATTTAGTTCCCTACATACATGCTTATACACATGACTGTTTGTATATTATATTCACCTTCATTCTTTGTTTTTGTTTATTGGAATATCTATATGAACCTATCTACCTAAGCAGCTTTTTGCATTAAGTATAATCTTTACATCATAGTCCTTCTGGATTTCACCTGTAAATTTTTATTATACCATAAATATATCTCCTAGTATAGTATATGCAGTTTTTAAAGAACAATGTGCTATGCCTTATGCTCTGTACCAAAACGTTAATGACTTTTGAGTCATAATTAATAATGGATTTCAAAAAATACTTACTGAAAATTCAAATTTCAGATTATTATCTCTGCTAAGAATTTCTCTGAAGGAATCAGAACATCTGTATAATTCTCTTTTAAAATAAATATTCTTATTTTATGTATATGAGTGTTTTGTTGCATGGATGAACACATCTACATACAATGCCTGGCATAGCCAGAAGAAGGAACCAGATCCCCATGGAACTGGAGATACAAAGAGTTCTGAGACGTCATATTTATGGTGGGAACTGAACCTTCATCTTCTGAAAGAGTAGCCAGTGCTCTTAACTGATGAGATATCTCTCAGGCTCCCAAGTTCTCACTTAGAACATGTTACTTACATCATTGAATATATATCCACATGATAAAAATCCATGTGAGACAGAACAAACTTCTTGACATGGACCCTTGAGTTCTAACAAATTCTCAATGGCCAAGGTAATACGAAAATTTTCGATGTCATTTCTTCACTCTATAATATAATATGGAGGGTGTTTGGAGGGTCTCATTAGTTCACTATGTTTGATTTTTTTCCCCATGTAACTTGGTTATTTTGATGTTGGCAGAGATTTTTAGGATGCTTCGCTGCTAATTCTTAGCAGGTAATTTGTAAGCTAGAAAAGATAATGTCAGCTATAATTTGAATGTCTTTCATTTTATTGCATATCACTGATTTAAAATATTTAATTTTCTCTAATGTAAATGACATGAAGTGTCACAATAGCTATAAAAGTTAATATAGTTATATTTAACTTACAAAAAGAAAATGGACAATTATACTAATGTTTTAAAAATTATTCAGAAAGTTTGAGATGATATAAGTATGCTTCCAATATAACTTAGAATATAAAATGAAATTTTGCTTCAGTCAAGATATTTAAATATTCATAAACCTCTTATTTAATGGCTCCAAGCAACTTAAAAATGTAACTCATCCATTCACGTGTTCCTTCTCAGAAATGTCCTTTATTATTTTAAATATCTTGTTAGGTATGTTTCTGTGCTTAATTTTGTCTGCAAAATTTACCTACAGTTTAATCTAATGTTCAATGTGTGAAACATATGAGTTGAAAGGTATCCTCACACAGAACATATTTAATATAATTCAATAAATAGTTGCTTAGCACTTGCATATATATGTATGTAAACACACAGTATGTGTGTGTATTTCATGTCAGACATAGGTGTATTCAAAGTCTAGTTCCACTATGTAGTAGTGAATCAATAAATTATAATTCTGGGACCTGAATAGAGTTATCAAAAGATAACTAAGAATCATCTGTAAAATGTTACTCATCCCTAATAGTTAGGGAAATGCAACTCAAAACAACTTGGAGATTTCATCTTATCCCAGAAGACAGAATGGCAAAGATTAATGGAACAAGTAACAACAAATGGTGTGTGGGAGTATGGAAAAAACGGGAAACTTCCTCATTTTGGTGGGATCACAAACTTGTTCAACTACTATGGAAATCAGTGTAAAGAACTCTCCAAAAACTAAAATAAACCTACCATATGACTCGGTTATACTACTCCTTGCCATATTCTCAAAAGACATGACATCTTACTCCACAGATACTGGTTCAACCATTTTCATTAATAGCTAAAAGATCAAAACAACCTAAAATGTTCTTCAACTGAAGAATGAACAAGGAAAATTTGGCACATATATACTAGAAAAAAACTATTCTGCTATCAAGATAAATAAAATCATGAAATTTGGAAGTAGACACCCAGTAGACTGAGATAACCCAGACGAGAAAGGCAAACATCACATGTTTTTTCTAATCTGAGGGTTGTAGCTTCAAATATTAAGATATGAGAAAATTTCATGGTGTAGGTGTACAAATAAGAAAACTAAAAAGGGTTAGGGTCTTGGAAGAGGGGATTGCTGGGGGAATGAATAGAGTAAAATAGCAGAATACAAAGGATCTGATAGGAGAATTGAAAAAATGGATGGGCTTTATTTAGGGAGGGCAGAGGAATGTATTTATATACATTTGTATTTATATACAAAAGGAGGAGGATAAAAGAAGTCTTAAAAATGCCATAAGAAAACATACTATTAACAATTGCAAAATACCTTTAGTATATTCAAGTCAGTGTATACATATACACACGCACACATACACATTCACACACACATACATATATAGTTAAGTGTACTTTTCCTATCAGAACTTACTGTACTCCCTCCAGGGGCCAAAGGCCATCTAACAAGAAGTCCAACATCAGGCATGAGGAGCCTCCTTTGGAGTTATTGATCTGGGTTATCTAAGGGATTCCCAAAACATTAAAGGCTATTGTCATTGTATTGATTGTCCCCCTCCCAAAAAATGGAAGGTAAGTCCCTGCAGCATGTACTTCAGAAGTAGGGCCCAGAGACCCAGATCTAGAACTGGGTCTAGAACCAAAAGCCTCCTTCCTGAAGAATAGTTTTCATGTTGTCAGAAGGCAACACACAAGTTTTTAAAGCAGAGAAGCAACTAACAGTACTACCCTACAATTATATTTTAAAAAGTTAATAGACATTCTTATGTTATATGAGAAGAATTTAATTTAAACTGGTTTCTAAAAAAATAATAATTATATGCTGACCATGTATCAGAGAAGGCCAGTAGAAAGTAATTTCTAGAAAAATAGGATATAAGTTCAAGTTTCCCAAATAATCCTCAGTAACTCCAACAACTAGAAATTGTATAGATTTTGTTTGATGAATATATGTTTCCTGGTCATCTGGGAAGAGGGAACTTTGACTGAGACGATTCCTCCATGAGATTAGACTATAGGCAAGCCTTGGGGGCCTTTTATTTCCTTCCTTCCTTCATTCCTTCCTTTCTTTCTTCATTCTTTTCTTTCTTTCTTTCTTTCTTTCTTTTATTGAGACATTGTTTCTCTGTATAGCCTTGGCTTTTCTGGACTTGCTTTGTAGAGCAAACTAGCGTCAAAATTGGGGCATTTTCTTGATTTATGACTGTTGTTGGAAAGCTCAACCAACTGAGGTTGATGACACCCTGTACAAGTGGTACTGAGTGGTACAAGAAAGCAAACTGAGTAAGCCATGAAGACCAACCAATATGCCATGTTCCTTCATGGTTTATGCTTCAATTCCTGCCTCTAGCCTCTGGCCATGAGTTCAACACTAATTTCCTTTCATGATGAGCTGTAAAACAGAATTGGCTGTTTTCTCCTCAAGTTGCTTTTGAATGCTGTCATTACCACAGCAATAGAAAACAAACTAGAACAATTCCCAGTGACATACATGAGTAGAGGTAATGTTTAGTAATATAGTAACTTCAACATAGGTACGTAAAATACACTAATAACCTGGTTTAGTAATCAGATGGTGTATGTACAATGACCACCATCTTGATTTATACTATAGAAATGGATGTATGGTTTAAATCATATTCTCTAGATAGCTCAATTCAAACAATGCTGAGAGAAAATGCTACAGACTTTGTACATTATTTTTTCTGAATTTCTTTGAGAATGTCTTGAGCTAAATAAAGCCCCAAAGGCTTGTCTCCCACTCCAGTGTATAACAAGAAGAAACAAATCTAGAATGGGATTCTGGTGGGATCAATACTACAAAGAATTCTACTTATTATTTGGCAAGTTTCAGATAGTTTACACGTAGCTTATTCAACCTGGATACCTCTTCTGACTGTATATTCAAAGTTCTGAGAAAACCACCTAAAGTTATATGCAAAAGATGTGATGAAAGTGTCATGGCAGAATGCCTGGAGGCCTTGTTCAGCTTGTGAGACTCATAGATGAGACTTTTGTATACCCCATATCAAGTTTCATCACCCCAGTGGTTTCCAAGATGATGCAGAGGACTTAATTTAGCCACTTGCTTGTCCTTAATAAACAGGACTACATTGACCACTACTGTTTCTACCTGTCAGAAGGGCAGACTTACTTTCTGGCAACAACTGTAGGTATAAGACATACTTACTGTATAAAATCTGTAATGTTGGAATAACTCAAATTCTACCTATTGGAATAAACATCAACAACACACTTTTAATCACTAGTTCAGTTTAGCATTCTAAACAATTGATTGTTGACTGATTTTGTTCACTGGACCATGTTGATCAATCATAATTTTCACCATCTTCTAATTATTAGCTTCAAAAAGGCATATATTCAGGTTAAATTTTAAAAGATCATTTTTCTTTCTGACTCTGTTTAACAGGAAAATTGGTAGTGCTTCAAATCACCACAACATTCCATAACTCTACTTGATGCCAAATCTTCATTTATCTATTTAGATGGTATTCCCTAAAAGTATATGCTAACACCATCCTCATAATATTTATTTTTTTCGTTCCAGGGTAAGATTATTCAACCCATTGTCCTTAGTGCAGACTTAGTTGAAAATCGAGCTTTTGAAAATATTTAAACTAAGCCGGGCATGGTGGCGCACGCCTTTAATCCTAGCACTCGGGAGGCAGAGGCGGGCGGATCGCTGTGAGTTCGAGGCCAGCCTGGTCTACAAAGTGAGTCCAGGACAGCCAAGGCTACACAGAGAGACCCTGTCTCGAAAAACCAAAAAAAAAAAAAAAAAGAAAATATTTAAACTTAACATAGATTCACAAATACAAAAGGAACAAGGTAAACAATTCTGCTGATCATTTGTAAATAATAAATTTATACACTTGTGCATCTTAAAAGGGCACATAAAAGAGGACATTCTATATGAATTTGTGTGTAGGTATGTTTATGTATGGTTACATGGTCTATAAAGTTTTTAACTATACAAAGTCTACTTTTTATTTTGTAAAAATAGCCTGTAATTCTCAGTAATCAGAAGTTTATTAAAATATTTTTCTAAAGCCAATTTGCCTGGGAATCATTACTTTCACCTTTATTTCACTATAACAAACAAGCACACTTTACCAACACATCCATAGAATGTGGGCTATTGTTACATTCAAAATGTAAATGGCCTAAACCTTGCAGCATAGCATTTCTTTCACAAATGGGAAACCTCACTTGGCAATATTTAGGAAGCATATATAAAATAAACTACTGAGAAAAGTAACACTGCTGCACAGAAAAGACAAACACACCTTCGTGTAAAATAACAACATAAAACAAATTATCTATACTCTCCCTCCTTCCTCCTCTAGCGAAGTGCTGAATGTCTGGGTCCACTGACAATATTTAATATTTGGCATCTTTATTGTACATATTTTTGTTGATCAGTTTAATTCACTTAAGCAGCTTAGTAGCTTATTTGTCTCTAAAAATTTTCAAAAACCTTTCCCTTATGAATAATTCAAAACTTTGCTAGTTATATAATTGCTTCTTTGGCTCTTTCCACAGCCAACTGCTTCTTTCAAGCAGCAGACTCCAGCCCTCTAAGTTTTTATCATGGGTCTGACATCTGAGGAAAAATAAAACCCAAGATTTTTTTAAAACAAACTTTCATTTTCTTTTCACAGGTGCTAGGATTTTCTTTTCTTTGTTCTGCATCAGAAAACAACATAGATAATATTATCTACAAATATGGTGGACTCCTTTTGTGTACAAAAGTTTAAAGAGAGACAAATCAGGAATAGGGAGCTGTAAATAAATGACTTAGAATCAAGAACATCTGCAAAATTTGGATGATATTGTATCTGTATTTTTGTCCCATATAGAAAAAGAATTGTTAAATTTCATAAAGGAAATTGTATCATCTTAAAAATGTATTTAGAAAGCTAATTTTGCATAGATGAGAAACATTCTTTCTCTCAAGGCAATATTTATATTTCTAAAATCTTTTTATTTTTAATATTTATATTTTTAATTTACATATATATATAACATCCGAATCATAGCCCCTCCCTCCTCTCTTAATCTTTAAAGATAGTATTCATTTCAACATGAAAACATAGGTAAATTTCTCAAAATTCATATTCGGGTCATCAAATGACTTGATTATTCTAATTATCAAGTCTATATGAATTGACAATTAAAATGCTAGTATACATATATATATATATATATATATATATGTATAAACCGTATACATATATATGGTTTAGTATCTGTTTTCACAAGAGTGAGTAAATGAAATAATTATTTTCTTTAACAAAATATATTATATTTAAACTTTCAGTCTTCTGGTGCTACCCCACTATCTAAATCCAGTAAAAATTTATTTACAAACATTTACATTTATTCTATTTATATTTTAATAAATTTGGTTTTACTTTTTAAAGCATATTTGTTACAGACTAAGGTTTATCTCATGTTATCTTCATAAATATCAATAATGACTCATTCTGATCATTCTGAAAAGGAAATATTGGACCTCATGTCCAATAATACTGTCACAATTAACCTCATGAACTGTCAGTGTATGTAAAAGTCTTAATTTTTTAATTTTATTTTTAACCATTCCTCCACAATCCCATTATTTGTGTTCCACTAAGAATAGGATACAGTTAACAATGAAATATACTTGCATTCCATTTTATGTTAGAATTAATTGCTTCTGACTTGCTGTAATATGTATCTTATTCAGTTGTACCTTTAAAATATAATATCTTTATGTTTCAAACAGGGCAAAGCAGATTTTGAGTAGATTTCTTTGCTATAAGGCAATTAAGATCAAAAGGCCCTTGAAATGGCATTGGTTTTATTCCTATTTTGGAAAAAGAAGATTTATCTTTTTAGAATATTTTATGATTTTGGTGAATATTCTATTTGATTATATTTTTATTGTCAAACATAAAACAGAAGAGATTGCTTTCTCTGAACACAACCCAAATGTTTTTTTCTAGTATGTGGGGTTTTTTTATATAAAAAAGGAAATCTTTGGGAACATGGGTATAAAATACTACCAAAAATATAATTCATGGCCTTAAGAGGTAAAACTGTCTATATGGCAAGTCTTCTTTTGAGACATTTGGTGTCTATTTCTAGTGGGATTACATTTTAAATTCCCTTTTATGTTCCACATTTTGATAAACTCATAGACAGATGTTTGCAAAATATTAATATGTATATGCATTGTAATGGTTAATTTCAATTATCATCTTGATTAGGACTTATTATATTGAGACACAGCTTTAGGTGTGTATGTGAGAGCACATCCAAAGAAGACTAACTGAATATGGGCAGCACAATTCAATGGGCTGGAATCTTGAACTAAATAAAAAGGGAAAAAGAAAAAAGCTGACTTAGTTCCAGCACTCAAATTTCTGTGTTTGCTGTCTGCCAAAAGAGCAAGCAGCTTCTCTTTCTCCAACACAGCCTTGAGCCACTCCTGCTGCCATGCAGTCCCACCACAATGGAGTGCAGGCTCAATCTATGATTCAATAATTCCTTCTTTACTTAGGTTGTTTCTCGACAGCTATTTAGTCACAGTGAGTAATGTACGTAATATGAATGCATATAACTGTCGTTTTGGTGTCACATGGTCCAAGATCTACTTTCAGTCTTTTAAAATAAAACCAACAAAAATTTTAAAATAAAGCCAAATCAAATAAATAATGTGCACATTTTTGTTATAGAAGCAAAGTCAAGTTAAATAAAACTCTGTAGTGTTGCTTTCACAATATATTGACTTAAAGCTCCATTACCTGGGGAAATGTTTACATTTTCATAAGACTAACTCAGGCAATTCTGGCAATGTTTGGAATAATAAGAATAAAGACTTACATGAGGAATGAGTTATATAAGGCAATAAGGAAGTGGCACTTCATTACACCTGAGTTTTAGTAAAGTAAAAATAATTATTATATTTATTTTGAATAGTGTGATGTTTGGTCTTCTATTACTTGTCATCCTTTGAGAGTATTTCACAGATTCACTAGTGTCCACAATGATGGGATCAATGGTGAGAACAGTGACATCTGGAGGTCAATTGCTTTAGATTGTATTAAAGTAGCTGTTGTAAGCACTGGTCAAGTTCCATAAATTCAGAGACTCAGGCTCTATTGCCATTAATACTCTTCATATGTTTTATTTCATACATCTACTTGAGGTAGTATATGTAACATATTCCAAACAATATAGGTCAAAGGCCAGTGTACAGTAGCATTGGCCATAAATACTCTCATGTCTTTGAAGTATGAATGTTGTGAATCTAAAGGACTTTTTCCACTTGTACTTATGTGACATGAACTATTTATGGCTGTTAGCAAAGACAGTGATGCCCATAAGCAATCTGCCTTTCCCTACAAACAAGCTTAGATTTAGTAAATAGCAGAATAGCTTGTATTATTTATTACTTGTGGGCTTTAAGATATTGTTGGAATTCCAATGAATTTTCTCTTTGGATTTAGAATATTAATTAAATTAAAGTAGTAGTTAATTTTTGAGGACAAGTTTAAGCATGTGAAACAGTCAAATTAGGGAACCCTTTGTCTGCTTAGTTCCTGTCTTCCTCCTTCTCCTCTCCTTTCTTCTCCTCCTTCACTTTCTTTGTGGTGCTTACTTTGTGTCTAGAGTGACATTGCTATGAAGAGCTTCATAATCCACGTGCTGCCAAATAATTAGATGATTATAAACAACATAATTAGTATTTGCCTTATTTTTTATACAGAACTGGAAGCAAAATGATTATAAAAATAGAATGATATTTTCAATTTTATGTCCTCCACATGTTGTTACATTTGAAAGAAATTGATACATGCATCAGTAACTTTTAAAACCAGTTTAAAAGAAAATACAACTATATAAACCGATGCAAATGAATTTAAGTGGTCCCATAGCTTAAATCTAATACATTATTTGATAAAGATATATTAACTCTATTATAATCCTGCAAGCATAATCTGATTCTACTTGGCTATTGTCTTTCTTATGCAATGTTGTCTAAGCAGAAAATAAATATAAAGCATTCTATTCATGTTCTTTCCAAATTATATAATAATGAGCAATGTGCTTTGGATATGATCAGAGCTGTGTGGGAAGAGCAATGTCATTCTTTTAGTGTGTGTGTGTGTACATGAAAGACTGTGCATGAAAGTTTGGGAGCTGGTACCTTCTTGTTCCTAGGTCATAAGACATGGCATCATGTATCTTTAATCACTGAGCCATCTTCAAAGTCATAAAAAGGCTTCTGTGTGTGTGTGCATGTGTCCTAACTGTTTGGATCAGGTGTATCTCTGACAATCTTGCCTGCCCTTGACTGTTCTCTTTAGGTATTTTGAGGCAGGGTTTCTCTGTGTAACAACCCTGGGTGTCCTAGACTCACTTTGTAGACTGGCCTTGAACTCACAGAGATCTGGCTGCTTCTACCACCCCAAGTGCTAGGATTACAAGTGTGTGCCATAACACCTTTGCCTGCTCTTGAGACCCTTTTCCTCCTACTGGGTTACTGTGTGTCCAACCTGGTTTTGTATGATGACCTTGTATTATTGTATCTTGATTTATCTTGCTTGAGTGTCGTCTCTTGAAGGAGTGTTCTTTTGTGAATAAGAAACTGAGAAGGAATGGATCTGGGGAAGAGAGGAGGTAAGGGTTGCTAAGAGAAGTGGAGGGGGGTAAAACTGTAGTCAGTATGTATTGTATAAGAGAACAATTTATTTTCATTTTTAAAAAGGAGATAAATGCATAGAAGGATGAGCATAGGTAACATGAAAACACTGCACATGTGTGTATTTTGGTATCTGTAGGGGTTCCTGAATCAAATCTCTTATGAATGTCAAGGCATAATTATATATACTCACAGGAAAAATTTTAAGACATAAAACAAAACAAAGGCATAATGTTACATATAATATAGAGTTGTATTTAAAATATATTCTGGTGCCCCATATTTGACCACTTACCCTGGGTGAGGAGGCCTGATGGCACTCAGAGAAAGAATAAGCAGAGTACCAAGATGAGACTTGGTAGCCTGTGACCATACAGTGGGGGAGGAGATCCCCTTAGGTCACAGACCTAGGGGAGGGGAATAGGGTGAAAGCGGGAGGGAGGGAGGATCGGGAGGATACAAGTGAAGGGAAAACAATTGAGATGTAATTGGAATAAGTTAATAAAATAAAATTTAAAATAAAATATATTCTAGAGTGTTCAGCTGTACATAATTCTTTTTTATTAACTTCCTGCCATCTAAGGCTCAGAAAACATTACTGGAAAATGAGCAGAAAGAATGTAAGAGCTAGGGAAGGAGGAGAAGAGCTGTGAAATGTTGACTTCTGTGGATGTTGCAAACAACTCATAGTAGCCGTAGTTACTACAAACCCTGCACAAGACAAAGCCATTCAAAATGCTGACATTAATGGTGAAGGGGTCCCCAAATGCCCACCTTTGGTAAAGGAGCTATTGATAGTGAATGGTTGCTGAGGGAGAGAGAGTCACTCTCCTGTGGGGACATGGATCTCTTGGGGGTAGTGTTGCCCATACCTTACTGGATGACCATGTACCATGTTACATATATGTAACAATGGTTGGATTAATGGGATTATCAATAACAAAAACAGAAATTATAAATTTGATGGATAAATGAATAAGCAACACTATTGGAGGAGTTAAAGCAAAGTAATATAGGATGGGTAGGATCAAAATACATTGTATGAATGTCTGAATGTTTTCTTCAAGGCTATCAAATACCAATAGCCAAAACACTAAGAATGTAACATTTATATGATTCTTGATTGTTTCATGGTTCTTCTTGCTGTAGGTAGTTTATCGTATAAATGTGTAATAATATAAATGTATATGTAAAAAAGAATCCTATAGTCACGATGAAACAATTTTGTCAACAACATAAGGAAGATCTCAAATAAATTCTTCAGATAAGAAAGCAAAAAAGAATTAAAAATATTATTAAATATATTTTATAATTTAATACTTATATGTTTATAAAAAGAGAGAAATTCTAGGGAAATATACTAAAAAGGAAGAGTCAGAAATATTTCCTGCATTTTGTGCATTCCATTGTATTGTTTTGACTTTTACTGTACTTCTTTTACTCCACACTCCCACTGGTTCAAGCCTCTAGGAAGCACTTGGAAAGAAATTTTGTAATCAACCTTGTTATATAATAAAAATACCACTGACCTAACATATTTCCTTTGCTCAAATCTAGGTATTCCTGAGTGCTTTGTGGCTCTTCTTGCTGTATGTAGCTTTTATATGTATAATATTATAAATATATATGTAAAAATATTTTTTAAAACTATACATTTTATTCCAACATACAGTTAATTAATGCTTATTGTATGAAAGTCACTGGACAAGCTATGGGGAATATGTAGAAAGTGCTTGGTTAGATATAGGTGCACCTCCACGTTACTTATACCTACTATAATTATCCTTGTTGTTGGCATCATTCTATAGAATCCATATGAAAGATGGAAGGAGAGAGCATGTTGCAAGTAGTCCTCTGTGCTCTGATATAAGACTAAAGAATATATAGTAAAATGTGTTATAATGAATCCATATGAAATCACATATATTTTATTTTGTCCCATCTTTATTCTTTCTTATCACTAAAAAACTACTTTTAGTTTCAAATATCCTGAAAAAATACTTGGTGTTAGTTGTGATTTAACGGCATTTAATTGTTTCTTTTTTAACTTTCCAGTCTTCTATTTTTAACATAATATTTCTATTAATTATTTGGGAATTCCACATCATGTGCCCTGATGAGAAGTCACAGGGAAGAGAGAGTGGACATGGGAGCACTGGGAGGTCTTCTTGATTCTTATCGGCAGGCAGCAACCAGCAGCTCTCTAATGAAGCTTCCTAGCACTAGAATTTTATTTTTCTCTTTTTTACATATACATTTATATTATTATACATATATATAAGAAACAACCTACAGCAAGAAGAACTCTGAAACGATCAGGAATTATATAAATGTTACACTCATAGTGATTTGGCTATTTGTATTTGGCAGCCTTGAAGAAAACATCTTTCCTATCTTGGTACATCTAAAATTCTGAATATAAATCAATATCTATCATATCTCATCTCTATCAACTTAAACCATCTATCTAGACCTAAAAACATCTTAACCCCTAAACAACTAAGCTTAATTGTAAGATTAAACTACCTGGTGTTCCACCCCATCAGAGACTGCCAGGAGTGCAGGTTAGCAGCTTTCCAAATGAGAAGATGACAGAGACAGTTTGGTACCTGAATAGTCACCCAAAACTCTCTATAACATTGAAGCATCATTTTCAGCCTTCTGGGCCAACACATCTGACAGACATATTTGTGAGGCAGCAACTATGGAGAACTTGCTTACCCTGTCTTGGCAGAGTTTGGCCATCAACTCTGCCTGCATCCAAGCTCGCCCTTTTTTAGGCAGAATTCTGTCTGTGGCAGAAACGAGGACATTTTCCCCAGTGGCTTGTTGGCCACATTTGAAGCCATCTCAATAAGGAGGTTCTTTGATGATCATCATCTTCTTTGAAATAGGCTAGGTGTTGCCAGGAGTTAACCTGACTTATTGTCAAAGAATCTTTAACATAATAAAAACATCTTTAAATGCCGTATTCTGTAGATCTTTGAGGTTTTTGAAGACCTCATCTAATTATTTTACCTTATATATCTATAGTCATATCTATCTGTTAGACCTAGGATATATATTCTTGTGATTAAAATAGACTAGTAATTTGCATGACCATGATTTTATCAACTAACCATTAACTTGTTTTACTTAATTATCCTAAGCAGCCTGCAGTAGCACTTTCAAAGTATTGGAAGTAAACCTAGTATTATAATTGTGTTGTATGGGTATAATACTTCATATTAGAGTATATATATATATATGTATATATATATATATATATATATATATATAATATATATATATGTGTGTGTGTGTGTGTGTGTGTGTGTGTGTATGTGTGCGTGTGTATGTATCAAGTGAAGAATAATCTTAAATTTAAATTCTATACCAGTGTATCAATATGAAACTTATTCTGCATCAATATACAAAATTCTATACTAATGAATTAAAAATAACCTTATTTGTAAGTAATAATTAAGGCCTTCAGTTGAGGAGTAGATTCAATAATCTATTTTTTCTCTTATCATCACTTTATATTTCTGTCTTTTCCCCTTCTTTGTTTTCAACCGCTATCTCCATATTTTAGAAAGACAATGGAAAAGAGAGACATCCCTGAATCCTACCTCATTTTTTTCTAAATAAGACCAATAATAACAACTTACCATCAACTCCCAATGAAAATACCCTCTATCTCCCAAGAAAGCAACCAAAAACCTATCCAACCCCCCTTAAGGGGGCATTTTTCTCTTAAGGTTTCTTCCAGCTGATTTGGAAATAATAATACTTTTGTAGGAGCCCAAATAAAATTGGGGGAAATGGTTAAACAACTTAGGAATAGCATTTGTGGTGCAATTTCTAAATGTGGAGAAATTCCAGGCATAGTTTAAGTCCTGTGTGGGACAGTCTGAAATGCTGGACTAATTGTTATTGGAAGCTTTCTTCAAAGGTGTCCAGGGAGCTATCTTGCTCTGATGAGGAACAGGAACTGAAGCACTTGGGGTGGAACATGAAGGATGTAGGACATGAGCATCCTGCATGCTGAGAGGAATGAATACTGTCAGGTATTATCCAGTGTCAGTGTCTGGTTCTTTTGTTCTGATAACATATAATTTCTCACAAACATTATACAGTCCTAAAATTATAAATGTATGAGGTGTGTGAAATGCACAGGACAATTGAAGCTGGTTCTCTGATCTTTGAGCAGAAGAAAGACGTCTGTAAACTTCATTCACACCACATGAAGAATGGCATCTAATAATAAATCACAAGGATTCTATAACCAACAAGAAGCATTGTCTATTCACAGACATTTATGTTTCAGCCAGTCTCAGAGTTATTCCCATGTAGTGGAATTAGCAATATTAGTTAGCCGCTTATTCTGCAGTTTGAATTTTTTACATCCTGATTGTAGCCCATTCCCTCATCCCCTCTCCCTCCCTCTCCTACTCCTCAGAAAGGGGAGCCCTCCTCCCCTAATATCTGACTTCAGCCTATCAAGACCCATCTGTCCTACCTGTATCCTCTTTTTCTGTGGCCTAATAAGGCCACCCTGCCTTGAGGAAGTGATCAACAATGGAAGACAGAGAACATGTCAGAAGTAGTCCCTACTCCCCATATTGTGGGACACACAAGAAGACTGTGCTGCCTATCTACTACATGTGAACAGAGGGTCTAGGTCCAAATTATACATGGTCCTTGTTTGGTTACTCAGTCTCTGTATTATGTATGTATAGTGTATGTGTATAGTGTGGTTATCCTGTATCATGTGGCTAATATCAGCTTAGGAGTGAGTATATAAGATGCATGTCTTTCTGGGTCTGAGTTATCTTGCTTAGGATGATCTTTTCTAGTTTTATCCATTTGCTTTCAAATGTCACTATTTCCTAGTTTTTAATAGCTGAGTAATATTCCATTGTGTAAATGTACCATGGTTTATCTATTTTTCGGTTGAGGAACATCTAGGTTGTTTCCAGATTCTAGCTATTACAAATACGCTGCTATGAACATAGCTGAGCATCTTTCAGGTATATGCCTAGGAGGGGTATGGGTGGGACATGAGTTAGAATTATTTGCAGTACCCTGAGAAAGCATCAGATTGATTTCCAAAATGGATGCACAAGTTTGCACTTCCACTATAAATAGAGGAGTGGTCACCTTTCTCTGTATCCTCACCAGCATGTGCTGTGACTTGAGTTTTTTATCTTAGCCATTCTGAGGGTGTAAGATGGAATCTCAGAGTCATTTTGATTTGTGTTTCCTAATGACTAGGAATGTTGAGCAGTTCTTTAAGTGTTTCTCAGCCATTTGATATTACTCTATTGAGTATTCTCTTTTTAAGTCTGTACTCCATTTTTAATTTTTAAATAATATATTCAGATTAATCCCAGTCATTTTCCCTCACTTGTATCTTGCCATTCCCCCCTCCCTCCTTCGTTTACCCTATTCCTCTCCCCTAAACCTGTAACAGAATGGGACCTCCCCCACCCACACCATATTATCACAGCCTATCAGGTCTCATCCAGATAGCCTGCTTCCCTTTCCTCCAAGTGCCATCAGGCCTCCCCACCAAGGGGAAGTGGTCAAATAGGGGCCCCCGGAGTTCATGTCAGAGGCAGTCTCTGCTCTTGCCACAACCATGGAGAATCCTCTGTCCACTGGCTAGATCTCAATAAGAGGTCTAGGTTTACTGCATGCATTGTTCTTGATTAATACAGCAGTTTGTGCAGGGCCCTGGCTCCATATCCGCCAGCCTTGCTGGTCTTCTTGTAGGGTTCCTGGATCCTCTGGGTTCTTCTGTATCCTCATTCTTGCATACTACTCTGACCTGGAGTCACAATAGCAAGTCCCAGCACTTGTCCTGTTTCCCATTTCTCGACTGAGGAACATCAAGTTTGTTTCCAGGTTCTGGCTATTATAAATAAGGCTACTATGAACATGGTTGAGCATATGTTCTTGTTGTGAGATGGACAATCTTCTGGGTATATTCCAAGGAGTGGAATAGCTGGGTCTTGAGGTAGCCCTATTCCCAGTTTTCTGAGAATGTGAGTGCCAGATTGATTGTATAAGTTTGCATTCCCACCAGCAATAGAAGAGTGTTCCCCTTTCTCCACATCCTTGCCAGCATGTGCTGTCACTTGAGCTTTTGATCTAAGCCATTCTGATCAGTGTAAGGTGGAATCACAGAGTCGTTTTGATTTGCTTTGATGACTAAGGACGTTGAGCATTTCTTTAAGTGTTTCTCAGTCGTTCGACATTCCTCTATTGAGAATTCTCTGTTTAGCTACAAACCCCATTTTTTATTATTTTTTTATTATTTTTTTGTTTATTTTTTTCATCCTTTATTAATTTATTCTTGTTACATCTCAATGGTTACCCCATCCCTTGTATCCTCCCATTCTTCCCTCCCTCCCATTTTCCCCTTATTCCCCTCCCCTATGACTGTTCCTGAGGGGGATTTCCTCCCCCTGTATATGCTCATAGGGTATCAAGTCTCTTCTTGGTAACCTGCTGTCCTTCCTCTGAGTGCCACCAGGTCTCCCCCTCCAGGGGACATGGTCAAAGGTGAGGCACCAGAGTATGTGAGAAAGTCATATCCCACTCTCCACTCAACTGTGGAGAGTGTTCTGTCCATTGGCTAGATCTGGTTGGGGTTTAAGGTTTACCGCCTGTATTGTCCTTGGCTGGTGCCTTAGTTTGAGCGGGACCCCTGGGCCCAAATCTGCTTATCATAATGTTCTACTTGTAGGCTTCTAGGACCCTCTGGATCCTTCTACTTTGCCTTTCTCCCATGATTCTCTCATCTAGAGTCCCACTAGAATGTCCTCTCCTCTGTCTCCGTTTCCTGGTAAGTGAAGGCTTTGGTGGGACATGCCCCTTGGGCTAATATGCAGATATAAGTGAGTATATACCATTTGAGTCTTTCTGCTTCTGGGTTAACTCACTCATTATGATCATTTCTAGCTCAATCCATTTATCCACAAATTTCGGGAATTCCTTGTTTTTTATAGCTGAATAGTATTCCATAGTGTATATGTACCACAGTTTTTTTTATCCATTCTTCTACTGATGGACACTTAGGCTGTTTCCATGTTCTGGCTATTATGAATAAGGCTGCTATGAACATGGTTGAGCAAATTTTCTTCTTGTGTGCTGGAGCATCTTCTGGGTATATTCCAAGGAGTGGAATAGCTGGGTCTTGAGGAAGCCCTATTCCCAGTTTTCTGAGATAGCACCAGATAGATTTCCAAAGTGGTTGTACTAGTTTGCATTCCCACCAGCAATGAAGGAGTGTTCCTCTCTCCCCACATCCTCGCCAGCATGTGGTGTCACTTGAGTTTTTGATCTTAGCCATTCTGATGGGTGTAAGATGGAATCTCAGAGTTGTTTTGATTTGCATTTCACGGATGACTAAGGAGGTTGAGCATTTCTTTAAGTGTTTCTCAGCCATTTGATATTCCTCTGTTGAGAATTCTCTGTTTAGTTCCAAGCCCCATTTCTCAATTGGGTTATTTGGTTTGGTGGAGGAAGTCCCCCTCAGGAACAGTCATAGGGGAGGGGAATAAGGGGAAAATGGGAGGGAGGGAAGAATGGGAGGATACAAGGGATGGGATAACCATTGAGATGTAACAAGAATAAATTAATAAAAAATTTAAAAATATATGAATAAATGAATAGAATATATTAAAAATAAATAAATAAATGTCAAATGGAAAAAAAGAATAAATTAATAAAAAATTATTTTGAAAAAAAGAAAAAAGAAAAGAAAAGGAGATTGTATGCCATGTGAGTTAAAACCATGGGGTCTAAATCCTTGCTGTATTGACTCTAAGGGAAGAAAACAAAAATTAATAATTTTCTTTTTATTAAAATTTGATGATTATGTTAAAAAAGAATGCCTAACGATGCTAAATGTCATCTAGAAGCCTCAGTGTAAATCCTTAGTGTCAAGATAGCATGAGGATTGTGACTACTGGGAATCTATACTATGGAAACAGTAAGGAAAAGAAGTTTGAAACCTACTGCAGTAAAAATACATCAACTGGAAATGTTGAAATATCTGAAGCAATTGAAATTAGATGTAATATTTTTCTGGTTGCCACAAAGACTACAGAGGTAAGATTTCTGCTGAGAAGTGAAGCCAAGCAGGCAAAATGAGATAAGATATTTAACATTTCCAACTTTATTCTTGTGTATTCTCTTATGGTGTAGAACTGTGTTCCTCTTGATTACATTTTGTGCATTCTTTTATCACAACAAAATACAAATTTAGCTATCAAATTGGACAGTGACATATGTGTAGCAACCACACATAAATAAGAAAAAGCGTTTATGCTATTTTATATATTGGAGTATCCTTACTAATGTCAAGGGTTGGCATTCTCCCATGGGGTAGGTCTTAGGTTGAGACAGGCATTGGTTTGACATTCCCTCTGTTCTATCTTTCTCCCTGCACATCTTGTAGGCAGGTTAAATTTTGGGTCGAGGTTTTTGTGGAGGGTTTACAGGATAGGATTCTGGGAGGATATGGGGGTGACTCTAGCTGAGACTCCTCATAGCAGGGGTCATAGAGACTGAACAGGACACCCTCTAATTAGACAGGTAACAATTAAAAATAATTTTACTTGAACATGAAGTATACACATATTTACATACAGAATACAGTGCTGAATTTGTTGTTGTTGTTCATCATAATATTACAACTTCAAGTCAAAATATTTTTCACTTATAACAAAATTTAGTCTACTAAGAAAAGAGTTATAGATCATTTTCTGTAACTACTAAAACTACTTGCTTTTTTTTTTAAGTGGAAGGTTTATTAGTTTTGTTCATTAAGCTACTTGAAGCAGTCTATTGGTTTCCACTTCTTTATTTTTGGTCTCATTTAACCAGCATATACTAGATCTGTCAAGAAAGAAAAAGTTAGTTACTAGGTTCAAAGCCAATATGAGATTAGATTCACATTTAAGGAATGGAACATGAGTTTGAAAACTTGAAAAAAAGCCCTTCAAGGGTCATGTAATTACCAAGGTGTTATCAAAAAATTATTACTGCCACATAGTCCTCATTTGGAAGGCAGGTGCTGCAATGCCACAGGGCAGTGCAAAGTTATAAATGGTGACATGCAAATGAGTCAGGAAAGCACATACATTGGTGTTCTGCTGCCCCATTAATGGAAAATACAACATCAGACAGCATGCTTTCATGGAGAATGACATATCTAGGACATTGGCTGGATTTATAGTCAACCATCTTTCTGCTGTCTCATTGGCTTTTACAATTCATTTCAATTTCTACTTATAGAAAAGAAATCATGGTGTATAGATTAGCATATATCTTGTCATGCTTCTGTTGGCTGCTTCTTTTACTTGTGATTAATTTTTTTAATTAACTGATTTTATTTATGTGATAGTTCCTGGGATCATGACTTGCAAAATATTTGTGCCTTCCTCGAAATATCTCTACCATAGTACTCTTGCTAAGCAATTGATCTGTGTTTTAAATTCTACTTTGTCTTTAACACACACTCTCTCTCTCATTTTTTAAACAAAGAGTTCAATTTTAGTTTTTTCTATTACCTAGAGGAAGGTTTTAAAAACAATAAATAATAAATGACATACTTCAGGGTTAATATCTAAAAGGCCTGAAAATTGAAAATCACTTTAGTGTTTTCTGTATTAGAACATTAATTCTTAGCTTTATTCAGCATTCTTAACATTATTCAGATTTAATCAGCATCTTATAGATGTCATCTGATCTTTTGAGTCACGTAGCCTTCCTTCTGACACAGTTTTAAAATTTCTTATATGTTAATTAACTATTACTTTTTGCCTGTGAATAGAAAATCAGTTGGATAGGCTGTCTATTATTATTATTAGCCTGGTATATTGAAGCATTTCACTATACTTATACTTGTAGTAATAATGGTGTCACAAATTATGTCCTGAATTCAAATAATTAAAATATGAAAAGACTTTATATACCTGATCAGAATTTCTTTTCTTTTCTCTTTTTTTTAATTTTAATTTTTAAATACTTTACATATACATTTATCTTATTCCACATATATACAATAAACTACCTATAGCAGAAAGAACCATGACACAATCAGGAAGTATATAAATGTTACATTCTTAGTGTTTCGGCTATTTGTATTTGACAACCGTGAAGAAAACATCTTTCCTATCTTGGTGCATCTAAAATTCTGAATGTAAATCAATCTCCATCACATCTTGTCATTGTCAACTTAAAACATCTATGTAGACCTAAAACATCTTAACCCTTAAACAAGTAAGCTTCATTGTAAAACTAAGCCACCTGGTCTTCAATTCCATCAGAGACTTGAGAAGGAATAAACTTGATTACCTGAGTATACATGGAGTACATGTTAGCAGCTTTCCAAATGAGAAGATGACAGAGACAGTTTGCTACCTGAATAGTCACCCAAAACTCTCTATAATGTTGGAGCATCTTCTTCAGCCTTCTGGCCCAATATATCTGACAGACATATTTGTGAGGCACCAGCTATTGAGGACTTGCTTACCTGTATTGGCAGAATTTGGCTATCGACTCTGCGGGTATCCAAGCACACCCTGATTTAGGCAGAATTCTGTCTGTAGTACAAACAAGGACATATTGACCAGTGGCTCATTTACCACGTTTGAAGCCATCTGCATAAGCAGGTAATTTGATGCTCATCATACTCTTAGAAGTAGGCTAGGTGTTGCCAGGAGTTAACTTGTATTATTGTCAGTGAATATTTAAAATAATAAAGATATTTTAAATGTCATATTCTGCATGTGTCTGAGATTTTTGAAGACTTATTTAACTATCCTACCTTAACTTTCTATAGAATCATATCTATCAGCCACACCTAAGATGTATATTCTTGTGATAAAAGTAGACTAGTCGTTGACAAGACCATGATTTGGTCAACTAACAACTAACTTGTTATATCTTATTTATCCTATATAACTTATATAACTTATCTGTCCTAAACAGCCTGCAATCACATTTTCAAGGTATTAGAAATAAACCTTGTATTATAATTGAGTTATATTGGTACAATTCCTCATATTAGACTAGAAATATAGTGTGTGTGTGTGTGTGTGTGTGTGTGTGTGTGAAGAATAAACTTACATTTGATTTCTATACCACTGTATCTAGAATTAAACTTACTTTGCATTTATATACAAAATTTTATACCAGTGAATTAAAAATAACCTTGTGAGTGACAATTTAGGCATTAAGTTGAGGAGTAGTTTCACTAATATACTTTTTGTTCTATCTTCCCTATATATTTCTGTATTCCCCCTTCTTTCTTTACAACCCCTATCTCTAAATGTAAGAATGTAAGATAAAGGAAAAGAGAGATATCACTGAGTCTAAACCTTGTTTTCTCTATATATAAGACCAATAATAACTTATAATGAACTCCCATTGAAAATAAGCCTCTATAGCCCAAGAAAGCAACCAAAAACATACCAGACCCCCTTAAAGGAAATGGGGTGCATTCTCTTAAGGTTTCTTCCAGCTGATGAATAATACCTTTGTAGGAGCCCAAATAAAATAGGAGAAATGGTTAAACAAGCTAAGAATAGCATTTGTGGTCCAGTTTCTAAATGTTGCGAAATTCCAGGCTTAATTAGAGTCCTGTGTGGAACAGTCTGAAATGCTGGACCAATTGGAATAGGACGCTTTCTTTGAAAGTGTCCCGAGAGCTGTCTTGTTCTGATGAGGAACAGCAATTGAAGCACTTGCTGCTGGAAAATGAAGGATACAGGATGTTGGTGTTCAGTATGTTGAGAGGAATGCATCCTGTCATGTCTGACCCAGCTTCAGTGTCCAGTTCTTTTTTTCTGAAAGCATATAATTTCTCACAAGCATTATACAGCCCTAAAACTATATGTGTATAAGGTGTGTATGATGCACAGAATAATTAAGGGTGGTTTTCTGCTCGTTGTATCAGCAGGAAAAAAGGACATCTGTAAATCTTCATTCATGCCATATGAAGAATGGCATATAACAGTAATTCATAGGAGTTCCATAGCCAACAAGTAGCATTGTCTATGCCTAGACATTCACGTCTCAGCCAGTCTCAGACCTATTTCTATATAGTGGGATTGATAATATAAGTTACCTGCTTGTTCTGCAGTTTAAATTCTTCACATCCTGATTGTGTCTCACTCCCTCATTTCCTCCCAGTCTACCCTCCCTCCCTCCCTTAGTCCTCAGAAAGTGGAGCCCTCTAAAATTTGGCCTCAGCCTATCAAGTCTCATCTATACTAACTGTAATCTCTTCCTCTGTAGCCTGGCAAGGTTGTCCTGCTGGGAGAAGGGATCTAAGTTCAGTGACCATAATGCATGTTCGAAGTAGTCCCTACTCTCCACATGTGGGACCACAAGAAGACTATGCTACTACACCTGAGCAGAGGGTCTAGGTCCACATAGTACATGGTCGTTGGTTGATGCTTCACTCTCTGTTCTGTGGTGTAGTTATCTTGTATTATGTAGCTAATATGTCACTGCTTATAAGTGAGTATATACCATGCCTGTTTTTGTGGGTCTGGGCTACCCCTCTCAGGATGATCTTTTCTTGTTCCATCCATTTGCCTGCAAATTTCAAGATTTCCTTGTTTTTAATAGCTGAATAATATTCCATTGTGTAAATGTGCCACAGTATCTTTATCAATTCTTTGGTTGAGGGACATGTAGGTTGTTTCCAGATTCTGGCTACTGCAAATAAAGCTGCTATTTTTGCTAATACAGTTGAGCAAATGTCCTTGTTGTGTTTTGGAGCATCTTTTGGGTATATTCCCAGGAGTGGTATGTCTAGTTCTTGAGGTAGCATTATTCTCAGCTTCCTGAGAAAGCACCAGATTGATTTCCAAACTGTTTGTACAAAGTTTGCACTCCATCCAGCATTGGAGAAGTGTTCCCTTTCTCCACATCCTTGCCAGCAGGTCTTGTCACCTGAGTTTTGATCTTCACCATTCAGATAGGAGAAGATGGAATCTCAGAGTTGTTTTGAGTTACATTTCACTGATAAATAGGGATGTTGAGCATTTAAATGTTTCTCAGCCACTTGATAGTCCTCTCTTGAGGATTCTTTGTTTAATTCTGTACCCCATTTTTAATTGGGTTATTTGGTTTGGTGGTGTTTAATTTCTTGAGTTCTTTATATATTTTGGATATTAGCCTTTGTAGGGTTGGTGATGATCTTTTCCCAGTCTGTAGGCTGTCATTTTCTTTATTGACAGTGTCCTTTATCTTACAGGAACTTTTCAGTTTCATAAGGTCCCATTTATTAATGGCCTGAGCTGTTGGTGATCTGTTCAGGAAGTTGTCTCCTGTGTCAATGAGCTCAAGGATCTTCCTCAATTTTTCTTTTAACAGACTTAGTGTGTATGGTTTTATGTTGAGATCTTTAATCAATTTGGACTTCAGTTTTATACAGGGTGATAGATATGGTTCTATTTTCATTGTTCTACATGTAGACATCCAGTTAGACCAGAACCAATTCTTGAAAATGTTATCCCTTTTTCATTGTATGGATTTATCTTCTTTATCAAAAGTCAATTGGCCATAGGTATGAGGGTTTACTGTTTTTATTACTATTGCTCTATAGTACAGCTTGAGATCTGGGATGGAGATTCCTCCAGAAGACTTTTTATTGTACAGGATCATTTTAGCTGTTTTGTTTGTTTGTTTGTTTGTTTGTACGTCTTTCCATATGAAGTTGAGAATTGATCTTTTAAGGTCTGTAAAGAATTCTACGAGTATTTAATGGGAATTGCTTTCAATCTGTAGATTGATTTTGGTAAGATGGCCATTTTTTACTATGTTCTTCTCCCAATCCATGAGCATGGGAGATCTTTCCATCTTCAAAAATTATCTTCCAATTCTTTCTTCAGAGATTTGAAGGTTTTTTTCATACAAATCTTTCACGTTCTTGCTTAGAGTTACACCAAGATACTTAATATTATTTGTGGCTATTGTTAAAGGTGTACTTTCCCTAACTTCTTTCTCAGCCTGTTTGTCACTTGTATATAGGAGAGCTACTGATTTTTTGAGTTGATTTTGTATCCAGCCAGTTTGCTGAAAGTGTTTATCAGCTGGAGGAGTTCCTTGATAGAATTTCTCTTTTTATTTTGTCCCTTACCCAGATGTCACTGAGTAGGGAGTTGTTCAGTTTCCTTGAGTTTGTAGACATTTGGTTGTTACTTTTGTTGTTGAGGTACATCTTTAATCCGTGGTGGTCTGATAAAATGCAAGGGATTATTTCCATTTTCTTGTTTCTGTTGAGGGTTGCTTTGTTATCAAGTATGTGGTCAATTTTGGAGAATGTTCTGTGAAGTGCTGAAAAGAAGATTATTTTGTGTTTGGGTGAAATGTTCTGTAGATATCATTTAGGTCCATTTGTTTCATGATGTCTATTAGTTTCCTTGTTTCTCCATTTAATTTCTGTCTTGATGATCTGCCTATTGGGGAGAGAGGGGTATTGAAGTTTCCCACTAGTAATGAGTGGGATTCGATGTGTGATATAAGCTTTAGTAATGTTTCTTGTATGAATGTGGGTGCTCCTACATTTAGATGTTCAGAACTGAGACATCAACTTGGCATATTTTTCCTTTGATGAGGATATAGTGACCTTCCCCATCTCTTTTGATTGATTTTATTTGAAAGTCTATTTTTTCAGATACTGGAGTGGCTACTCTAGCTAGCTTCTTGTGTCTGTTTGCATGGAATACAGTTTTTCAGCGCTTTACTCTGAGGTAATATCTACTTTATTGCTGAGGTGTGTTTCTTGTATGCAGCAGAAAGATGGGTTGTGTTTTTACATCCATTCTTTCAGCCTGTCTCTCTTTACTGGTGAGTTAAGACCATTGATGTTAAGATATATTAATGACCAGTGGTTGTTAGTTCCTTTTATTTTGATGTAGGTGGTGGTAGAGGTTTTGTGTTAGTTTGTTTTGGATTTATGAATGTGGAGTTATTTATTTCCTGTGTTTTCCTGGGTGTAGTTAGCCTTCTTGAGTTGGAGTTTTCCTTCCATTACCTTTGGTAGGGCTGGATTTGTGGTTAGGTACTGATTAAACTTAGTTTTTGTCATGGAATATCTTGTTTTCTTCATCTATGGTGACTGAAAGTTTTGCTGGGTTACCATCTGTGGTCTCTTAATGTTTGCATGACTTCCATCCAGGCCCTTCTAGCTTTCACAGTTTATGTTGAGAAGTCAAGTGTAATTCTGATGGGTTTGCCTTCACATGTGACTTGACCTTCTTCTCTTACATCTTTTAATATTCTTTCTTTATTCTGTACATTTAATGTTTTGATTATTATATGGTAGGAGAATATTCTTTTCTATTTGGAGTTCTGTAGGCTTATGGTATATTTATGGGCATTTCTTTCTTTAGGTTGGAAACGTTTTCTTCTATGATTTTGTAGAAAATGTTTTCTGGGCCTTGGAGCTTGGAGTCTTCTCCTTTTTCTATTCCTGTTATTCTTAGATTTGTTCTTTTTATATTGTCCCAGATTTCTTGGCTGTTTTGTGTCAGGAACTTTTTAGGTTTAACACTTCTTTGATTGCTGTATCAATAACTTTGATCATATCTTCCACACTTGAGATTCTCTCTTCCATGTCTTGTATTCAGTTGGTGTGCCTCCTGTCCATTGTTCCTGTTCTCTTCCCTATGTTTTCCAACTCTAAGATTGCCTCAGCTTGTGTTTTCTTTGTTGTTGTAATTCCCGCTTTAGGTCCTGATTAGCCTTATTCATTACTTTCTCTTATTTAATTGAATTTTCTTATAATTCTTTGTAGGATTTATTCAATTCCTTCACTGGTTTAAATGTCCTTTCCTGTGCTTTTTGAGTGATTTGTTTTTCTTTTTCAAAACTTCCATCATTTTCATCACCTTAGATTTAAAGTTTTCTCTTGTGCTTCACGGGTGTTCATATCTCCAGGGCTTGCTGTGTTAGGATCACTGGTTTACATCTCTGAGTTTTGTTGTTAGTCTCTTGTGCTGTCCTCTAGGCAACTGGTTGTCCTTGATGTTAGCAGACCTAGAGGTTCCTCTAATGATGTCACTGTGTTCCACGATGGCCAGGCAGGTTGGGAGCAAATAAAGGGAACTCCAAGCCAAAGGCTGTTTGCTACGGCTCCCCAGAGGCCTCCTCTGGATGTTGGACAGTGGGTGTTAGAGCCTGCACCGAGCTCAGCTCATCTGGATTCCCTGACTGTATACCAGTTGATTCAGGCAGGAGAGGAGTGGGCTGATATATTTCCAAGCCCAAAGTTGCCCAGGTGCCCTACAGTCCTTTTTCAGATGATAGGGCTCTGTCTATCTGCTGTGTTCCATATGGGCTGGGCCAGTAAGCAGCTGGGGAGCTATGAGAGACTCAACCTTGAAGCTGCTTGGGTGTCCCACAGACCTTTCTGCAATGTCAGCAAATGTGAGTCTTGGTCTGTGCCAGAAAAGCTCTCTCTATCTACTCTGTATCCCAGATGGGTCAGGCTGGTAAGCAGCTGGGGCGCTGAGGAGGACCAGAGCCCAAAGCTGCTAGTATGTTCTACAGTCCTTGATATGACTGGGCTCTGTTTATCTTCTCTGTTCCCTGGTTGTGCTAGGCCAGTAAGCCTCTGGCCCATGGAGAGAGATTAGAGCTCAAAGCTGCTCAGGAAACAGCAGCTAATGTGAGGTGTGACCTGCGCAGGTCTCTGCTATGCCTGTCTGCTCTGTGGCAGAGATGGATCAGGCCAATACGCTGTAGGTGGGAGTGGTGAGATCAGAGCTAGCAGGATACCAGCTAATTAGGATTGTGGCCCAACCAGGTCTCAGGCCAGCCTGTTTGCTTTGTGTCTTAGATGTATCAGAGCAGTATGCTTCAGCCAGATGGGCAGTAGTTGACCCAGGCCTGAAATTGCTCACAGGATATCATCTAATGTGGATTGTGACCTGCACAGGTCTCTACTCATCCTGTTTGCATTGTGTTATAGCTGTATCTGAGCAGTATGCTTCAGGCAGGTGGGCAGTGATAGACCAAGGCCAAAAGTTACTCATACGATAGTGGATAATGGGTATTGTGGCCAGCACCTGGATTCAGCTCTGCTGGTATGTTCCTTGTTACAGATGGGCCTGGCTGGTAAGCAGCTGGGGGTCTATGAGAAATCAGAACTCCAAGATGCTCAGAAGCTCTAGAGGCCCTCTTGAGATGACAGGGCTCTGATTATTTGCCCTTTGACCCAGATTGCCTAGGTAAGCAAGCAGCTGGGGGCTGGGAGAGATCAAAGCTCAAAGGTGCTTGGGTGCCCCACACTCTTTCCAAGGAGGCAGCTAATGTGGATTGTGTTTCGTGTCAGGACTCAGCTCTACCTTTCCACCGCTTCCCTGTCCCAGATCCAGCAAACAGTAGAAGGGTGGTGAGAGTACAAAGCTGCACCGATAACCCACAGTCCTTCAATCCCAGATCCCACAAGCAGTAGATAGTCAGTGAGAGCCCAAAGCTGCATGGATAACCCACAGTACTTCCCAAGGTGGCAGCTATAGTGGACTGTCTCCCGGGATTTTTCTGTGGGTTAGCTGGGCGGTCAGGGGTCTGACCCACCCATGCCCCACACAGTGAGAATCCCTCTACCTGGGAATCAGCAGCACTGGTGTTTTGTAGATCTTAGTTTGGTCTTTAGGTCACTGTGCAGTCCTGATTTTCCTGCTAATCAGATGCAGTGTGCGATCGGTGCTGCCATCTTTTGATGTGGATTTCTTACAAAGATCTATGATCATGCACAATACAAATATAAATTAAATTGTTTGAGTTCTTAATTGTTACATTTCTGATCATGGTAATACAGTAAACTTTTAATAATTATTTAAAATATAAGGTCAAGTCCCATTAAACAATACTTAAACAAGTATGGGAGCCTTCTGACCAGTCCTAAAAGAGTAATATTTTGAAGAAATGAGTTAGTAGGAAGGAATCAGGTTGACAAAAGAGCAGTTAATAGTGAGAAGACTGAGGATCTGTCAAGTCAAATCTCTATTCAGGAACTTGCTGATGGACAGGAAAAACTTTTATGGAGAGGGAAAGGAGGCGCATCAAAACAATAAACCCAAGGATCCATGCTGGATGAAGATCCTTCCCCATCTAGGAGTTAAGCTCCTTCTCTCTTGCCCACAGTCAAAGGAGCCTTGATCTATTGTGGCTAATTACAAACAGATACATTACTTTTCTGCAAATTCATTCACATGTTCTGTATTAGTTGTTGCACAAAACTGAAAATGTAAAGGGGATCTAACAAATTTCATTAGATGTATTGTATCTCTAGATTATTTAAATCTAAGGAGGACCTCTTTAGAATTTTACATTCCAAGGAAAAAATGAGGAAACTTAAAAGGGTTACAGAGAGCATAAGCAGAAGTAGTGCTTGCTGTCCAAGATAAATCCCAAAATAAGCTGTCCTGTAACAAGCCACAGACAAAGTGCATTTGGTATTAAATGTCTACTTTCAATAAATACAGTGCTAACATACTGCCTTTTTTAAACTCTCAGAAACATTTTATTCTTTTTCCATTTCTTAAAACCTATAAACCATCACTGTATCTATAGTTTGTGCTACAAATTCTATAAAATTTTGTATTACAGTAATCAAATATTTCTTCTGTCACCAAATATAAAACAAAAGAACATTTTTTTCTATGCCAGAGAGGAGAGGTGTTTGAATAGCTATATTTTATCACTGTATACAAGAACCCATCTGTTCTCATTGCCAGATAGTGTTAGGTTTTTATACCAAAACAGAATGTTCTTTTAAAGTAGAGGATTTGCTTAAGCACATTATTATACTCCCTGCTAAACAGATTGAATCAGAAAGCCTAGCTAGAGTCCTAAAAGTTCTTGTTTTTGCTGATGCTAAACCAGGCTTTAAAAAATAATACAATGATGATGAAAATAAAATGGTAAGAGATGAAAGGTCAGAAAGATCTAGAAAGGCTTGCAAACAGTTCTCAACTAATCCCTTAATCGAAGGAAATAAAAACATTTACAACATATATCTTGACATCCCCCATTTTCTTTTTTTTTTTTTAATTTCCTGGCCCATGTTGCTGGATCTGGTCCATTGAACTTGCCTCTCACCACAAAACCAGCTTCCTTATCTAACACTCTGGTTATTCTACTATGTAAACAAAAGTTTCATGGCCATACTTTCCTAGTTTCCCTAGCAGGGACTTTTGCTATAAAACACTATGTTAAAAAGTCATTTTTACCTCTTGATGTAGTCATACTATGTAGCTCAGGGTGGCTTTGAGTTCAACATCCCAAATTTATTTCTAGAATACAGGGATTAGATTACAAGAGTGAGTCTTCACACACATGGGTATAAAGTTACTTTCTATTTAGCAACTTAAAAATTTTTGTTTTCATAATAATTAAAACTTAAAATACCAAATTTATATGTGTGTGAACATTTAATCTTCAATTGCATAAATCATAAACTTGGAGTGCATACTATATTGCTCTTGAATAGCAATTTTTATTTTATTTTATTATTACAACAATGCTGCAGGTTTAAAGTCATCTCCAAATTCTGTTTTATGAAATTGATGCTTAGCTTAGAAGTATTGTCAAGATTCATAAACAATTATCAGCAAAGGAGAAACCATTTTCACTTCTTCATGACTCCATGAGCAGGAATTTTATTAATTTTTGGTGTGCATTGCTTTCTTTGGATAAAAACTTGGCTTATTTAACATCAAACATACTGACAGTGCAATCAGTGTGATAGCATTTTTGTATTGGTGAAACTCGGTTGTTACTGTAGGAACTGCTCCCACCAGAAAATAGTTTGCCCTCACATGAGTTGCCCATAGTAACTCCAATTCATATATATTAAAACAGTACTAAAACTTTTACAAAGGGAACTATTTCATGAGAATTCAAGGGATAACAAAGCTGAAGGAATTGCATGAGATTTGAGACTGGTGAATGAGAAAAACAAATTATTTCCAGCCTTCTAGAAATAAGCCATCATTTTTAAGTGTCTATTTGGTGAAACAAATACTGGTTATATTATTGAGGGCTTTTAACATTACTTGTTTTATCACTATTTTTCTTTTTTTATTGCCATTATTTATTTTTCCAAAAACAAAGGTATTTTCTCAGAACTACAATATTCTCAACTATTCCTAGGTCTGTAAACTTATTTTTCAGCTAACACCACCATGCATGATTTTCCATTAGATATTTCACTGATGGGTGAAATGGAAGTTTTTGGTTTCTTTAAAAACTCAGTTGTGTGCCACCATGTGGTTGCTGGGAATTGAACTCAGGACCTCTGGAAGAGCAGGCGGCACTCTTAACCATATTTGATCATGTCCCTTGGATGGAGATGCCTGGTGGCACTCAGAGGAAAGATAATAGGTCACCAAGGAGAGACTTGATACCGTATGAGCATATTCAGGGGGAGGAGATCCCCCTCAGACACAGACATAGGGGAGGGGAGTAGGGGGGGGGAAGTGGGAGGAAGGGAGGGATGGGAGGATACATGGGATGGGCTAACAACTGAGATGTAATATGTATAAATTAATAAAAATGTATTTAAAAAAAAAACTCAGTTGTGTCATGTGGTGTGTTTCTGGAAGTGATCTTATGAGAGGGCATGTGATGTTTTGCTGAAAATGGAAATGTGAGAAGGTATGTGATATTTAGAAAGAATATGAATATAACAGACAGAGGAAACTTTTGCATTGCTACGCCTTTCAACATTTTACATCACTTCACTGGACTTCACTCGTCTTTGCTTCTCAGAGAGAAACATTCCATAGAACTTCTCATGGCACTGTAGCTGAGTTTGGCCTCTTTCATTGACTTGTGCTGATTTGGTGGCGCCTTGCTGCTTCTGCTAGATGGTGCCACTGCTACTGATTTTTATTGCTGTTTGTAATTTGCTATTGGACTGGACTGCTGGTATCCCAAAAAGGCAAAGTGGAATTGGCCCAAGGAACTACATCTAAAAAGGTCCAGCTATCCTTCCTCTGAGTGCCACCAGGTCTCCCCCTCCAGGGGACATGATCAAATATGAGGCACCAGAGTTCATGTGAAAGTCAGACCCCACTTTCCACTCTACTGTGGAGAATGTTCTGTCCATTGGCTAGATCTGGGTAGGGGTTTAAGGTTTACCGATAGCAGGATACCAAGAAGAGACTTGATACCCTATGAGCACATACAGGGGGAGGTAATCCCCCTCAGTCACAGTCATAGGGGAGGGGAATAAGGGGAAAATGGGAGGGAAGGAAGAATGGGAGGATACAAGGGATGGGATAATCATTGAGATGTAACAAGAATAAATTAATAAAAAAAAATTTTTTTAAAGGTCCACATCTCCCTCTCCTATTAACCTTCTTTCTCTCCTACCTCTGTTAGGTGGGTTGGAAAGGAGGTAGAAGTGTTTAAGAACCCTAAACCAAGCAAGTTTTGAAAAATCTAAGCCTACAGATGGGCCATCTTAATGTTTTTGGAATATGTTTTAAAATCTATATTTCGAGCCGGGCGTGGTGGCGCATGCCTTTAATCCCAGCACTCGGGAGGCAGAGGCGGGCGGATTGCTGTGAGTTCAAGGCCAGCCTGGTCTACAAAGTGAGTCTAGGACAGCCAAGGCTAACACAGAGAAACCCTGTCTCGAAAAACCAAAAAAACAAAAAAAATCTATATTTCGGGGGCATCCAACTCTTAAAATTCTGTTTTCATTTATTACATTTGGAAAAACTTTCACATTATTGAGACTATTGTTATATTTTAGAGAAGGAGAGGTGAAGAGTTTAGAGAAAGAGGTGTTGAGTCAAATCATTCTTGGCATTACAGAGAAGGGATTGAAAAGTGAAATTCAGTCTTGTAAGGCAAATCAACCTAGATACTTCGACAGGTCCCAAGAAAGGAGGAGGTTTTGAAGTCTAAGAAAGCAGATTAGCTAGTATATAACCTATGACACAGGTAGTGGAAGGAGGCATGTATGACTTAAGCTATGTGGTAGAGATCATTCTTTCTCGGTGTAGGTGATCAGTATATGTTTAATTTGTGATGCATATAAACCTGACAACAGGCAGGTTGTCTCTACCCCAGGGGAGGAAGATGTTAATATGTTTTTGTCCCATTTCCAGCCTTCTCTGCTCAGGACCTGGTAATCTGGAAGGCCTGGATACTCTAACAAAGGTATCATAAAATATTTAATACAAAAATAAATCATAAGCCGGGGGTGGTGGCACACGCCTTTAATCCCAGCACTCAGGAGGCAGAGGCAGGCAGATTACTGTGAGTTTGAGGCCAGCCTGGTCTACAAAGAGAGTCCAGAACAGCCAAGGCTACACAGAGAAACCCTGTCTCAAAAAACAAAAAAAAAATAATAATAATAATAAAAAATAAAAAAGTCATAATACAAGGCCTTTGAATTTCAGATAAAAGACTTTTCTTCTACTTGAATAATTGATTTCTTCTATTGGGTTTATAGATATAAAATCAAAACATCAGCATGCACATTCATTTTTTATTACTTATTGACCACATATCACTTTCATTTTCTTCCTTCTTTGCTTTTTTTTTTTGTTTTTGTTTTTTTGTTTTGTTTTGTTTTTGGTTTTGGTTTTTTTTTTTTTGGTTTTTCGAGACAAGGTTTCTCTGTGTAGTCTTGGCTGTCCTAGACTCGCTTTGTAGTCCAGGCTGGCCTCGAACTCATAGTGATCCGCCTGCCTCTGCCTCCTGAGTGCTGGGATTAAAGGCATGCACCACCACGCCCGGCCCCTTCTTTGCTTTCTTTTATCTTCACTTTATTTTCTAAATTAAATTTTTATTTTCAGACTAGCATACAAATACCTTTCATTATAGCATCCTCATATATATGTATACATATATACATATGTATATATAATTATTATACTTTGTTTTCATTCATTCTTCGACCTTACCTTCTACATGCACACACACAGACACATACAAACACACACCCAGGGGAGTGTGGTTGGCAGGAATGGAAAGATTCATATAATTTTAAACCTAGATTCTGTGTGTGTGTGTGTGTGTGTGTGTGTGTGTGTGTGTGTGTGTGACATTCTCTTTTTGAGTAATCCTCTCATGCTCCGATGAGTAATCCCAATAAATCCATTGGTTGACTGACATACAGTTGTGTAGAATCCTGTCTTTGGTCAGCCATTGGTGCCCTATCTGATATGAATAAATGTTTTTCACATCTTCCTAAGAAATGTCACACAACAGGATTACATTAAAATATAAAATTTCTTTGCAGAGAAGAAAGCAAAAACAAGTTATTGATATATCAAAATGGGCTTAACATCCCTTAATATACAAGTAATGTAAAGTAAGAGCACGACATATCAAATCACATATGTGAGAATGCCTACTATCAAAAGAAGAGAGTGCTTGAGAGAAAGATAGAGGTCAGGGTTTAATAACACACACTGCTCGTTGAAAAGGCTCTGGTTCTGTTCCTATGTCAAAAGGTTCCAGGGGTATCTCATACTTCTGTTTTCACAAGCTACTCAAACGTTACCTACTCAGACACTTCCTACAATGAACCCTGGAACACTGTCAGGAGAAATGCAATTTTGTACTGCCATTGTGGAAACAATGTAGTTTCTTTCCAAAATTAAAAACATATTAACAAACATAACTATCATCTAATATAGCAATCTTGCTGCTCTCTATACACTCTAAAGTATTGAAATGAGAGGTATTCACACTATTCTGTTGATTAAAGCTATATTCTGAAAAACTAAGGCCTGAAGACAATGTAAGTGTTCATTAATAGATGAACAGTTAAATAAAAATCTCGTGCATACAATGGCATATTATTTAGCTTTCGAAAAGAAAGAAGTCTTTTCATTTGTTACAGCATAAGTGGACGTACAAGAAAATATGCTAAGTGAAATGAGACAGATACAGAAAGACAAATACTGTCTGGCCTTATCTGTATGTGTTATCTGAAAGAGGCAGACCTATAGAAGCAGAAAGGAAAGTAACAGTAGCAAAGACATGAAAGATGGAGAAATGGTAAGGTGATGACAAGAAGACCCAATTTTCAGCTATGCAATATATATAAGATGTGAGGATTCATCATATGGCTTAGAACTCATAACAAACAATGATACATTATATACTTAAATTTTTCTAGAGGAGTAGGTGCTATATCAAAATAACAACAATAATAATGAGAATAAAAGAAGGAAATATTCATAGTTATGCATATGTTATGGCTTCATACATATATATTTATTCCCCAAATAATACAGGCATACTCATTAAATATGTACAACTTTTGAGATATCAAAGTTCGAAAATTGCCTTTAAAAACAAAATAAATCTTGTTAACAGTAAAGCAAGATATTTATATATCCAGAGTTTATTCCCAAAGCAGTTATTAGATTCACCCTTTCACTTTACCTTTGGCAAGTGGATTTAAAAGTCTGTAGACTCTAATTTATTAAAATTTACTACTGAAGTGAAAGTGCCAGGGATTTCTTTTTACTTCTCAGTATGGGACTGCAGTTTTATTAGAATCCTGGCCCTGTGAGCTCAGCAAGACGCACGTTAGAATTAGATGAGTATTACAATGGAGACTCTGTTAATGGGATTTTTTGAGAAACAATAAAAAGGAAAACCTACAAGAGTACCTCTATTAGACTCTGCATAAGTAAGGGAAACCTGTCTCAGGGGACCACTAAAGAAATCAGAACGAATTAGTTAACTGAAGGTCAAAAAGAAAGGCACGATATGCCTTGGGTAACACTATGAAAGTAATCATTGCAAGTAAGAGACTGATGATCAGAGTCGCCTCTGCATAGTTGTAATATGAAAGTAAGGATAGCTGACACAATATCAGAGATTATTTTGGTACAAACTTGAACACCACTTATCAACACTATCAAAATAGATTTTTCTCTAAATTCTAACTATGAAACAATGAAACATCGTATAAGGGAAATATTTCCCTACAGTGTATTTGATACTTACTTTTACTTTGAGGTGAAATAAACAATATACTGCATATTTTAAGCATTTCTTTTTCTACATATACAAACATTCTAATTGCCTTAAAATCATAATATAAAGAAAATATAAGAAGACAAATCATGTATAATGTTATATTTGAGCAAAAATTTTCTACTTGTATTTAATGTTTTTACATTTGTATTCATATGTATAATATTAACATACCTATTATGCATGGCTATTTTTCTATTCATTGATTTCATTAACTAATTTAGTTAGTCATTTTTTTCTGTGATTTACTTTTTTCTCACTACATTGTAAAGATCACATAGAACATCCTTAGAAATAATTGCAGAAACTTTTAACTAATATTTTGCAAGAGAAGTTAAAGAAAATGAAGTTTTTTTCTTCTGCATCACAAGTCTATACTTTCCTTGCTAGGATAACAAAGCTCCAATTCCCTAAGAATAATAAGCACAAATAACATAAGATGTGTCACTGGTTGAAATTTCATTTCTAGTGCCTGGTTTCTGATTTGGGATCCTACTACATGTTCTTCAGGGGTGTGAGGGCAGAAAGAGTAAGAACAAAGGGTTGACTTTAATCTTTTTCAGATTTTTTGATTTCTGCATGAGAAAACTAGCTTACTAGAGTCAGACTCTCAGCTAATACATGGTAGTATATGATAGACTTTTCTTGGGATAAGTCTACATGCATATTTATTCACCCCCAAAAGGGAAGTTATGACAGACCAAAGTGATGACTGCATGAAAGTCAAGCTTTGTGAACCAATGAACTTGTGTGAGAGTTAATAAATGGAGCAGAAGTGACACAAAATTAGCTGCAGCACCAGAAAGCCAACGTTAACCCAGATGATGACTCAACAGATTTGCCACTCTGAGGTTCTCTCCACAGTTTGGAAACAGTTCAACAGCAAGTCTGAATATCTTTCCTGTCTGCAGTTAGGCTGATCAAAGTTCCACAGCCCTCAGCAGTTGTTTACTCCTTTCACATTGCTGGAGAGGGGCCTTTATGAATTTTTTATATTAGACTTGTGGCCCTTGTTTACCACCCAACACTCATGAGAGTCTTCCTCGATCCTGGAGGAAATGTTTCAGTTTAAAGGAACAAAACACAGTGAACCTCAAATTCTCCATGCCTACCCTAAGATAAAATGAGTTCCATGTGTATTTGATGGTTTCTTGTTGTTCATATTTGAGTAATAGCAGTCAGAGTATTTAAAATGATATGATTTTTTTCTGTTCAATATCTGTTATATACAGCATTGGAAAAAATGGTGTTACTGCAACACAAACTGTTATTTTTCCTATTTGCTTGATAAGAAATATGGTAACTAAGCTATAGAAAATGACAGCTAGTATCTATGAGAGTGAAAAATATAGGAATTCTGTATGAGCTGATGTTAATCCTCTAAACAGCAAGTCTGCTAATTATTTTAGACTGCTCTCTATGGCCACCAGTACTTTTTCCCATACTTCATTTGTGACTGCATGTCACTTAGGGGGTGGTTTGCATGGAAATTACATGCAAACACTAAGAGATAAGGAGTTTATTGTCGTTGCTTTTTTGAGACAAGGTTACAGTTGACTGCCCTGGAGCTTGCTATGTAGATCATGCTGGCCTCAAACTCACAGAGATCTGCCTCTCTCTGCTTCATGAGTGATAGGATTAAAAGTATGTACCACCATTTCCAGCTCATACCTTTATAACTTTTAATGGCTAAATTAAGGAGGACCCTAGGGAGAATGCTAATTTTTATTCAGAAGGACAAATAGAATAGATTTCAGAAGTGGTTGAAGAGGGGGAACAGGAAGGGAGTCTACCGTAAAAGTCTTTTGAAAAACTCCACCCATCTGGCTACTGAAGCAGATGTTGAGACTCACAGCCAAACTTCGGGGAGGAATGAGAGAGTCTTATGGAAGAATTGGGAAATAAAAGAACCTGGAGGGGACAGGAGCTCCACAAAGTGACCAATAGAGCCAACAAATCTGTGCGGAGGAGGAAGATGCTGCAGAGTCTGATGTACCAACCAAGGACCATGCATGGTGAGGACCTAGATTCTGCTCAGATGTAGTAGATAGGCAGCACTGTCTCCTTGTGGGTCACATAATATGGAGATCAGGGGCTACTGCTGACATGGACTTTGATGCCCACTCATTGATCACTTCACCTTGGCAGGGCAGCCTTGTTAGATCACAGAGGAAGAGGATGCAGGCAGTACAGATGAGACATGACAGGCTGGGGTCAGATGTTAGGGGAGGAGGACTTCCCGTTTCTGAGGACTAGCGAAGTGGGGATGAGGGAGGGAGGGTGGGAGAGGGAGGTGATGAGGGAGTGGGCTACAATCAGGATGTAAAGTGAACAAATTTTAAAAAATTTAAATACATGATAAAACACATGGATATGCTCATGTATGTTGCCTCCACCTATTTGAATACATGAAATTTGGTTTAACTTTTTTTTTCTTTTTTGGATTTTCAAGACAGGATTTCTCTAGGTAGTCTTGGCTGCCCTGGACTTCCTTTGTAGACCAGGCTGGCTTTGAAGTCACAGAGATCCACCTGCCTCTGCCTCCCCTAGTCCTGGGATTACAGGTGTGTGCCACTGCAACCAACTTTGTCTTAACTTTTAAAGATAGAATAGTTAACAAGACTCCAGAACATTTTGCTCTTCAATTTAGAACAAAGGTTTGTGCAATATAGTTGGAAATTTGGCTGATCTAGTTTTAAACAAATAAATTCACATATTGTATTAGTTACGTTTTCTGTTGCTGTGACAAAGATACCTAAAAAAGCAAGTTAAGAAAAATGAATTCATTTTAGTTCATAATTTAAGAAGGTATCAAGACATGAAATGTATGAAAGAATTGATGGTGGCATGGCCTGCTACTAGGAATGCATATACACAGAACCTGTGAAATAAAGATCAAGAAATCTTGGCACTCAGCTTACTTATCTTTTTGTTGTTATTCCTTTTTATTAATTCTGTGACCCAACCCAGGGGAAAAAGCATTCCAGATTCAGGTTAGGTTTTCCATCTTTTATTAAGACACTCAGAAATTACCACATACACGTCAAAAATGTGTGTCCTTGGTGATTTCATATCCAAACAAGTTAACAAAATGTAGCATATATGTTTATATGTGTTCAAAGGGCTTTAGAGAATACATTTGGACAGGACTGGAGAGTTGGAGAGATAGCTCAGCAGTAAAGAATGCTCAGTTTTTCAGAGGAATAGGGTCTTTACCCATTACCCAACTTGGGAAGTTGAAAATCATCTGTAACTCCAGTTCCAAGGAATCCAATGCCCTCCTCTGACCTCCACAGGTGCATGTAAGTAGTACACAATGACACATATGAGCAATATGCCCTTACACATAGTTTTAAATCACATTTTGATAAGTTTGTCATGGCTATATTAAATAAGACCCTAGAATCTATGTCATCAGATGTAACTGTTGTAAACAATAACTAAAATTATTTTCATTTGTGCTATGCATACTTAATTCTTGGTACATGATGCTGTCAAATAGCATTATTGTTAAATGAGGTTGGAATGATAACCACTATCAACTTCCTAATTTGCTAATGTTAGAGTCTATTTTACTTTTGTGTTTTGCATTCCTCAAAATGCTTTGTCTGTGTGTGTGTGTGTGTGTGTGTGTGTGTGTGTGTGTGTGTGTGTGTGTATTTGTGTGTGTGTGTGTGTGTGTGTCTGTCTGTCTGTCTGTCTGTCTGTCTGTCTTGTCTGTGTCATCTGTGTCTATCTGTCTGTCTTTTGAGCTCTGGGATTCAGAATAGTGCTGGGTAAATACTCCACAAACATTTTAGAGAAGTAATTTTTTAACAAAATCTGTCTGTCAGGATACCATTCAGCTAATTTCTTTTACTTTAAAACTGAACTAAATCTTAAGCATTGAAAAACTGAGAGGGAAGGAGGGAAGGACAGAATATGAGAATTAAATGCTTATTCTTTCTTCTTCACATTATGTTCATTGTAAGCCCACTCAAACCAATTATCTTCCTGTACCTTTAAAAATGGTACTTCTCAGCCGGTCAGTAGTAACACATTCATTTAATCCCAGCACTGGGGAGGCAGAGGTAGGCAAGAACTCTGAGTTCAAGGCAAACCTTGTCTACAGAGTGAGTTCCAGGACAGCCAAGTCTATACAGAGAAACTCTGTCTCAAAATAAGGAACTTCTCTGGATGTTACAATGTGTAAAGAGATGTTTGCATTCTCTTACATGTTTACTGTGTTACATATTCCAAAACTATATTTTCTCTTCCATGTTGTTGTTCTTTTGACACTTATTGCTTTGAGGTCTGTTTTGGTTTATAGAAATACTGCTAGAATTACATGATTATACAATAGGATATGAGGTCTAGTTTTCTCCTGTTCCCTCACTATAACCTCACAATACCTAATACTTTCTGAAAAGCTAATTAGCTTGGATTGTGAATACAAAAATGGAATCTTGAATGGGGTTGCTGGTTTCAGATTCTGGCTCTGTTAGGAATTCTTCTGAGCATGTTTCTAACATTCTCTTTGTTAACACAGACCACAGGACACTCTTTCTCATGAGGGAAATAATTTTTACCTACTTCTTATTGTTTTCATGAATATAAAATATGGTAAATATTCAGGTTCTGCAATACATACCCACTATGTATACACACAATATATATTGAGACATGAAGCACAATACTTAAATGTAGTACATGTTTAATAATCTTGGAACCTGGCCTGGGTGTCACTGTACATACTGTTGACACACCTGAAAGATTCCGCACAATCAATTTCATCCCTCATTCTGTCATCCACTTCATTATAAAAAATAATACTTTCTCTGAACCAGTGCTAGTTGGCTCTGGACTTCAGATTTACAGGAATGATCATGGCTATGTCGTCCTGAGTTTCATGATGGCAGCATGAAGAAATACGTTTTACTGTATGCCCAGACTGTGAGAGCTAGAAATTTAGTTATCAGAGCAGACATGGTGTAACTTTGCTCTTTGACATCTGAGAGCTAATCTGGGAAACCCAAGGCATTCCTTAAACATTTGTCTTACCTTAACTTTCCTCATAGTTACATAACATTTCAGAAATTATCCCAGGAAGCATAGAAGGAAATTATAAAAACTGACTGTATGTTAATAGGCATATTATCATTATGGGCAGCTAGGAACAATCTGCAGGGTCCCATCTGTCTGCAGAAAACTAAGATGCTAGAACATTTAACAAGTATAATTTCTATTATTTGAAGACTGAGACTAAGCTAGTTTTCAGGAAGCAGTCACTCCTGGTGGCAAGGAAACCTTCAAATAGAGAAGAGAGACTTTCTAAGCCCTTGAGGAAAGGAGCTGTCAAATTATGTGGAAATCATCTACTATAGCTGCCAGTGGAGTTCATGTGAACCAGGGGAATATAGCACAGGATGTCAAAACATCTGTTCCACCTATTTTATTCTTTGTTAATTATTTTTATAACTATAATGTTTGCACACATTTTATAACAAGCATATGATATAAAAGATATTTTTAATGAATGAGGGTTTTTATTCCACAAAGTTTGACCCTTAAACTTCATTCCTCCAGAGGTAATTATTTCTAACTTTCAGTATTGACTTTATCTATTGACTTCCACATTTCTAAGTAATATAAATAAACATTTTGATACCTCAGTTTTGTAACTTAAGTGTTCCACTATTAAGGAAATTAAGAATGGTGAATTGTTTTGAAAATAAATTGTTTCCAAAAAGAAAAAATGTCATTTGATTATCCCAGTTAATTACCAATTTGAATAATTAACACATTGTAGCTCAAATATCATTTTTCATAATCACAAAGATAGTCTTTAATTGTCTTCTAGTTTCCAGATGTTAGCACTGGGAGATGTTGTGTCATTATAAACGGCAGATATTTTCACTGTCTATGTTCAGCTGTTTTTTGCTTTTTTTAAAAAACATTTCTTTCTCAGAGAGTTTATGGTTATCCCCTGAATGCTTACATACTAGTATTTTATTAATTTTGTAGTTGGTGTGGTTTTTAGTACTCTCTAAGCTGGCCAATTGTGCCTACTACTCTTTATGATCTTTCTGTTCAGGATGTTGTCTCCTAACAGATTTAGTGTGCATGGTTTTATGTTGAGGTCTTTAATCCACTTGGACTTTAGTTATGTGCAAGGTGTTAAATATGGATCTATTTGTAATTTTCTACATGTAGACATCCAGTTAGGCCAGCACTGTTTGTTGGAGGTGCTATCTTCATTCCATTGTATGGATTTGGCTTCTTTGTCAAAAATCAAATGTCCATAGATATGTGGATTTATTTCTGGGTCTTCAATTTGATTACATCAATCAGCCAGCATATCTCTATGCTAGTGCCAGTACTGTGCTGTTTTAATTACTGTTGCTCTATACTATAGCTTGAGATCAGGGATGGAGATTCCTCTAGAAGATCTTTTATTGTACAGGATTGTTTTAGCTATTCTAGGTTTTTTTTTCTTTTCCATATGAAGTTGAGAATTGGTCTATCAAGGTTGGTAAAGAATTGTGTGGGTATTTTGATGAGAATTACACTCAATCTGTACATTGCTTTTGGTTAGATGGCCATTTTTACTATGTTGATCCTCCTGATCCATAAACATGGGATATCTTTTCATCTGCTGATATCTTCTTCAATTTCCTTCTTCAGAGACTTGAAGTTTTTTTTTTTCATATAAGTCTATCACTTGCTTACTTAATTACACTAAGATGCTATATATTACTTGTGGCTTTTCTTTTCTTTTTTTTTTTTAAATGTGTCTTCTTTTTTTTTCCCTCCTTTATTAATTTATTCTTGTTACATCCCAATGGTTATCCCATCCCTTGTATCCTCCCATTCTTCATGATGTAGTTTCCTTACTTTCTGAGGCTCTAAGATAAAAAATGAATAAATGAGACCTCATGAAACTGAAAAGATTCTGCAAGGCAAAGGACATTGTCAATAGGATAAAACAGCAGCCTACAGCGTGGAAGAAGATCTTCACCAACCGCACATCAGAAAAAGGACTAAATGAAACACCACCAACCCAAATAGCCCAATTTAAAATAGGGTTCAAAAGTCTATACCAATGAATTTAAAATAGCCTTATTAGTGAGTAACAATTAAGGCTTTAAGTTGAGTAGATTCAATAATGTACTTTTTGTTCTATCATCCCTACGTATTTCTATATCCCCTCTTCTTTCTTTTCAGCTCCTGTCTCATTACCTATGAAAGGAAGATAAAGGAAAACAGAGACATCCCTGAATCCAACCTAGTTTCTCTCTGTAAAAGACCAGCAATGAACTTCCAATGAAAATAAGCATCGGTAGCCTAAGAGAGCAAACAGAAACCTACCCAACCCCCCTTAATGGAAATGGGATGTCGTTCTCTTAAGGTTTCTTCAGGCTGATTTGGGATGAATGATATATTTGTAGGGGCCCAAGTAAAATTGGGAAAATGGTTAAACAAACCAGGGGTAGCTTTTGTGGTCCAGTTTCTAAATGTTGAACAATTCTAGGCTTAATTCAAGTCCTGTGTAGGACAGACTGAAATGATGGACCAATTGAGATCAGAAGCTTTCTTTGAAGCTGTCCTGAAGCTGTCCTGTTCTGACAGGTAACAGCAACTGAAGCACCTGGGGCTGGAACATGGAGGATGCAGGATGTCAGCATCAAGCATGCTGAGAGGAATGAATATTGTCAGGTCTGATCCAGCATCAGTGTCCAGTTATTTTGTTCTGAAAACATAATTTTACAAAAGCATTATACAGTTCTAAAATTATACTTTTATGAGGTGTATGGGATGCACAGAACAATTAAGGCTGGTTCTCTGTTCTTCGTATGAGCATAAGTTTTTGTGCATTGATACAAAATAAGTTTAATTTTGGTACATTGTTACAGAATTCAAATTTAAGATTATTCTTCATATACATAATATATATATATATATATATATATATATATATATTTCTACTCTAATATGAGGTATTATACCAGTCCAATTCAATTATAATGCCAGGTTCACGTTCCATACCTTGAAAATGGTAGTGTAGGATGTTTAGGATAATTAAGTGATAGAAGCTAATTGTTAGTTGACCAAATCATGGTCATGTCAATTACTAGTCTAATTTTATCTCAAGAATATATACCCTAGGTCTAACAGATAGATATGATTCTATACATAGGTGAGGTAAAATAGATAAGGTCTTCAAAAGCCACAGAGACCTACAGAATATGGCCTTTAAAGATATTTTTATTATTCTAAAGATTCTTTGACAAGCAGACAGTTTAACTCCTGGCAACACCCAACCTACCTCAAAGAAGATGATGAACATCAAAGAACCTCCTTATGGAGATGTCTTCAAATGTGGCAAACCAGCCACTAGGCAAAATATCCTCGTTTCTGCCACAGACAGAATTCTGCCTAAAAATGGACAATCTTTAATCCCAGCACTTGGGAGGCAGAGGCAGGTGGATTGCTGTGAGTTCGAGGCCAGCCTGGTCTACAAAGTGAGTCCAGGACAGCAAGGCTACACAGAGAGACTCTGTCTCGAAAAACCAAAACAAACAAACAAAAAAAAATGGACAATCTTGGATGCAGACAGAGTCAAAGGCCAAACTCTGCCAAGACAGGGTAAGCAAGTCCACAATAGTTCCTGCCTCACAAATATATCTGTCAGGTATATTGGGCCAGAAGGCTGAAGATGATGCTCCAACATTATAGAGTTTTGGGTGACTCTTTAGGCAGTTAACTGTCCCTCATTTTTTTTTTCATTTTGGGAGCTGCTAACCTGCACTTTCGTTTCACTCAGGTCTCTGATGGGGTTGACGACCAGATAGTTTAATCTTATAATTAAGCTTAACTGTTTAGGGGTTAAGATATTTTTAGGTCTAGATAGATGTTTTAAGTTGATAGAGATGAGATATGATAGATACTGATTTTCATTCAGAATTTTAGACTCACCAAGATAGGAAAGATGTTCAATTCAAGTTTGCCAGATACAAGTATCCAAATCACTATGAATATAACATTCATATAATTTCTGATTATTCAGTGGTTCTTCCTACCGTATGTATTTTATTTTATTTATGTGTAATAATTAATATAAAGTATAGAAATATAATAAAATGGGGTTCAGAGTTAAACAGAGAATTCTCAACAGAGAAATTTTGAATGGCTGAGAAACACTTAAGGAAATGTTCAGCATCCTTAGTCATCAATGAAATGCAAATCAAAAGGACTCTGAGATTCCATCTTACACCCTCAGAATGTCTAACATCAAAAATCAAGTGACTGCACATGCTGGAGAAGTTGTGGAGAAAGGGAAACACTCTTCCATTGCTGGTGGGAATGCAAACTTGTCCAACCACTTTGGAAATCAATTTGGAGTTTTCTCAGAAAACTGGGAATAGTTCTACTTCAAGACTCAGGTATACCACTCCTGAGCATACACCCAAAAGTTGCTTCACTATACAACAAGGACATATGCTCAACTGTGTTCATAGCAGCCTTATTCATAATAGCCAGAATCTGGAAACAACCTAGATGTCCCTCACCCAAAGAATGGATAAAGAAACTGTGGTACATTTACACAATGAAATACCACTCAGCTATAAAAACAAAGAAATCTTGAAATTTGCAAGCAAATGGATGGAATTATAATCATCCTAAGTGAGGTAATCCAGACCCAGAAAGATGCACATGGTATATACTCACTTATAAGTGGATATTAGCCAAACGTAGATGTCTTCTGAGAGCCTGCATCTAGCCTGGGATTGGCATAGATTCTGGGACTTGCTTCTGAACACTGGGTGGAGTTTTGAGATTGGTATGTAAGAATGGGTGGATGGAAGGATCCAGAGGGCTCAGGAGACCTACATGGAAACCATCAAGTCCTGCAGATATGAATCCAGGGAGCCTGCACAAACTGCTGTACCAGCCAAGGACAATGTATTCAGAGAACCTAGACTCCTGTTCAGATCTAGCCAATGGGGAGCTCATTCTCCACAGTTCTTGGAAGAGAGGGGACTGCCTGTGACAAGATCTCTGATGCCCATAGTTTTACCACTTCCCTTTGGTGGGGAGGCCAGATAGCTCTCAGAGGAAGGGGATGAAGGCTATCTGAATGAGACCTGATAGGCTGTGGTCATATGGTGGGGGATGAGGATCCTTTCTGTCAGAGGTCTATAGGAGGGGAATAGAGCAGAAGAGGAAAGGAGAGAACAGGAAGATACAAGTGAGGGGATAAAAATCTGGATGTAATCTGAATATATTATAATATTTAAAAAGAAACAAACCAAAAAAACTTTTTTGTGTATCATTGATTTCTGGAAACTTATTTGTTTTCATTTGGTTTTTCATGCTTATTGAGAAAACTTATTCCTACAATTTTCTCCTACCCATTCCTTCTATATAATTTTCTTGACTTAAATATATACTTTTTAGTTTTGGCCATTCCTTCTTTCTCTTGCTTTACAACTCTTACTATTTAAGGTGGGGGTTTTAATTTCAAAGAAAATACATTTTCACCTATTCTTCTTAATGTAAGTTATTTTGAGTTTCATTTACATCATATCTCCAATGAATAGTATTATGGCAACATTTTCTTTTATTTCCCTGAGTGCATTATTACCATTTATTAGATTTTTCTATTGCATTCATGATTTTATACTCTGCAATATTGTTTCTACCTATGTTTCATTTTCTTTCTCTCACATTAGAAGCCTTACTCAGTATTTTAATATTGAGATGTCAACTCATATCAAGAAGAGATTAATTACATATGCAATTGCTTCAGTATAAAGATAGTTTCACTTAAGAATGACCAGAAAGCAGGTGAGAAATCAGAAACAGTTGTGTGTTGTATCCATGAATACCACAGAACCCTCTATTTGGAATATATTATTCTGTATCATCCTAAGATCATGATTTCTATCATTTATTGATTTAAAACTTTTAGATTTAAAACCTTTTCCAAGAAGAATGACCATCTTTTCTTATTTAATCTTTTAGTTGTTTTGTTTTGCTTTTGCTTTCTTTTGGGACTTGATAGACAAGGCTTTATTTTGCATAGTTTTAATCAATTTGGATCTTGTTATAGAGCTCAAATTATCCTGCCTCAACCTCCCAATTGCTGACATTACAAGTGTGTTCCACCATACCCTGGTTTACTGATTCTTAAAAGGTGGTCTCATCTAAAGAAGAATTAATGGGTTTGGAGAGGCAGTAAAGCAGTTAAGAGCACGTACTTCTGTTGCAGAAGACCAAGGTCCAATTTCCAGCACCCATATTAGGTGGACCACAACTACCTGTAACCCTACTTCTGAGAGATCCAACATCATCTTCTGGCTTCTGTTGGTACCTACATGCAAATGATACACTCAGGCCCACACATATACCATAAAATAATAACATGAATCTTTTGGAGTACCCACGAATTATATGATGACTGATCAAATATCAACTATTGATACTGTATTAATACAGAGTGTACCAGAGAGAGCCATCCGGGATTAGTTCTAAACATGAGATGGGAAATTGTTTTGGCATTCTTTAAAATTAGATATAAAATGATATATTTAGGACTAGATTTTACCAAAGAAGACTCAGGAGCCAGATGCTGGGATGAAAACCTGCTACCTCAGAGAGGAAGAGAAATCACTCAGCTGACCTTCCTACTCATCTCACATCTCAAAGGGAAAAGCCCAAGGCCAAAAGCTTGCTAGCACAGCTGACAACCCAGGAGAAAATTGCCTGCTAGCACACCCAACAGCCAAAGAGGAAAAAGCCTAAAGGTAGAAGCAAAAAAAGCTCCTTTTTCTCCATGCTGTCTTAAGTAAACTTCTCTCAAAATCCCTCCTTTCTACTTAATCCCTGTCAGCTTGTTTCTTGCTCTGCCTCTTGACCTAGGGTTAACTTTATTAAATCCTGTGTACAGAAAGCTCTTGGATTAGAGGTATGTGCTAAGGCTGAGCCACACCATAGTCACTTGTTTATAATAAACAGAAAGTTCTTGGATTAAAGATATGTGTTAGGGTTGAACCATACCAAATAAAAGACAGGTTTTTCTTGGTAACCTGCTGTCCTTCCTCTGAGTGCCACCAGGTCTCCCCCTCCAGGGGACATGGTCAAAGGTGAGGCACCAGAGTATGTGAGAAAGTAATATCCCACTCTCCACTCTACTGTGGAGAATGTTCTGTCCATTGGCTAGATCTGGGTAGGGGTTTAAGGTTTACCGCCTGTATTGTCCTTGGCTGGTGCCTTAGTTTGAGCGGGACCCCTGGGCCCAAATCTGCCTATCATAATGTTCTACTTGTAGGTTTCTAGGACCCTCTGGATCCTTCTACTTTGCCATTCTCCCATGCTTCTCTCATCTAGAGTCCCAATAGAATGTCCTCCCCTCTGTCTCAGTTTCCTGGTTTTTACAGTTCACAATCTCAGGATTCACAATGGTATCAAATATTCTGCAACATGTGTGTGTGTGTGTGTGTGTGTGTGTGTGTGTGTGTGTGTGTGTGGAAAGAGAGAGATGGAAAGAGAGAGAGAGAGAGAGAGAGAGAGAGAGAGAGAGAGAGAGAGGGAGGGAGAGAGAGAGAGAGAGAGAGAGAGAGAGAGAGAGAGAGAGAGAGAGAGAGAAGCAAAGCATAATCAATCACTGATTTTGAAGTTACTGGAATGCAACAAAAAGAACAGGGATCCTAGAGAAATGGGAAGCAAATTGGGAGTGTCTGTTTTTACTTTGGTTTCCAAGGTACAATGCAGTTGAGAAGATCCAGGCACATCTTCCAAGACTCCCTAATATTTTTCATAAAGGTGAGAATACAGAGAAAGTAAGGTATCTGGATTTTTAGGAGAGAGTAATAAATGAAGAGTTTCAAAGAAAAAGAAAAAAATAAGCTTCCAAACACAAGAAGCATAAAGTAGACATGGTCAGAGAAGAACTCTCTGGAACACATTAGAATTATTAGATATTAAACATTAGATATTAAAAATACAAAAAAACAAATAACTATAAAATATCACAAGAAAAATGACAACTTATATCAAGGAAGAAATATTAGAATGAATCCAGTGTTTGAGCACAAAATAAAATATTTCATATCATAAAAAACAATCTCTCAAAATTCATGAAGAAATAAAAGTATTTCAAGACAAAAACAAATGAAGGCAATTCATGAAAACCAAGCCAGCATTGCAGAACTTTCTTCGTGTAGTACTGTATAGGGAGGAAGACATAAGTGAGCCTAAGTACAGATAAACAAATTAGACTTGGAAAGGAAACAACCGAGTTTAACACATCAACTTGGAAAACCCTCAAAATCAATATGCAAGTGGGGAAAGAAATTCCAATAATCCAGCAAAAATGGATCATCATTTGAAAAATTCATAGAAAATAGCAAACCCCTTTATATAATGACCTTAAACATAAATGGCTTCAACTCATCACTAAAAATATACAAACTAATGGTCTGTATTTTAAAAAAACCAAATAGCCTACTATGTGCTATGACCAAGAAACACTTAGCCAATAAAGATACACATTGTAGTTACTATTCTACAGCTGTGAAGAGACACCATGATCAAGGCATCTCTTATAAAAGAGGGCATTTATTTGGAAGCTTGCTTATAGTTCAGAGGACAACAAGCATACTGGCATGGCACTGAAGCAAGGCTGAGAGTTTTACATCCAGATTTACAGGGAACAGGTAGAGAGGTGGGAGGGAGGAAGGAAGGGCTGGAGGGAGTGAGGAAGGGCTGGAGAGGGAGAAAGAGAGAGAGAAAGAGAGAAAGAGAGAGAGAGAGAGAGAGAGAGAGAGAGAGAGAGAGAGAGAGAGAGAGAGAGAGAGAGATTAACTGGGATGCTGGAATGCTGGCAGACTGGGCCTTAGCATGGGCTTTTATAACCTGTGATTAACATCAGTGACACACCTCCTCCAACAAGGTCATACCTCTTAATCCTTCCTAAGTCATCAATAGGAGACTAAGCATGCAAATATCTGAACCTATGGGGGCCATTCTAATTCAAACAACAACAATATCCCAAAAGTTACTATCAAAGAATAGAAAATAAAATATCAAGCAGATGGAAAATGAAATAAGCTTATGTCGAAATTGCTATCCTTATATTGGACAAAGTATACTTCAAACCCAAACTAATATGAAGAATTAAAAAGAGATACTGCAGGAAACCACTACATAAAACTACAACCAATTAAAATACAGAGTAGTGCAGACTAGTCTCAGTGATTTTGTCAAGTGATGATCTATTTTTGCTGGATTATTGGAATTTCTTTCCCCACTTCCCACTTCTACAAAACAGTCCCCACCTAAAGCCAGGGAACACTGCAGAGAGAGGGTAGAAATACTCTAAGAGCCAGAAGATCAGGGAGTTTGTTGCAAGATCATGTCACTATTACATGAGTAATTTCAGCAGCTACACACACAAAATCTCACTAGCATGACTTCCCAAAAGTGAGCTTAACAAAGATAATACCAATACAGACACCAAAGTGTACAGGGAAAAGCCTATAAAGACTCAATACTACACAAAGAACTAAGAGCTAATTAGGAATACTGAGAACAGGAGAAATGGCCTAAGAAAAGAGCACACAAATTGACTATCCAATAGCAAGTCATCAGCCCTGAAACATATACACATATACTATACAGACTCATAAGATAAAATTTAGGAATATATGTGTATACATATATGTATGTAATAAAAATGAGCCATGAATTTGAAACAGAACAAGAGGTATGTGGAAAGATTTGAAGGGAGGAAGAGGAAGGGTAACTGTGAGAGGTTGCAACAATATTATAATAAAAAATTAAGTTGATACATACCTTTAATTCTGGCACTCAAGAGGTAAAGGCATCCAGAGTTCTGAGTTCAACACCAGGCTGGTCTACAGAGTGAGTTCAAGGCAGCAGGGCCATAAAGAGGAACCTTGTATGGAAAAACAAAACTAAACAAATAAAAAAACAAAACATTAAAAGTGAACAGGATGTATTAATGAAAGTAATAATTTATCATGGATATATAACATATAACAATTGTAAAACTTTATGTACCAAATATTGGAGTCCATAATTGCATAAAACAAACACTAAAAGACATCAAAGATCACGTAGATCCCAACACAATAATAACAGGGACTATTTTATCAGCTTTAAATAAAATTTTATTCCACAAAGTTTGTCACATACTTCTTTATTGTATATACAATCATTCTTATTCCACAGAAAGGCTGCTTTGGAGCATCTTACCTGGTAACACAAACATTACAGGACAGTGATATGTTGTGCTCTTGCACTCAGTACCAGGAATGTACAAATGTCTTGATTAAAATATACAAATTAATTATCTGTAAATATGGGGAATGGCATGAGTAAAAGATTCCATATTGTCAATGGAAATCAGTAACTGATCTGATCATCCAGCCAGCTTTTTATTCAATCATTTTCTTCAAGCGATGTCTCTGACATTATTGGTAAGCCTTGAGCTTCCTGTCACAATTCAATGATAAGATCAAACACTGTTTTAAAAGTTAGAACAGGGCACCTCACGTACTCCTTCCCATTCCAAATATAGTTTTCATTCTAGGGATCTTCTCTTCTATAAGAATTCTTTCCACTACAGCTTCCACTGTACTGATCAGCTAGGCTACCCAAGCAGTATCTAGTAACGCAGTTTGCCAAAACATTATGGGATCAATGATTCCCTTTTCTAGCATCTTTACAAGATCTCTGAGCACAGCATCATAACTAACTTCTGTGAAATTCAGCAGAATTTTCTCAACTATCATAGACCCTTCAGCATCTGCATTAGTAACAATTGGCATGCAGGAATTTTGAGTGCCTTTGGATAATTTCTATACCCATTTTCTGATCTTCATTAGGAGACTTTAATGAGTCCAAGGCTGAGATACACCAAAGCAGAGAACAATCACCCCTTGAACAATGCCTTCTTAAACAGCTGCTTTTGTAGAACTGAGGGCATTTGTGACCCTGTCATTCCTCTCATTCGCATCAACACTACTTGTCCCTTCAACCTTCAGCACTGCTACTTCATCTGAAGGTTTAACTAGTCACTCATTCAGCTTTTTCTTTTAATACTCAAAACAGTAGTGATGTGTAACTCCTCAAGTTATATCTTGCATATTTTTCCAGTTTGAGCTTTGTCCAATTTTTCTTTCAAAAGTATGGCATCATCTTTAATGACAATGACATCTTTTACTTTTCTTTTAACTGTATCCAACTTTATTAAAGATACTTTTCATAAATAATGGTATTTCAGGAAGGACATGAGAAGATAATTATTAGCAGTATATAAGAATTTCCAAACTCACTTGTTGTATAGACTACCAAAATCAGAAAGCCATTATAAACAGCAATGGCACTGTCCAATGCTTTGAAAAGGGGAAAGCGGCTTAGAATGAGGGTTGATATTTCCCAGTAATGATGTTGTTTAACAACTTTTCAGAAGCCAACTCTGACTTTCAGGAAATGAAGTGAAAATGACAGAATAATGAACTTGAATATCACAATCTTTTATAAAAGGAACTGCCCTATAGATTGGGGTCAGGTTCCAATAGGTATCTGGTTTTAAGGGAATTAAGTCTATATTTATGGTAAAGGGAAAGAAGATACAAAATTGAGTTTATATTTTTTCCACACCACAAAGCATTTTGTGCCAACACCAGAGTGTCTCTCCAGGGAGCCAATACGAGCTCTTCCAAATTATCAGGGAAAGATGTTTTCAATCATCAATCCAGCCTGGGTGACTTTTCTTTGATGAAACACCTTTCTTCCCCCCAAAACAATGAAGTGTTCTGGATGTTAACAATGTAGCTTAAAAAAGAGTAAAATAAAAAGCTATCTGAATCCCCCTTAAAGGAAATGGGGCATCACTACAGATGTCTTTCTTCTGCTCATACAAAGAGCAGAGAATCAGCCTTAATTGTTCTGTGCATCATGCACATCTCATATATTTATAGTTTTAAATCATAAGTTTCAGAACAAAAGAAGCAGACTCTGTCACTGGATCAGACCTGACAGGACTCATTCCTCTGAGCATGCTGGACGCTGACATCCTGCAGCCTTCATGCTCCAGCACCAAGAGCTTCAGTGGCTATTCCTCATCAGAACAGGACAGCTCCCAGGACAGTTTCAAAGAAAGCTTCAGATCCTAATTGGTCTGGCAATTCAGACTGTCCCACACAGGACTTCTATTAAGCCTGGAACTTCTCAACATTCAGCAACTGGACCACAAATGCTATTCCTAGCATTTTTAACCATTTTCCCCAATTACATTTGGGCCCCTACAAAGGTATTATTAGTCAGCTGGAAGAAAACTTAAGAGAATGACACTCCAGTTCCCTTAAGGGGGTTGGGTATGTTTTTGGTTGCTTTCTTGGGTGATAGATGTTTATTTTCATTGTGAGTTGGTTATAAGTTATTATTGGTCTTATTCAGAAAGAAAACAAGGTTAGACTCAGGGATGTCTCTCTTTTCTTTTTTCTTTATTTCTTAGGTTTGGAGATAGGAATTGAAAAGAAAGAAGGGCGAATATAGAAATATATAGGAATGATAGGGGGAAAAGTAGAATAATGAATTTACTCTTCAATTTAAGCCTTAATCATTACTCACAAAGTTGTTTTTAATTCACTGGTGTAGAATTTTGTATATTACTGCAAATAAGTTTAATTTTGATTCATTGGTATAGAATTCAAATTTATGAATTTTATTCTCTCTCTCTTCTCTCTCTCTCTCTCTCTCTCTCTCTCTCTCTCTCTCTCTCTCTCTCTCTGTATATATATATATATATATATATATATATATATATATATATATATATATATACTATATATATGTACACACACACACAATCTAATATGAAGTATTGTACCTACAAAATTCAAATATAACCCAAAGTTTACTTCTAGTACTTTGCAAGGGCTATTGCATGCTGCTTAGAATGCTTAGAATAATTAAGTAATAGAAGTTAATTGTTACTTGATCAAATCATGGTCATGTCAATTACAAGTCTATTTTTACCACAAAAATATACATCCTAGGTTTAACAGGTATATATGACTCTACAGATATACAAGGTAAAATAAAAGTTAGATAAGGTCTTCAAAAAACCCAGAGACCTACAATGAGATAGATTAACTCCTGGCAACACGCAGCCACCTCAAAGAAGATAATGAACATCAAAGAACTTCCTTATGGAGATGGCTTCAAATGTTGCAAACAAGCCACTGGGGAAAATGTCCTCATTTCTACCACAGACAGAAATCTGTCTAAAAATGGGCAAGCATGGATGCAGGCAGAGTCGATGATCAAACTCTTCTGAGACAGGGTAAGCTAGTCCTCAATAGTTTCTGCCTCACAAATGTGTCTGTCAGCTATATTGGGCCAGAAGACTGAAGATTATTCCCCAATGTTATGGAGACTTTTGGGTGACTGTTCAGGCAGGAAACTGTCTCCATCATCTTCTTATTTGGAAAAGTACTAAACTGTACTTCCTGTCTACTGAGATAATTAATTTTATTCCTTCTCAAGTCTCTGATGGGGTTGAAGACCAGATAGTTTAGTTTTACAATTAAGCCCAGTTGTTTAGTGGTTAAGATGCTTTTAGGTCTAGATAGATTTTTTAAGTTAATAATGACAAGATATGATAGATTGAGTTACATTCAGAATTTTAGATGCACTAAGATAGGAAAGATGTTTTCTTCAAGGCTGCCAAATAAAAATAGAAAAACCACTATGAATGTAAAATTTATATAATTCCTAATTGTTTAATGTTTCTTCTTGCTGTAGGTAGTTTAATGTATTTATGTACAATAGTGTAAATGAATATGTAAAAAATAAAAAATATTTTTTACAAAGATTCCTGATGGTTTTTTTATTTGCAAGTTTTTTAATAGTGAAGAGTATAAATTTTTTAAACGTTTCTGACTAGAGAGAGAAAATCTAGAAAATGTGAGCATGGGCCCCCCCCAATATTCCCTAGATTTTTAATTCTTAGAGTATTTATAGGACAAAAATAACCATCTAAGGTCATGGAAAGAATGACCCATAAGGATGCTGAAATATACAATTTCATAATTAGTATCTGTCTACACTAGCCAGGGTAGAAATACCCAGTTAATACATCAAAGGTGCATCATCAAAATACCTGACTAGTGAAGAAAATTAGTGCCAGGTTAAAGGTTGTTCTGCTCTTCCCTAGTAACATACACTTTTGAGAAGAAGGGAGGTTGGCTGATTAGAAGAAAGTAAAAAGGAACCTCTGATGTGTTCAGTAATTTTATTGACTTTTGATCAGTCATATAATTGCAATCATTGTTATTTTAGCAATTTGAATATTTTCTTCTTAAGGCAAAGGTTAATTAGCTAAACATTATTTTAAGGTGCATAAGTAAGAACACACAAATTCAGTAAAAACTGCAGGAAAGAAATATGAAAAGCAATTAACATTAACATAAGCTCAATAAAAAACTAAATAGAAATTGTATACTGGGCATGTAGAAAATATCTAACAACATATGATAAAATTCTAACATTAATAAAAACTGGTTTATAAATTTAGTGAATTTATTCTGAAAACCAAAATCAAAAATCTGAAAATAAATAAGAACTTGAGCACTTTGAATTTCATGTGCTTCAGACTTTCTAGTATCTAATTAAATGTAAAAACTTTAGATTTAGGTCAGACCAACTATGTAAGTAAATCAAAATGTTTTTTAAAAATAGTCTTCTAAAAATTATAATAATTACAGATGATGTCCAAAAATTTTACTTGAAAGTGAATAGTCTTTGAGATCATCAAAGAAGGAAAAGTGATGGACAAATCAGATGGCCACCAAAGATCTCTGCTTCCTGCAACCACCATAAATATAATCCTTTGTGTATGTAATATATACCTAGTAACTTGATTTGAGCAAGGAAATTGTGATAGGCTATTACATCTAAGATTAGTTTACAAAGGCCTCTATCTTCTGTCTTGTTTGTGCTCTCTCTTGCTGCTTCTTGTTATTCTGTAACCAGATGTCATTTTGTGAACTATCTAATAAGAAAGGCCAAATAGCAGTGAGATAACTACTGAGGAAAACTGATGGCCAAGAGCAGTGTGAGTGAGATTGAAAACATATTTCCCTATTCAAGCCTTGAGGTATCCACAGCCCTAGCTGACTCTACAGATTTTTAACAGTCCTTGAGCGTATGACATCTAAGATTTGTCTGGATTCTTATTTCAAAGGAACTTTAAGGTAACAAATGTTGTACGAGGCACTCAGGGAAAATTTTAATGTGGAGATAATGGAATTTGAAAAGGGAGGCCTGGAACTTTCTGAATGTGCCATTTCTGAGCAGAACAGGGCAGCAAACTAATAGAATAAAGAGTGAATGAACATGAACATCCTTAAATTTGTGCTTCAGAGAACCATGGTGTTACACATTCATTCTACTAGGTCTTGGATTTTGCCATAAACTGTCACTAATTTTCTGTATGCTGTAGGAGTGCTATTCTTAAAACCTATTTTCTAAACTCTTGTTATAATATTCTCACAGTGGAAATCAATAACCAAAGCAGTAGGTGACATACCAATATAGCATGTACCAATTTTTAGGATATTCTACAACTAACATGGGCTTAACATAGTACCTACTCTTCTAATAATGTTCATGGCAGCTAATTCTGACTGCAAAGGCGGAAACATTAAATTTACACAAACTAAAATAAAATGATCTATCATGCACACACTGTGAAAGATATTTGGGAATTGTCGCAGGAGTGGTATAACTGAATCATATTGTAGATCCATTTCTAGCTTTTTATGGAACCTCCATATTGACACTCATACTGGCAACACCAGTGTTCACCCCTGTACCAGCATTTGTCATCTCTTTTTATACTTAGCCATTTGAAACACGTAAGTTGGAACCTCAAAGTCATCTTAATTTCCATTTACATTATGGCTAAGGAAATTGAACATTAAAAATAATATTTCTCATTCATTTTTATTTTTTCTTTTGAGAACTCTCTGGTTAATTACATACCCTAATTTTAATTAGGTTGTTTGTTTTCAAACTATTTCTTTACTAGATTCATGTTTTAGTTCTTTGTATATTCTGTACACTAACCTTCTGTCAGATCTTTTCCTAGTTTATTTTTCTATTGCTACTATAAAGACCATGACCAAAAATAACTTGGGAAGGAAGGACTTATTTCATCATACAGGTTGCAATCTATCAGCAATGCAAGCCAAGGCAGAAGCCTGGAGACAGGAACTGAAATAAATATTTGTGGAACACTGCTTACCTACTTGCTCTACTTGGCTTTCTCGCCATTTTTCTTATACAGTCCAAGACCACTTGCCAATGCTGAGCCATCCCACAAAAATCACTAATCAAGAAAATGCCCCACAAACATGCCTACAAGTCAATCTGATGGAGTCATTTTCTCCACTAAGGTCAGTCTCACAACAGTAAACAAACTAGTATAGTTTTGTAGTCAGCACTTTGCTGAATGTGTTTATCACCTATAGCAGTTTTCTGTTAGAAATTTTAGGGTCCTTTATAGTTTGCTGCATGCTTGATACGGACTTTAAATATCTTAACTCTTTAGACATACTCTGAAATTTAGGCATAGAGTAGTAAAAAAGGATACATTGAGATTAGAGAGGGAGAGCAATCAGTATAGAAGTCGAGAAGAAAACATTTCCCTTCTGCAGCATGACTGTATTTTATTTTAAATATCTAAAATTATGCTCCCTTGAGCTATATCTTCCAAAATTTTACTGTAGATGTTAATTGATGCCATGATAATAAATTTAACATAATGTATTCTTATTTCATTTAAATGAATCCTTTGATATAATAGGTTAATTTAACATTTCTCTTCTTTTTGGTTTTTATTAGGGTTATGCTAGATTTTTTAAAAGGCATGCATTTAAGGATTAGAAGCAATTGCGTGGGGTGTTGGTTTCTAATAAACCTTAATAAAGACTAAAAGGAAATATTTATGCTGTAAAAAGTAGAATACTCATTATTCTGTTTTAATTAATTTTATATAACTAAAATATGGTATAACAAAACACAAGTAATAATGCTAACATTATGGATGGTTTTGTAAGCATTTTGAAGTCAGGTAACATTTTTGTAGCTTGTTTTATGTTTCACTTTGCTTTGTTTTCTCTACTGTTGAAATACTTAAATAATAATTTTAAAACAAACTTTATCAATTAGATTCCACTTATTATTTCTAAAAACAATGCCTGGTTAAGCCTGGTTTTAGTAGTGCCTACTTGTAACTTGGGAAGTGCAGGCAGAATAATCAGGAATTCAAGGTAATCTCTGGCTACATAAATCTTTGAGGCTAGCTTGGAATACTAAAAAGACATAATATTACAAAAGAGAGAGCAGGAAAAGAAATTTTTAAATTAGAAAATTAAAATTGTGGCAAAATTATATGATTTCATATATATATACATATATATTTGCATTTAGATCTTAGTCTCATAACTAGACTTGGATAGTTTGTAATAATCTCCCAAATTTAGTATTTAGTTCATTATTTATATTTCTGCAAAAAATCTTCCAAAATTTAGTGTTTACAGGCCTAAAGAACAAATATTTATTGTACCACAGTTCCTGAAATGAGTTAATTAGAGGTAGTTCTGGCTCAAAGTGTCTTTTAAGCCTATAATAAAGATGCCTGCTGGACCTTCAATTACAAACATCCTGATTTCTGCTAATGAATCAGCACAAAATTCATCTACCTGGTTCTTATCAACAACCTTCCATTTCTCCAAATATGAACTCTTCTTTAGCAGTTTTTTTTTCAGAATGTGACAATAATCTTTCCTCAAACAATCCAGAAAAGGAGGGAGCAAATACGAGAATGTAGGCAATGTTGGAACAATCTGAGAAGCCAGGATGTACAAATAATGTGCAATCTAAACTTGCTTAGACAAGCAGAACTACAATTAAGTAATAGAGTAAAGAATCTTTTCTTTTCGGTGCTATGCTTTCTGCAATTGTGGAAGTGTTGTATTTGTAAGCTCATGCTTCTGTATCTGATATTGGATCTAAAGTCAAGAGGGCTAACAGTCAACAAAGCATAGATTTGAAGTGAGAAAGTATAAAAATGGACTGGAAATCACAAGGGCCAATTACATACTTAATCTTGTAAGAAAACAACAAAACAAGAAGAAAGGAAGATAAAATAGAATCTAAGCCTACCTTTAATCTATCAATTTTCTATGATGTGGGTGACTACATGATCAGCTGGACCCCTATACCATGCAGCTGCTCCCCAAACTGCCCAAGTTATTTTTGGTGAGTAAAAGGTGTTTTTTTTTCTATTGGTAGGAAGCCAAACCAAATTAAGCATGCACACAAAGACCATTTGCCCTGCACCATGACACAAATTTATGGAAAGTGGTTTTCTATACATAGTAAAAAGTACATGTCCTTACGACATTGTGCAACTTACAAGCATCTTTCTTGACATGCAGTCATCGTCATAAATATACATATTTGGCATGCCGGACTTCAATAACTCCTCTTTTCAAAGTATATTACTTAATTGTCAAATAGATTCAGATGAGCACTTAAAGTCACAGAAGAAATTACCAAAAATGAGTAGAAACAAGCTTTTCTGAAGCTAACATATCTCCTTTTACTTTATTAAGGTTTATTTTCTTAAATAAGAGAAAATTCAAGACATTCATGCTGTAGTCTCATGTGGTGGTGGCATGATTTTAATTGAGGCATCTGGAGGCATACTGAAGCAGGTATCCATGAGTTTCAGCAAATGAAATTATGCTTTAAATCCCTGAGAAAATGCAGAAAACTACAATTACTGATGTTTTCTTCCTTGCAATATCACAAAGCAAAGAAAGTGTTCATCAAATTTTACACAGTATCACTGACTTTTCTTGTTTTGATTCTATATTTCTAGTGAAGATTTTAACTTTAACTATTTGTTTAGCTTGTGTATATGTTTTCTTTAATTCATGAATTCTCACTACTATCTACTCCAGGATCAAAGTATGGGTCAACTTGTAGTTATAGTCCTAAAAGCAGTAAGTGATAATAAATCCATACTATGTAATCTGTAGTCAACACAGTGAATCTATTACTAGGTATATTGTCATCTCTAAGAAAACATTAATTAAAACAACTGAAATTATTAAAATTTCTTCTATATGAAAATATTTTATTTTTGATCTACCAAGATATTAAAAATCTTCTACAAATACAGTGTATAAGTTCAGAAGGCCATCTGATGATTTGTATTTCTGAAATTTTCTTGGGTTTCTGCTTTTGTAGAACAGAAGCTTTTGTAGCTCATGAAAAGAAAATCAAATTTGCAGACAAATGAATGAAACTAGAAAACAATGTTGTGAGTGAGTCAACCGAGACCCAGAAAGACAAATGATGCATATTCTATCTGACTTGTGGATACTAATTTCAAGTCTTTAATTACATATGTGCAGCATAGAATGCAAGCAAAGAAACTAGAAGGATGACAATATGAAGAGTATACTTTAAGGGCTAGAAATAGTGTAATATAAGTAAAATTAAAGTAGAGAAAATGAATAATAGGGTGAAAATTTTTAAGGAGAGGAGGAAATAGAAGACCAAGTAGAGAAGTGGGGCAGGGAAACATAGACTATAATGAAGGATGTTTTTAAAAGACCACTGAAAATATACTATTTTGCAACCCAATTAAAAGCATAAACTTTAAGAAAGGAGTGTTGGAAGAGAGATAGCTTACATGGATTGATAATGCTCCTAGGTGCTGTGAATTACAAACAAACAAATAAATACTACATGTAAGTAAGGTATCTCCATATAAGTTTTTGGATAGGGAGGACCTAGACATTTAAAAATACTACAAGCTCTGGTAATTTGCCTTGGTTTCATATCAGAACTAGATAATGAGGCAATATTGATGAAGGTACCACACACTTTAGTTGGAAGATATAGAGGAATCAAACAAGAACTGAACTAGAAACTTCCTCCTAGCTACTTAGCTTTCATATTGCTAGAAGGAACTATGTGGATTTCTGGGTAAGAAAAGGTATCAATGCTTTTACCTAGCTGTGAAATTTATGACATGCCAGGTAAGATGCATCATCTTGTGCAATAGTGGAATGACTGTTACAGGGATATCCACCTATTCACAGATTTGATGGATTTGTGATCTGTACCACAGAAGAGAATACATGCCTAATACTGTAAGCCTGTTTAAAAAATATAACATACAGCTGATGAAGTCACAGACCCTAGAGCAGATCTTACTACTCTTGCTTAGCTAAATTGATACAATCAAACTACTCTTTAAACATCTGTGCTCATAACTATAACAAGAGAAACTTGTTTTTGCTGTAAATGCTGATTACAGAGACTAGTTCTTGCTCACGATACTGAGAATAACTTACCAGTTAACACTCAACCTTAATAAGGCATCTATATAGTCCCATTAATCAGAGAAACTTATTTTTGCAGTAAATGCTGATTACAGAGACTAGTTCTTGCTCAGGATACTGAGAATAACTTACCAGTTAACACTCAGCCTTAATAAGGCATCTGTATAGTCCCATTCTATGGTTCAAGGAACAATCCCTTAGAAGAGTGTGTAGAGAGAAAAATCTCAAAGACATGAAGAAAAGCCTACTCAAAATACCATTTCTGGGCACAACATTCTCATAATTATGAATTCACAGTAGTTTTTGATGACCTGTACTTGGTCTACACTAGACTGAGTCCATCAACAGTCAGTCATGGATGGGGAACATTCTCATTAGACCCTACCCTTCCCTGATGAACTATTAACTATTAAACTCTTAACCTGGTGAGTCCTTTGGTTCCAATTGATAGTTTAAACCCATGCTCACACATGTTAAACAAAGCAAAATGACATGAATTTGAGAAAGTGAGATGTATTATTTGCCATCATCAAAATAATAATAATGAGGAGGAGGAGAAAATAATGAAAGAAAAAATAAAAGAAGAAAGATTGGTCTTTGTCTCTGTAGAATTTAAAAGCTCATTATGCAGTCTCCTACTAATCCACACCGAATCAAGTCAGACAAAAATTGAATAATAATTATAGAGTGAAAAAAATCTTAGGAACCAAAAAAACAACTGTACTGTTAATTGGATTTTTATCTAAAATATCTTTTCAACTCTGTTTTCCCATGTACTGTTTCACAGAATATGATGATCATGTGTGTGTGTGTGTGTGTGTGTGTGTGTGTGTGTGTGTGTGTGTTCTAGATAACTTTCTAGGTGGTCATTCCAGTACTCCTTTTAAATATGAAGCTGTGACAGTTTTGAACTGCTCACATTGTAAACAGAATCTATTTTCCATTTTCTTGCATTTATATAAGCTCATAACTGTTTTGAAGAATAGAATGAAAATATTTTCAGGATGTTGCTGATATTAAAAAACAAGTCCACCATACTAAAGAGGCCCATTTAGATGTTGCAATTGTTAGAAACAGTTAAACTCCTAGAAAAAGCCATCAACCATTAAAGTACTTAATAAGCCATTTTTGAATATCTGAGTCTTCAGATGACAGGCATGCCAGCTGACACATGATAGTCTCCAGGAAATAATTACTCAAAGACATGATCCTGACTGCTCCACTATTCAAAATTACATAACATAAAATTAAATGACCTGAGTGGAAATTTATTTCAAAGTCTAACACAAACAAATGCTTAGTGCAGATTTTCTTCTTTGGGTCCTGCCACTATGTAATTAATTGAGATAAAATTCCAATGTTGGATTATTAATTGATTTTCATTACTTACGTGAAAGATAGCAGAATCTCACTCAAGGGATATCAAAAAGGAAAAATTCGTTCACCTGAGTCATTTACCTAATATTCAATTTAAGAATTGAATTAGTTCACACAACTTTTCCAGTGTCTATTTTTATCTTACGCATCAGAATTCAGCGTAGAAATTTATTACACACCGAATATGCTCATGTTTTATACCTTTACTTGGACTTTACATTGTTTTAAATATTATATTTTAACTATCCAGTGTTCGTTTCCAGATACTTATGTTTATAATAATTCCACATGAACTCAAATGACTGAGAAGTATTTTGTTGCCATATTTGGTATATTAGTTCATACTAGAAAACATGTTGCTATATTCTTTTTTCTTTATATTTATATTACTAAGATCGACTTCTAAATGCACCATTGTATTTCCTAGCTATTAGAATGAGCAGTAAATACATATTATCTTACAAATGATCCAGTTTTATGGCTCTGCCTTCTACATAATTATTATAAAAATATTCACTTATACTCAGGTATTCCCAAATCATTTTATATACATTCTCAAAATAATCTATGTCTAAAAACTTTTATGATAGATTACATAAAATTATTTTACTTAATAATGTAATTGGTGACCCAAGCTTTTTGGCAAACTTGAAGAAAATACCTTTCCTATCTTGGTGAGTATAAAATTCTGAATGAAAATCAGTATCTATCATATCTCATCTCTATTAACTTAAAACATCTATCTAGACCTAAAAACACTTGGAATGAAGGTAGTACGAATTGAGATATGTTATCTTTATCAAAAATGTCACTATATTTTGAGGTCTTAATATAAAAATGAAAATGTTTGTTAATAGTATCTTTATTAATTGCAGAATAAAATGTATTTCAAGTGATTTAGGTTAAATAATACCAGTAATTATCATTGATTATAGCCAAAGGGTTGATAAAAATATGATTGTGTCCCAGTGAAGTTTCTACCCTAACATCCCTCAATGATACCATATAACATATAATATAAAATAAACCCTTTCTTCTCCCAAGTTTCTTTTGGTCATGGTGCTTGTTATACAGCATAAAAGCAACCTATATCTAGGGCACTATATGGGAGAAGGAAAGGATCCATACAGAAGGGAACAAAGGACAATTTGGAAGGGGAATGGTGAGAACAAAATATGATGATGTCACATGTATTAAAATGACACAATGAAACCTAATATTGTGGGTATTTAGATATGGTGATCTAAATAAACTTCAACATATGAAATGATAGTTGTTCCTAGTAGAATTTCCACTCTAAGACTTGTGGTAGGGATACACTAAAGAAAATGGTACTAAGGGAGACAGAGATAACATGAACCGAGTACTGTCAGAGAATCAAATTCTAGAACATAAAAAAATGACAGCTCTAGATTTGGCTATTGTACATAAACAAATGCATGCACTGAAAGTTACTTTCTTTTGATATATGCATGAAGCACATTTATAGGAAAGAAGACAGCCGGATTTCAGTCAGCTACAACTAGAAGTTGAAGAGCAAGATACAATGGAGTTTTCACATCAGATCTGGAAATCCAGAGAAACCCCAGTAGACTTTGAGTGGATGGGAAAAGAGCTACATCTAATTAGAAATGCTTATGTTAGTAGATTAGAGAATAGTGACAGCGATGAATGGACTCTTATTGAAAGTAAAGATGAACAATCACTTCAATTAGCTTTTCATAAAAAGTGGAAAATTAGGAGATGAATTACATTTGTATGTTAAAATGTTGACCCACCAAACTAGATTTTATAAACAAAAATATAATGCTATAGAATTAGACTTCACAGATGTCTGTAGCAGTAACAGAAATAATGTTAAAACTAGATAATGAAACTGATTAAAAACCATTCAATTTTTTATTTAAATTTTGTATTATAGATATCCTGACATCAGTATTCTTTATTTTAAAGAAACAAATAGGTTATTGCTTTCATTTATCTAGGGTGCTTATGGAACAGATTCCAACAAAAGATCAATAAAATGAGTCTTAAAATATCTACTTTGGTGAAAGTGTAGAAAGTGTGTATAGATAAAAAGAGACTATTTTCAGTCATAAAAGAAATGAAATAAATACTAATATATAATATAATGTAGAAAAACATCATAAAATATTCCCTTAACAGGAAGCATCTAAAATAGATCAATCCATGGAGAACACAGGTTGTAAGCTGACCAGAACTTCACGAATTAACAATGGGAAGCAGTAATTTGATTAATATTGGGTGATAAAAACATTACAAAATCATATGGAAAACTAACCAGTACAACTCAGTGGGCATTCTCAGTGGACACCACTGAGTTCGGTGTCCAGCACTCACATTGAGAGGTCCATAGCTGCCTACTGTAGCTCCCCCATGGATATCTTTCCAGTCTGGCCTTCTCAGATACACACACTCATGCACACATACACATAATTTTACAAATTAAATAAAAATTTAAAAGTAGTGAAATACTTTTTAACATTTCTTTTTAGCATTTTTTGATGCAGATGTTTTAGAGAATTCTGGGAGTAAATTTTTTTAATTAGTGCTTACCAAACCACCACTCCTTGGACTTACAAGTTTATTTGCAATATGATTTCCTTTTTCTGTTTTAACTCTGTGTGTGTGTGTGTGTGTGTGTGTGTGTGTGTGTGTGTGTATGTGTGTGTGTGTGTGTGTGTGTGTGTGCAGATACAAATTTGAGTATCCCTTAATAATTCTTTACATCAAGCATAATTGATACATACATTAATTTAAATTATCAGCAATTGTAGGTTGCACTTCCTTGACAAATCATGAGACATATATAGTCATTTTAACAATCCAAGAGGCCATTCACATGGCACTTAATCACATATGCCAAACAAAATTCAATACTTTGTAATTTATACTAATCTGCAGAAATGATGCCAGAAGTGCTTTGCTTTTTAGTCCAACAAATACTCTAAAAGTAAGAGAGCTGCACTATGGCTCTTTCTTTAAAACATTCAAATTTGCTTTATTTTGAGATTAAAATTAAACATTTGCATCCTATGAAATTTTGAGGCAAATATTATGTAGAGAATGATTACTATGTTCAATTATGAGCCCCTGAAACTAAAGCATTACAAAAGAAATGCTGGCATGACCTTAATTATAGCTCAAAATGTTGATATTTTATTCTATATAAATACTCCAATAAGATCTTCTCTGTGTATCTAAGCAGTTTAAACTATTTTAAAACTTTGATATTTGTGCATTGTAGGTATGTTGGACCTTTGTGAGAGAAACCCCGGTCAGAATAAAATAGTTCATTAAGGCTGACTAGATAAAAAGCATAAGCAAATAAGCACTTACACTTATCTGGTTGTACTCTCAGCATCATGATTATAGGAATTTTCCAAAGTCCAGTTCCTGGGGGAGAGAGAAAAGTACTTTCCAGAACTGCTGATGTTTGTATAAAGTCCCCAGCTCTGCTTCTGTGCCTAAAACAAATTTATCTGCATGTTGTACTGAAACTAACTTAATTTGGTGTGTGTGCATAACACACATACTTTCCCTGAATACAACTTTTATGTTTGATTTTAATTAAAGCAAAAGGAAATACAGAGAATTATTCAGGGAAAGATAATCCTAATTCAGTGAAAGAGGCACCACATTGAGTTTGTACTCATAAGCCCACACTGACTGTGCATTGTCCTTGAATGAAATATTTGGAATAAAAAGCTATAGATTTCTGATTTCCCTTGCAATAAAGTACTGTGTAAGCAACAACACAGTTGCTTGAACAACAAAGAGCATTTGAAAAGTTATCTTAAAAATATTTCACCTATAATTAAAGTGTTACTTGATGACATTGAATAGATTCATAAGACTGGGTTCATGTCTTTCTTGACTAATTACTTTAAATAATAATGGAGAAAACAGAAACCACACTAAGCACACACTGCGGTTTATGGTTCAACATTTAAAATTTTCTAGGCCATTTGTCTAAGAAGAATTAAGTATTTAGCCAGGCATCAGGGTGCACGCCTGTAATCCCAGCACTTGGGAGGCAGAGGCAGGCAGATGGCTGTGAGTTCAACGCCAGCCTGGTCTACAAAGCGAGTCCAGGACAGGCAAGGCTACACAGAAAAAGCCTGTCTCCAAAGAAAAACAAAAACAAAAACAAAAAAAATAAGTATTTAAAAGTCTTACACCAAATTCAATAGTCTTTTATTAGTAAAATTTCATTAAAAACAGATTATGTGTGGCATTCTGTGGAAGAGAAGGCAGAAAGATTGGAGGAGTCATAGAAGGTGGAGAATACCAGGAGAACAAGGCCTTCTTAATCAATTAAACGATGTGCATATGAGCTCACAAAGACTGAAGCAGTAAGCACAGGGCCTGCATTGGTCTGCACTGGTGTGCACATGGGTCCTTTGCTTGTGTATTATAGCTATTAACTTAGTATTTTTATGGGACTTGACTATGAGAATAAGTGTGTCTGTAATTCTTGTGCCTGTTCTTAGGACCCTTTCTTTTGTTAGGATGCCATGTCAAACTTCAATATGATAGCTTTAGATTCCTGTTACAATATCTTATTTTGTCATGTGTGATTGCTATATCTTAGAAGCCTGTTCTTTTCTAATAAGAGACAGAAATGGAGTGTATTTGAGGGGAAGAGATGTGAGAAGGAACTTGGAGGAGTAAAGGGAGGAGAAATTATAATCATGATATATTGTATGAGAAAAGAATCTGTCTTCAGTAAGAGAAAAAATGAATTATTTGTGATTTTTACATTTTAATTGTTTATTTTTAAAACATTTGCTATATTCAAGTGCAAATTACCTAGATTAAAACTGACAAATTATAAATATATAGATCATTCTTTTTGCTTTAAAAATAGCATATTTCTAAAAAGACAATTTTAGATTTACAGAAAAATTGAAAAGAGTTCTCAAGACTGACATATTACTGTCTTTAATTTTTCATTAAATTTTTACATGTTTTTATACTAATGAACTGATATTGATAAATTGTGATTAACTAAAGTCCATGCTTTACACTAAGATATAGTCTTTAAATTGTACAAAGTCATGATAAATAGATAATTTCACATATGTACCATTCCAGTAGCATAAAAAATAACTTGACCACTCTGAAAAACCTCTATGCAACTCTTCCTCCACCCCAGGATAAGTCTGCTTTTTAACTTTACACACCAGCTATACTCTTTCTTTCTTTCTTTAGATCTCTTTTAACAACTTTCAATAAATTATGTTGAATTTTAATTTTTAAAGAAAGTCTCACACTGCAGTTCAAGCTGTCCTGAAATTTATCACAGGATTCAAGCTGTCCTTGAATTCACTGAAACCATGCTCAGCTACCTTTTTGAGTGCTGGAATTACATGTGTGATTCACCATGCTCCACCAATTTCATCATTTTTTCTGGGAATGCCATGAAAGGCATTTCCTAGGTTTACTCTTGGGTATTTGGTATTTGTCAGTGTCAGTATTTACTGTCTTAATGAGCTTGTTGCCTTCCAACTGTTTATTAGCAGCGCATCCTTGCTAAGTGTTAGATTCTTGAGGATTATCCAACAAGCTTGTTACTGGGTACTAGTGCTGTGTTTGTATTTCTAGTCAGTTTCCTTCACCTTTCCTTACATCACTATTCTGGATCCCCTGTGCATGAGACTAAAAGTGAGCTATAGGCTTTGAACTTTTTTAAGCTACTTTATTTGAGGTTCTTTAATGTTTATACCTCACTTCCAACTCACCTACCCTAGGTAAGAGAGAAAAGAGGTTAATGGGAACAGAAGTAGAGCTTTTTAGACTCAGATCCTTGGAGCAATTCCACTGGCATAGTTGGCAGGATTCCAGGAGACCCATTAAACAGCAAACCAGAAATTCACCAAAGGTGACTGCAACCACAACAGCTGGAACCCAGAATGTGAGCCAGAACCCAGAACAACAGCCAGAACCTCAACATATTTGCTGAAATGGTTCTGTCTAGGAATTTCTCGAAGTGGAATGATGAACAGCCAAGACCAAAAAGCAAAAAAAGCCCAGACTCATGTTTTCAGATCAAACATAAATCTTTTCTCAGAGTCCATACTAGGATGTTTATCAGTTGACAAAGACCATGGCCTCTCATGAGGTGGTTCCTATCTATTCTAGTGGACAAACAATACTAGTTTTCTCACAAGTCTTTTTTCAGTGGAAAGACACCACATACCTTCACACAAGTTTGTTTCACATCACAAACTTGGGAGCAAAACAAAAACATATTTACATCCACAGTGGGGAGGAGGAAGCTTGCTGTCCTGATTTATGAAAGAATGTTTCCAAGTTTTCTCATGCTGGACTAGCTTCAGGCAGTTCTGAAAGTGACCACTTCAGTTTTGTTTTATGTTAATGTTCTTTGATATAGGGTCTCTCTGCATAGTCCTGGCTGTCCTGAAACTCACTATTCAAATGAGGCCGGCCTGGAACTAACAGAGATACACCTGCCTTTGCTTCCCAAGTGCTGAGATTAAACCTGTGTACCACTATATCTAGCTTAACACTGACCACTTTGAAATGCTAGTTTGGGACCAAACCAAAAGAATGAAATAAAATAAGTGGTATCAGCAGCAGCTCATTAATGCAGTTAGTGACAGAACAAGATGGAAGAAAATAAGGGATATGGAAGTCAGCATAAGAACATCACACACACACACACACACACACACACACACACACACACACACACACACACATGCACATGCATGCAGACATTCACAAACATGACACAGAATACTAGGAAGTAAGAAAGAGGATGAGTACAGAGGGAATACGAGTAATATTAATAGTCTTTCACAATTTATCAGTCCTATTTCTTTAATCAGTCATGCTTTTGTTGTATTTAAAGAATTATAGACACAGAGTTAACTAACCTAGACCCATGGGCGTTTACAGAGATGGAAGCACCAACCAAAGAGCGTACATGGGCTGGACCTAGGCCCCGTACACATATGTAACTGATGGGAAGTTTGATCTTCTTTTGGATCTTCTAGTAAGCTGAGCAGGTGCTGTCCATGACATGAACTCTATTTCTTGCCTTGAATCACTCTGCCTGGCCTCAGTGGATGAGGAGGAATTCCGTCCTAATGCGACTTTATGTGTTGGGGTAGGTTGTTAAGGGGCTCCCTTTTTTTGAGGACAAAGAGAGGGGAGATAGGAGGAAGAAGGTGAGGGAGGGAACCAGGAAGAAAGGAGGGAGAGTGCTACAGTCTGGATATAAAGTGAATATATCAGTTAAAAATAAATCTAAAAAAGAATTATAGACAAACCAAAGGTCATCAGTACTTCTTTTTATGCTATATTCTAAATATTATTAAGGTTATGTTTTCCATTCAGGTCTATAATTCTCATTGATCTATTTTTTAATGAAAGTTTTAAGTTCTGTGTCTGAATGTTGGTACATAGATGTCTAATTTTCCAGCACTATTTGTTTAAAAGACTATTCTTGAACTGTCTATGATCTTCTATTAAAAACTAGTTCAACTTATTTTGTAGGTCTATCTTTAGACTTCCTATTCTACTAAGGAATTTGTGTAATATTTTGCCAGTACCTTACTCTATGAATTATTTTAGCATTATAGTAAAGCCTGAAGCCAGGTAACACTTTGATCTTTTGCAGGATTGTGTTAGTTATGCTGAGTCTTTTCACTCTGCACATATACTTCTAGGATTGCTTTTTTGATTTCTATAAAATAACTTGCTGTAATTTTGAAAGGAATTAAATGCAATCTGTAGATCAAACTGGGAAAAACTAAGAGCCTAACAAAATAATTTTTCCTACTCATACTCATGGAATTTGTCTCTGCTCATTTAGATCTTGGATTTTTCTGCCACAGTTTGGTTATTTTCCCATATAGATTTTTTGTGTTTCAATAAAATCATAACTAAGCATTTCAATTTTTGTATCAATATAAAGATAATTTTGTTATTTTTAAAGTCCAACCTTTCCTTGCTGAAAAATGCAAAGAAATTTAAAGTTATGATGATTCTGATTATTTTTCATTTTTAATTATGTTTCTTTTTTAACATATACATTTATATTACACACATGAATAAAATAAACTACATAGAACAGGAAGAACCATGAGACAATCAGGAGTTATACAAATGTTACCTTCATGGTGATTTGGCTATTTGTATTTGTCAACTTGAAGTAAACATCTTTCCTATCTTGTTGGGTCTAAATTTCTGAATGAAAATCAATATACATCATATCTCATCTCTATTAACTTATAACATCTATCTTGATCTAAAAACATCTTAACCGCTAACCAACTAAACTTATTTGTAAGACTAAACTATCTAGTCTTCAGCCCCATCAGAGACTTAAGAAGGAATAAAACATAAATACCTGAGTGAACAGGAGATATTACTCCTTCTATTTCACTGTATAATGCCCCTCTGTGGTGATATTTCTTACCTTGAAGTATATTTTATGTGAACTTAATATACCTATGGTAGCTTTCATCATACTTTCCTCTCCTGTACTTAGGCCAGGCTCTGTTAATCATTCTATTTTCTCCTTAACTGATTTCAACTCTTTAGCTTTCATATATAAGTATGAATGTTTAACATTTGTTCTTCTGTGTCTGACTTAATTCACATAGTACAATATTTTCAAATTCCCTCTCTCTTACTCCAAATGACAAAATTTAGATTCTTCTAGTAGATGACTAATGTTCCATTGTGAATAAATACCACATTTTCCTTATCAGCCAACCACAACTGGTGAATACCACATGTTAGATTTTATAAATAGTACTTCAATAAACAAGCAAGTACAGATATATTTTCTATCTTGGTATGTCTAAAATTCTGAATGTAAATCAATCTCCATCACATCTTGTCATTATCAACTTAAAACATCTATCTAGACCTAAAAACATCTTAACTCACAGACAACTAAGCTTCATTGTAAAACTGAGCTACCTGGTCTTCAACTCCATCAGAGACTTGAGAAGGAATAAACTTGATTACCTAGACACACATGGTATATACTCACTCATAAGTGGATATTAGCCACATAATACAGGATAACTACACTACAACACAGAGACTGAAACATCAACCAAGGACCATGTATGATGTGGACCTAGACCCATTGCTTCGATGTGGTGACACAGTCTCCATGTGGGTTCCATGTGTGGAGAGTAGGGACTACTTCAGACATTCACTCTGGTCACAGAACTCAGATCACTTCCCCCTGGCAAGATGGCCTTGCCAAGCTACAGAGGAAGAGGTTACAGGTAATACAGATGAGACTTGATAGACTGAGGTCAGATGTTAGGGGAAGAGGGCTCTCCTTTCTCAGTAAACACTCTTAACCTAGCTATTTTCCAGCCCTACAATGTGATTTTGATTTGAATTTCCTTAATCAATAGTTGTGCTGAAATTTCTTTCATACACTGGTACATTCTCTCTTGTGTACTCTTTTCTGAGAAATGTCCACTTGGGTTATTCATTCACTTTTTAAATAGGCTATCATTATGTATTTATTTGATTTTTCATTGACTATTTTTAGTTGTTACATATCCTGGTAGTTAATAATTTCTTAGATGAGTCATTAGAAAATAATTTCTTCAATTCAATAGTAAGCCATTTATTCTCTTTAGAATTCTTTTAAGACATGTGTTGATGTAATGACTTCTTTAACATTTATTTACCTAGAAAAAAACATTTCTCCTTCATTGTCCTCTCCCCTGCAATATTTGTACCAAGAAACCTCTGTTTATGATCATACATAAGTTTCCTCATAACTGATAATTAGTTTCAAAAAGTCAGAAATCTTATAGGCTAGAGTTTTGAGTTAAAAAGCAAAGCTGTACTTGATGTGTTTAGAATTTTGGGTTTTATTCATAGTACCTCGCCTACCAATTTAGAACTAGATATCTTGATCATAATATCTGTGAGTATTGGTGCCTTTTTTTTATACACTTAGAATTTTTGGGATTTCTTTAATATGGATTCCTTCCCCCTTCCCCTTCCCCTTCCCCTTCCCCTTCCCCTTCCACTTCCACTTCCCCTTCCCCTTCCACTTCCACTTCCTTTTCCCTTCCCAGACTGGGAAACCTTTGATGACTATTTCTTTAAATAAGTTTTCATACATTTTACCCTTCATTTAAAAATTTTAATTTTATTAATTTATTCAGATTACAACTCAATTGTTATCCCATCACTTGTACCCTCCCATTCCTCCCTCCCTCCCGTTTTCACCCTATTCCCCTTCCCTAGGTCTAAGACCACAGGGGACCTCCTCCCCCACTATATGGTCATAGGCTATCAAGTCTCATCTTGGTAGACTGCTTATTCTTTCTTTGAGTGTCATCAGGCCTCCCCATCAAGGGGAGGTGGTCAAATATGGAACACCAGAGTTCATGTCAGAGTCAGTCCCCACTCTCCACATTGCTTGTGGGAATGCAAACTTGTACAAGCACTTTGGAAATCTATCTGGGGCTTTCTCAGAAAACTGGGAATGAGGCTTCCTCAAGACCCAGATATTCCACTCCTTGGACTATACCCAGAGGATGCTCCACCACACAACAGGGACATATGCTCAACCATGTTCATAGCAGCCTTATTCATAATAGCCAGAACCTGGAAACAGCCTAAATGTCCCTCAGTAGAAGAATGGATAAAGAAACGGTGGTACATTTACACTATGGAATACTGCTCAGCTATTAAAAACAAGGAAATCTTGAAATGTGAAGGCAAATGGATTGAACTAGAAATGATGATCCTGAGTGAGTTAATCCAGAAGCAGAAAGACTCACACGGTATATACTCACTTACAATTAATTGGGCAATAGCCCAAAAGGCATGTCCCATGAAAGTCCTCACTTACCAGGAGATTGGGTTAGATGTGAGGACATCCTACTGAGACTCGAGGTAAGAGAAATATAGGAGATGGGGAAATAGATGGACCCAGAGAGTCCTGGAAACTTACAAGAAGAACATCATGATGGGTAGATTGTCTGTTCAAACTATTGCACCAACCAAAGACAATATAAGTAGTAAACATTCTCCTTCACTTTTAAAAACTTCCTTACAGTTAAAATATTATTACAAAGGGTCTCCATTCTTCAGTCTTTTTTCTTCTTTCACTTTTTATTGAATGATTACAAATGACATACTTCAAGTTCACTGATTCTTCTACTTTGATTAAATATGTTGTTGAAATTCTCTAATCAATCTTCCAGTTCATTGACTGTGTTCTCAGCTACAAAACATCTCTATTTTCCATGTTGGAGGATGGAGAGATGGCTCAGTGGTCAGAAAAGATTGATGATCTTTCAATGGCCTCAGCCCCCACATGTTGTCTGACAGCCATCTCTAATTCCTGCCCCAGAGGTTCTAATGCCAGCTTCCAGCCTCTGTGATTATGAGGCTTGTAAAAAGCATACAGCCAAAATAATCAACATAAAATAAAAAATTTAAAGGTTTAAAATCCCTAAAAACATATTTCCACATCATTTTTACATTCACTGTTTGCTTGAGCAATGGCTATTTTGAATTATTTCATAGAGACCTGTCCATTTCTTTTTCAGGAGCTCATTACACATTGCTCCTTGTAGGACCCATCTATAGAATTGTATATTGCATTGTTCGATAACAGCAATCCACTCCACTTTCTTTTGTTCCTAGATGTTAACATCAAGCATCTAAATATGCTGGCTCCTCACCAGGTAACATAGGTACTAGTAAATACCATAAAAAGCTATATTCTATTTGCATTTCCCTGATGATTAAGGAGGTTGAGCATTTCTTTAAGTGTTTCTCAACCATTTGATATTCCTCTGTTGAGAATTCTCTGTTTAGTTCCAAGCCCCATTTCTCAATTGAGTTATTTGGTTTGGTGGTGTTTAATTTCTTGAGTTCTTTATATATTTTGGATATTAGACCTTTGTCAGATGTGGGGTTGGTGAAGATATTTTCCCAGTTTGTAGGCTGTCGCTTTGTTCTCTTGACAGTGTCTCCTGTCTTACAGAAGCTTCTCAGCCTCATGAGGTCCCATTTATTAGGAATATACCCAGAAGATGCTCCAGCACACAACAAGAAAATTTGCTCAACCATGTTCATAGCAGCCTTATTCATAATAGCCAGAACATGGAAACAGCCTAAGTGTCCCTCAATAGAAGAATGGATAAAGAAACTGTGGTACATATACACTATGGAATACTATTCAGCTATTTAAAAACAAGGAATTCCCGAAATTTGTGGATAAATGGCTTGAGCTAGAAATGATCATAATGAGTGAGTTAACCCAGAAGCAGAAAGACTCAAACGGTATATACTCACTTATATCTGCATATTAGCCCAAGGGGCATGTCCCACGAAAGCCTTCACTTACCAGGAAACCAAGACAGAGGGGAGGACATTCTATTGGGACTCTAGATGAGAGAATCATGGGAGAATGGCAAAGTAGAAGGATCCAGAGGGTCCTAGAAGCCTACAAGTAGAACATTATGATAGGCAGATTTGGGCTCAGGGGTCCCGCTCAAACTAAGGCACCAGCCAAGGACAATACAGGCTGTAAACCTTAAACCCCTACCCAGATCTAGACAATGGTCAGAACAGTCTCCACAGTAGAGTGGAGAGTGGGATATGACTTTCTCACATACTCTGGTGCCTCACCTTTGACCATGTCCCCTGGAGGGGGAGACCTGGTGGCACTCAGAGGAAGGACAGCAGGTTACCAAGAAGAGACTTGATACCCTATGAACATATACAGGGGGAGATAATCCCCCTCAGGAACAGTCATAGGGGAGGGGAATAAGGGGAAAATGGGAGGGAGGGAAGAATGGGAGGATACAAGGGATGGGATAACCATTGAGATGTAACAAGAATAAATTAATAAAGGAGAAAAAATGGAAAAAATAAAAGCTATATTCTAGACTCCATACTTCCACTTCTCTCTGAAAAGGAATTGTTCTTGAGTAGGGTGTCTTATGATGATGATGAGCCATGTCAGCAACATTAAAAACACCCTATAATGATTTTTAACTTCAGCAGCCCCACACTACACACTTTCCATCAGCATTCCCTTAAATGAGGTGAGGCTGAAACCAGACTCTTGGAAGACCATCCAGAATTTATTAAAAGCAGGCTGCACTTTCCTCTTTGCCCTCAAGGATATCACAAGCATAGGCACTATCTCACAATGCTGAAATGTGCATACTAACTGGAATGTAGAAAGTAATCCTTTTCTTGCCTATTCAGTGCATCCAATATTGTTTTTGTGATCAATAAGGGTACCATCACTTCATAACTTGATTCTTGATGTTTAAAGGGACTATATATATATATATATATATATATATATATATATATATATATATATATATATATATATATTATTACTAAAATTATCATTGGTAGAGGAATGAGGCCTGTGGCTTCCTACCATTTCTTTAATTTGGAAAGACAATTTTACCAGATGAAAAAATTGTAGGTTGGTAGCTTTTATTTTTCAATGTTTTAAATATTTCATTCTAACCTTTAGTGCTTCCCTGATTCTGAAAAATCCAATGCAAGTTTTATCTTTATTTTCTATAATTTCCGTTTGCTTTTCTGAACTTGAGACATTTTATATGTAGATGTGACTTAGTGTTATCGCTCATTACATTTAGTGATCTCTTGTAGTGGCACCCACTGATATATAAAGAATAAAATGTCTTTGAGTTCAATAGAAGCTTCCTGCCTTGCCTCAGATGGGTAGCAATTCAGGAATTAGGGTGTTGGATACTCAGGGTCACAACAAACTTCCACTGAGCCAGTGGCCTCTGCATTCCTGTCTCATGTAATTTTATATATATTTTATAAATTTATTCTCTCATATATTACATACTAACTACAGTTTCCCCTCCTCCTTCTCTTCCCAGGCCTCCCCCACCTCCCCACTCTTCATCTACCTATCCTTTCCCTTCAGTAAATGGCAGGCTTTCCATGAATATGCAACACGACATATCAAGTTGCAACCAGACTAGGAGCATCCCCTCATATTAAGGCAGGATGAGGCAACCCAGTAGGAGGACAAAGATCTCAAAAGCAGATAGAAGAGTCAGAGACATCCACTGCTACCTTACAGAGGTAAGGAGTCCCACAAAAACACTAAAACACACAACAATAACATATTAGCAGAGGGCCTAGGTTAAACCCATGCAAGCTCCCTGATTATCATTTCAGTTTCAATTAGTCTCTATGAGTCCAGCTTTGTTGATTTTGTGGACCCTGTTCTTGTGGTGTCCTTGCTTGTCTCACATATTTGAATAATTATATGCAGGGACCACAGAGGGTGAGTTTTAAAAAGCTTTATTACAACTGTATATGTGGAGGCTTAGGGGACAGAGAAGATGGAGCTTCTGTTTAGTAGGAGTGGGTCTTTGGAAATGGGACTCTATGGAGCTGTTAGTCCGGGGAGGGGGCTAACATTTTTATTTATTTTTGTATACTTTAGTTAAAGTAGAATTATATCACTCCTTTCCTTTCCTCCCTCCAGCTTTCCTCTCACCAACCCCTCCCATGGTCCCCCATGCCCCCTGACTTTCAAATGATACAATCTTTTTCTTTGATTTTTTTCATTACATACATATGTGTGAATGTGTGCACAAATACAACCTGTTGAGCCTGTTTGTATTATTTGTATGTATAGAGTTCATGGCTGACTGGTTTGTGTTGAATAACCAGTTAAGAGGCCCATTCCAGGGAGATGCTAATTATCCCTCTTTCAGCATCCTCTAGTTGCCTTTAGTTCTACAACTGTTGAAAGAAACTAGGGTGAAGGATAGGGGAGTGATACGTGTAGCTGGCCAACCCGTGAAGTGTCCAGGTGTCTCCTCTATAGTTTGGTTATATCCTATGTACAGCTTCTAGAAAGGGAAAGAGATAACAAGGAAACAGGAACGTGAATCCTCTTCTGGCATCCCTGGCCTCTAACAAGGACATGTCTGAAATGGCTACTTATGGGTCCCTGCATTACATGAATAGTTCTGTCATCCTGTTCTCATCACCTCTATTCAAGGTTCGTCCACAGTACTGTAGCTTAGTCAGCCTTCTTTACAAATGATAGAATGTATGTGTGTGCTTTATGGTGTACATTTTAAAGATACTCATGCATGTTATAACATCTAATTATTTTTATTGCTAAGTAAATAGTTTAATAATGTTCCTTTTGATTAGCTGCTGTTCATTGTCATATGTATTACTTGTACAATCATAAATTTGTAACAAACTTTCATATATAAGTCTTTAATAGAACATTAGGATTTATTTCCCTACAGTATGAATCTAAGTATTGAATTAAATAGTAGGTAAATTTTCAATTTAGTGCCTCTTAGTCCCCAAACTACCCTTTTTTCTTTTATTTGTAAGTCAGAAAATGTACTGTTCTTACTATAATTAGAAAATATACTGTCTAATATAGTTCTTTTTTATTGAGGAAGGGGAAAGGTAGGCTTTATTGTTGCTTTATTTCATTTAATGGATAGGTTGAGTTTACAAAAAATTAAAACAACAAAATGCAAACACATCCTTCACTTTTACTTTAAGTAAATTTCTGAGGTCTTGATGTAGCTGTAGAAAATATACTGTCTAATATAGTTCCTTTTAAAAAATCAGTTTGCTTTAGTTTAATTTCCAATAGGAGAGTTTACTGAAGGGAGTGTATGGGACGCTCTCTGGCAGTAAAAGAATTCTGCTGTCAAGTCTGTTTCTGTCTCTTTCTCTGTCTGTCTCTCTGTGTGTTTGTGTGTTTGCTTCCCCCCTCTTTCTCAGTAATCCATGTGTCAGATTTTCACATAGCATGGACTTTGATGGTTCAGTAACCCCAAACCTCAATAGCATTCAATAAGTTTCCATTTACAATCAAACAGCAGATGGACTTGTTCCTACAGTAGCCATTCTCGCTTTATAATTATTAATCACAGCCCTTTTTGAGAAGCTGCTCTAAGTCCCCCTAGGCTATTGCATTTTACTCTTAGCCTTGAGGATGGATGGTTCCTACAGAAGCTTCTCTTATATTTTAGGATGTTCTTCCTTCTCTTTTAGTAGTTAACTCTTAGTTGTGACTTTTTAATCTAAAATTACTATATTCAAATAGCTTGTGTAGTTTCTACTTTCAAAAATTTGTATACAAATGAGTAATAGAGTCCGTGCATTATTGTTTTGTCAGAAGCTTCTATGCATTGTTGGAAAATAGCCATATCACTTTAACCTCTAATCAGCAATGTATGAGTATTACATCTTATCTAATACCTAAAATTGTCAATCTTTTGAGATTTAGTAAACATGATGAGTGCATAAAAAAGTCTTTTTGCAATTTTAATTTACATTTCCTTGAAGTTAAGCTTAATTTCATATTTTATTGTCACTTAGGATGTCTATTTTAAAATAACCTTGCTATAAAACAAAAACAAAAATACTTTCTTACAGTGATGAAAATATATTGGGCAAGTCACAGGTTGCTCAATCTACTTGAAACAACATCATTTGGCATTTTGTGCACAATATTTTAGATAATGTGCATTTAGAATTAAAACAAATGAACAAACCAACATGAAACTCAGAAGCTTATAAAAGAAAATTATTGGTATCCTGAATCACACCATGCTCAATTGATTTTAGCAACATCTTAGAAATAGCTTATACTTAGAATTTCTCAACATTTTTTATAAATGGAAGTGATTTTTCTCTTGGCCATAGGTTATATTGTTTGGTTTCAGGTGGCCATGCTCAAACTTGGCCTGTTAACTCAGAGGAATCAAAAACACAGTGGCTAAATGTTATCATATGAGCTAAAGCAAGAAAGAAATGACCCTTGTTTGCATTCTCTAAGGAAACATATTCTGTTCTTTCTAAGAGAGTCTATAATAGTAATTCCAGATTGTCCACAATATTGACCATCTTTACTCACTCAAATATTGAATATTTCTCTCTCCATTTTCATGTTATTTTCTCAAGTCATGGAATTATGTCCAAATATTTCTTATAAAAGTCTTTGTTTAAGGCTCTATTTGGAAATAAACATTAATAAAGATGGATATTTTTGTGAAGTAGTTAATATTTTACTAGGGAATATATAAAGTCAACAGTAAATGCCTCAGAGTCATTTGGAAGTCCTGAATATATCTACAAACTCTTAATACTTAAGTAAAGTTTGTATGATTTGCTCATATTATTAATGGTTGATTGAGCTAGTAACACAGGAAGAAGTTTCCAAAAGAACTTAGGTCATCAGATATATAGCAAGCTCATCTTTTTTGAGTATTTTAATCTAATATAGTCATTAAGTTATAAGAATTTATATAACATATTTTGAATATATTTGCCCCTTACTCCTGCTCCAACTCCTTTCAGATCCACCCCTACCTCCCCACCCACTTTCAACTTTCTGTCCTTAAAAAAAACTTAATGAAGCCAAATTTGTGTGGTTCGTGCATTTATGGGTACAAGACCATTCACTAGGTATTTGGTTCATCTGTCAAGACCTTACCATTAAGGAAATCTTACTCTTTCTTCCCCAGCAACCACCAGGCAACCATAGATACTCAATTAGCGATAGGAATTCATGAGTCTGTCCTTCATCTAGGCTAGAATGTTGCTTGATTTGATCTTGTACTTATCTTTTGCAGGTGGCCACAAAAACTGTCAGTTCATGAGGGTAAAGGACCTGTAATATCCACAATACACTCTTGATCTAGTCTTTCCTAACATTTGGCCCTAACAGTTATCCCATCCCCACTCACTTGATAGTCCCAGAGCCTTGATAGAAGAGGGTAATAGAATTGCCTTATTAGTAAATGAACATGCTGAAGATACTTATTCTCTGAATTTTGATAAACTGTGAATAACTACGTTCATCACTATCCATTGTATAATGAAATGCCTCTCACAAAGTCTGAGAGCTAATCTATGGGCATACAGGGCAGACTGATACTATGTCCATTTAGCAGAATAACATTAGTCACATGGTAAAGATTAATAAAAGACAACAAATTCTAGTAGGATGAGGAAACTGGGAACCCTTACTCACTGTTGGAGGGAGTTAAATTCCACAGTGCAGTCACTATGGACATCAGTGTGGTAGGTCCTGAACAAGTAGAAGTAGAGCTTCCATGTTGCCTAGATATTCCACCTCCTGGGCATGTACCCAAAAGGCTCTTCTTCTGGCTATAGAAACATATACTCATTTATGTTCACAGACACTTTGTTCACAATAGCTAAGGCACATTTCTGATTAGGTTTTACTAAAGTCATTTAGAAAGAGAGAACTTCAGCTAAATAAATCCTTGATCAAATTGGTTGGTGGCAATGTCTGAAAGATTGTCTTAATTTATGATTGATGTGGGAGAAACCAGTCAACTATGGGTGACTCCATTCCTAACCAGGTGGAATTGGACCCTATGGTAAAACTATCTCACCAGGATCCAGTAAACAAACATACTATGCTACATTCCTCCATAACTCCTGCTTTTTTTCTGCCTTGAGCATCTGCTCTAACAATAATAGGTGTGGAAACAGCTTAGATGTCGCTAAACTGATGAACTGATAGTGAAAATGTGGTACTACTCACAGAAAAATTTTATGAGCTTCAAAGAAAAATGAAATTATAAAAATTGGAGGTAAATAGATGAAACTGAAAAGCATAATACTAAATGAGGTAACATAAACCCAGAAAGACAAGCATTGCATGTTCTCATTCATATGAGGGTTTTAGTGTCAAATATTAAAATTTAGTATTTAACAGCAATGCTCAGAATCCAGAAAACTAGAAAGAAACATCTGGAAGGGAAGGATAGAACCTATTTTAAATGTGAGAGAAATAGTAGAACACAGATGATGTGAAAAGAATAGGGAGAATAGTGGGGTGGGAAGTTTTGGTGCAGAGAAGGATAGGGTGATAGGACAGAATAAGGGGTAGGAAGAGGGATAATGCTAAGAGTATTTGAAAAAGCTAAATGGAAAACTAAGAGAGGAGAGAGAGAGAGAGAGAGAGAGAGAGAGAGAGAGAGAGAGAGAGAGAGAGAGAGAGAGAGAGAGGGAGGGAGGGAGGGAAACAGAGACAGAGACAGAGAGACAGAGAGGCAGAGAGAGATGTGTGTTTGTTTGTATGTATGCATGTATGTAAGAGAGTTTAATTGGAATTACACTACAAAGGGGACAGTGCTCCTCGCAGAAGCCATATTTTGTCAAATAAAAGTCTAGTGCCAGCTGTGGGATACTTCCCCTTGATTAGTTGGTCAGAGGGTTCATGGAGACTTGCAAAACAACACAAACTATTGCCTCTGGTATTAATTGCCCAGAAGAACTCAATGATAATATCCTATTGCTGAAGATACCACATACTTTGGTTATAGGATATGAAGAATGAAAATCGCTGCTGACAAGTATGCTTCCTCCCAGATGGCCAGCTTTCTTACTACCAGAAAGTTCAATGTAGACTAGTAGAGAAAAAAGTCATCAACAGTCTTATCACCCTATGAACCATATAAATTACAATAGTGACCAACTTGGAAAGATCCTAGATTAAACGGTAGATATGATACTGGTATCACAGATAAAACAACATTCTATTTTAGCTTTTACTGTTGCTTTTATTATAGAATTTATAATGCATTTACTTGAAAAATATTAAGACAGTCTGTATAGATTTTTGTAGAATTACATGTGGCTATTAGAAATAATGCTAGCATATATCCATTCTTTAAAATTTTACTGTCTTATTTATTTTCCATTTGCTTACATTGACAGGTTAGCTTGTAAAAAATATAGTGCACAATCACAACCAAGGTACTTGCCTTGATACAACCATTAATGTCATTCTGACTGTTCTCATTTTTGTGAGTACTAAATGTTATATGTGTTCTCGTTCTACACAGTTTCGCCATATGTATATGTTTGTGCAACCATTAACTCAATGTAGTTAGATAGAAATCCTCTTGCAATGAGGCTGTTTTCCCAACATTTTATTGTCATCTTCACTCCCCTATGCCTTCATTTCTCTATGGTACATTTTGTGATCTTCAACAAGGACTAGTCTGTTTTCTGTTCTTATGATGTTGACATATTAAAACATTTATACAAACAATATACCATAGATAACTTTGTCACAGTGCATCCCTTTTCACTTCATATAACTTTATGAATAACTATCCAAGTTGTTGCATTGTATTGTAAAGCAGGATTATGTGGATGATTTATTTTATGAATAATATCTGGGCTCTCTGGTTTAAGGTTATTATTATTTTCATCTATCAGGATTTATATGAAATACCACTTTATGTTTTATAAGAAACTTCAAAACTCTTTTCCGAGGTTTTAAAAAATTATTTCTTTTATTACTTGAAATTATAATGTAATTACATAATTTCTCCCTTCCCTTTTCTCCCTCCAAACCCTCTCATATACTCCCCTTGCTCTCTTTAAAATTCATGGCCTCTTTTAAAAATATTGTTTTACACACACACACACACATACACACACACACACACACACACACACCAATTGTTCTGTACTATGTTACTTGTATGTATGTATGTTTTTGAAGCTGTTTGGTATTAGGTAAGCAATTGGTCATTTTTTAAATCCTTTCAGATCAAGAACCACTGATTTCATCTTCTATTTTTAGTAGTTCCTTATGTTCTCCAGTGTGAATATACTAGAAGTGATTACATTACTCAAATCATTTAAATATTTTTTACCTTAAACTAATGTTGTTGTGATATACATATTTCATAAAGATTCTTCCATGTTGGTGACTTGATTTCCACAGTGAAGAATTCAAAATCAATAAATTTAACAGATACTATATATTACATAGCTAAATTATAAAATTTCACATGACTGCATTTGAAACCCCAAGATGAAAAAACTCCATGTCCCTTAAACACTGAAAAGAGCACAGTATCACTTTCATCACACTCTATTGCTCACAGCAGTTATTGTCTAGTCCACATTCAACTTCTGGAGTTAGATAGTCACTCTCTCAATAGGAAGCATACCAATGAGTTGGTTTTATTTTGTGGGGTTTGAGTTGCCAAGTATCCTTATACTCTTAAACTTCTTCATTTAGAAAACTGGAGAGTCATACTTTATATCACATTGGAGCTGTTTTGTGTTGAAAATATCTTAATTAAAAAGACTGTTCTCATTATAGAGTGTTGAGTGACTTCAGGCAATAAACTCTCTCAGTTATTTTTTCACTTTGGAACCTGCTAACCTGCACTTCTTGTTCACTGAGGCATTTAACTTTTATTCCCTCTCAAGTCTCTGATGGGGTTGAAGACCAGAGACTTTCATCTTACAATTAAGCTTAGTTGTTTGGCTTAAGACGGTTTTTAGTGCTCGCTTCCGCAGCACATATACTAAAATTGGAACAATACAGAGAAGATTAGCATGGCCATGTGCAAGGATGATGTGCAAATTCATGAAGTTTTTCATATTTTCAACATGGAAACAATAATAATAGAACAGACAGAAGAAAGCCAGGAACAAGAAAACTCAGAAGCAAACCAGTAATATAGACATAAGCCTCTCTAACAGAATTCAAGAAATGGAAGAACGAATCTCAGCACTAGAATATACTATGGTAGAACGTGAAACAATCATCAAAGAAAATGCTGTATCTGAAAAATTCCTGACACAAAACATCAAAGAAATCAAGGACACCATGAAAAGGCAAAATCTGAGGATAATAGGAATTGAGGAAAGAGAAGACGCCCGGCTCCAAGGCCCAGAAAATATCTTCAACAAAGTCATAGAAGAAATATCCCTAATCAAAAGAAGGAGATGCATATAAACATACAAGAGGCCTACAGAACACCAAATAGAATAGACAAGAAAAGAAAATCTACTGCCACATAATAACCAAAACACAAAATATACAGAATAAAGAAAAAATACTAAAAGCAGAAAAAGAAAGGGGCCAAATAACTTATAATGGCAAACCAATCAGAATTACACCCAACTTCTCAGCAGAGAAGGGCCTGGACAGAGGTCCTGTAAACCCTAAGAGACCACAGATGTCAAGAAAGACTACTGTATCCAGCAAAACTTTCAATAGCCATCGATGGATAAAATAAGATATTCCATAACAAAAACAAATTCAAACAGTACCTAACCACAAATCCAGCCTTACAGAAGTTAATAGAAGGAAAACTAACCCACAGTGACAAACTAAAACCAAAATTACATGGGAAATAGATAACTACACTGTCACAAAAACATAACTACACAAACACTCTACTGCAACCAACATCAAAATCAAGGGACTTACCAGTCACTGCTCATTGATATCTCTCAATATCAGTGGTCTCAATTCTCCAAGAAAAGAACACAGAATAATTGAATAGATGCATAAACAACACCCAACATTCTTCTACATCCATGAAACACATCTCAGCAACAAGGATAGACAGGATAAAACACTGGAAAAAGGTATTCCAAGCAAATGGACACAGGAAGCAACCTGATGTAGCCATTTTAATATCTAATAAAATATAGTTTAAACCAAAATTAATCAAAAGAGACAAAGTCAACCAAGATGACATCACAGTTCTTAACATCTATGCTCCCAATACAAGGGCACCCAAATTTGTAAAAGAAATATTAACGAATCTTACTCCACACATCAATCCCCACACATTAATAGTGGGAGACATCAAAACCCCACTTTCACCAAAAGATAGGTCAATGAAACAGAAACTAAATTGAGAAACAATTAAATTAACCAATGTCATGATTCAAATGGATCTAACAGATATCTATAGAACTTTTCACCCAAATATAAAAGATTATGCCTTCTTCTCAGAACCTCATGGAACTTTCTCCAAAACTGATCATATAATAGGTCACAAAACAAGCCTCAACAGATACAAGAAGATTGAAATAATACCTTGTATCCTATGAGATCACCATGGACTAAAGCTGGACTTCAATAACAACAGAAACAACAAAAAGCCTATACACACATGGAAACCAAACAACTCCCTACTTAATGACAACTGAGTAAGGGAAGAAATAAAGAAAGAAATTAAGGGCTTCCTAAAATTCAATGAAAATGAAAGAACAACATACCCAAATTTATGAGACACATTGAAAGCAGTGCTAAGAATTTGGGCACAGGGGTCCTGCTCAAACTAAGGCACCAGCCAAGGACAATACAGGCGGTAAACATTAAACTCCTACCCAGATCTAGACAATGGACAGAACACTCTCCACAGTAAAGTGGAGAGTGGGATATTACTTTCTCACATACTCTGGTGCCTCACCTTTGACCATGTCCCCTGGAGGGGGAGACCTGGTGGCACTCAGAGGAAGGACAGCAGGTTACCAAGAAGAGACTTGATACCCTATGAACATATACAGGGGGAGATAATCCCCCTCAGGAACAGTCATAGGAGAGGGGAATAAGGGGAAAATGGGAGAGAGGGAAGAATGGGAGGATACAAGGGATGGGATAACCATTGAGATGTAACAAGGATAAATTAATAAAGGAGGAAAAAAAAGAATAAAATTCATAGCACTAAGTGACTTCATAAAGAAACTGGAAACATCTCATATAGGCAACTTAATGACACATCTGGAAGCCCTAGAAAAAAAGAAGCAGAAACACCCAAATAGAGTAGATGGATGGAAATAACCAAACTCAGGGATGAAATCAATAAATTAGAAACAAAAAGAGTAATTCAAAGAATCAACAAAACCAGGAGATGGTTCTTTGAGAAAATCAACAAGATAGGTAAACAATTAGCCAAACTGGCTAAAATAGCAGAGACACTATCCAAATCAACAAAATCAGAAATGAAAAGGGAGACAAAGCAACAGACACTGAAGAAATACAAAGAATCATAAGGTCTTAATTCAAAGGCTTGTATGCCACAAAATTTGCAAATCTGAGGGAAATCGATAACTTTCTTGATCTCTTCGACTTGCCAAAGTCGAATCAAGATCAGATAAACAAATTAAATACACCTATTTCTCCTACAGAAATAGAAGTGGTTATTAATAGTCTCCCAACCAAAAACAGCCCAGTGAAAGACAGTTTTAGTGCAGAATTCTATCAGACCTTCAAAGAAGAGCTAATACCAATACTCTTCAAGCTACTCCACAAAATAGAAATGGATGGAACATTACCAAACTTCTTCTATGAGGCCACAGTCACCTTGATACTTAAACCTCACAAAGATCCAACAAAGAAAGAGAATTTCAGACAAATTACTCTTATGAACATTGATGTGAAAATACTCAATAAAATATTTGCAAACTGAATCCAAGAATACATCTAAGATATCATTCACCATGACCGAGTAGGCTTCATCCCAGGCATGCAGGGATAGTTCAATATATGGAAAACCATCAATATAATACACCATATAAATAAACTGAAAGAAAAAACATGATCATCTCTTTAGATGATGAAAAAGCTTTTGACAAAATATAACACCCATTCATGTTTAAAATTTTGTAGAGATCATGGATACAAGGCACATACCTAAACATAATAAAGGCTATATACAGCAATAGAGAGAAACTCAAGGAAATTCCTCTAAAATTAGGGACCAGACAAGGCTGCCCACCTTCTCCATATCTCTTCAATATAGTTCTTTAAGTTCTAGCCAGATCAATAAGACAACAAAAAGAGAACAAGGGGATCCAAATGGGAAAAGAGGAAGTCTATTTATCCCTATTTGAAGACGATATGATAGTATATATAAGTCACCCTCAAAATTCCACCAGAGAACTCCTACAGTGGATAAACACCTTCAGCAAAATGGCTGGATACAATATTGCCTCAAAAAAATCAATAGCCTTCCTATATACAAATGACAAACATGCTAAGAAAGAAAGACTTGTTTGAAAAAAAACTTCAAGTCCCTGAAGAAGGAGATTGAAGAAGACATAAGATGGAAAGATCTCCCTTGTTCATGGATTGAGAGAATTAACATAGTAAAGATGGCCATCTTACCAAAGGCAATTTACAGATTCAATGAAATCCCTACCAAAATACTTACACAATTTTTAAAGACATTGAAAGATCAATTCTCAATTTCATATAGAAAAACAAAAAAAAAAAAACCAGAATACCTAAAGCAATCCTGTACAGTAAAAGATCCTCTGGAGGAATCTCCATTCCTGATCTCAAGTTATACTACAGAGCAACAATAATTTAAACGGCATAGTACTGGCATAGCAACAGGCTAGCTGACCAATGGAATCAAATCAAAGACCCAGAAATGAACACACACACATTTGCTCACTTGATTTTTTTACAAAAAAGCCAAATGTATTAAATGGAAAAATGATAGCATCTTCAACAAGTGTGTTGGGCTAACTGGATATCTACATGTAGAAAAATACATATTTATCACCATTCACAAAACTTAAGTCCAAGTAGATGAAAGACCTCAACATAAAACCAGAGGCACTAAATCTGTTAGATGAAAAAGTAGGGAAGAGTCTGGAACACATTGGCCCAGGGGACAACTTCCTGAACAGAATTCCAACCTCCCAGGCCTTAAGGTCAACAATTAATAAATGGGACCTCATGAGTCTGAGAAGCTTCTGTAAGGCAGACGACACTGTTAACATAAGAAAATATCAGCCTACAGACTGGGAAAATATTTCACCAATCCTAGATCTGACATAGGCCTAATATCTAAAATATATAAAGAGCTCAAGAAATTAAACACCACCAAGCCCAATAACCCAATTAAGAAATGGTGCTAAGAATTAAACAGATAGTTCTCAGCAGAGGAATATTGAATGGCTGAAAAACACTTAAAGAAATGTTCAACGTCCTTCATCATCAGAGATATGCAAATCAAAATTGACTCTGTGATTCCATCTTACACCCATCAAAGGTGCTAAGATAAAAAACTCAAATGACAATACATGCTGGCGAGGATGTGGTAAAATGGGAAGACTCCATTGCTAGTGGGAGTGCAAACTAGTACAGCCACTTTAGCAATCAATCTGGTGTTTTCTCAAAAAACTGGAAATAAAGCTACCTCAAGACCCAGTTATTCCACTCATTGGAATATACCCAGAAGATACTCTACCACACATCAAGGTTATACGCTCAACCAAGTTCAAAGCAGCCTTATTCATAATAGCCAGAACCTGGAAACAACCTAAATGTCCCTCAGTTGAAGAATGGATAAAGAAACTGTGGTACATTTACACAATGGAATACTACTCAGCCATTAGAAACAAGGAAATCTTGAAATTTATGGGCAAATAGATGGAACTAGAAATAATCATAATGAGTGAGTTAATCCAGACCCGGAAAGGCTCACATGGTATATACTTACTTATAATTGGACACTAGCCAAAAAGGGATGTCCAATGAAAGTCTTCCCTTACCAGGAGATTAGGATAGATGAGAGGACTTCTTATTGGGACTCTAGTTGAGGGAAATATGGGAGAATGGAGAAATAGAAGGATCCAATGGCTCCTAGAAACATACAAGAAGAACATCATGACAGGCGGATCTGGACCCACAGGGGTCTGCTTAACCTACTACACTCTTTCTTTCTATACTTACATGAGACTTCTCTTGGCAAGTCCCTGTATTTTTTTAATATAGTAGATTTGTGTCTAAGCAATGAAAACAAAATGGGGTCCCAAAGAGAGATAGACATCTTAAAGAAAGAAGGGAAAATAAAGAAATGGGCATAATGGACTACATGTGCCATGAATAAAGAAAAGGTCTATTCGAAGGAGGAAAAAGATGGAAAGGAAAAGAAAAGGTCATAATAGAGGTTAGTTGGTGCATTTAGAAAACAAATAAAATTTTAATTAATTAATGCCTCCCTTGGAGAGTAATGAGAAAATATATTGTGGGAACTCCAATAATACCTTCCTTTCTCATTGTTCATTTTATATCGATGGGTTTATCCAAGAAAATAGATTTATTTGTATATAAAAGTAAAAATTGAAGAATTTTTAAATGTGCAATTTGACATGAGTAATATATTACAGATTGTCATATACTTTATTATATGACAATACATTCTCTGGTGGTGTAGAAATATGATAATGATAATACTTCCAGATGTTATATGTGTAATTGTATTTTCTCCAAATTCATATATTAAAGATATAAACTCCAGTATTATAGAATGTGACTATATGCAGACACAGAATCTTTAAAATAGTAACTAAGTTGAACTGATATCATTAGCATTAGCTCTAATCCATATACCTATTGTCTTGTATGAAAAAGAAATTTGCACAGATACATATTAAGATAAAACCATGATGACCATAGACTAACCTTCTGAAACTGTAAATAAGCCTTCAATTAGATGCCCCTTTTAATAAGTTGCCTTGATCATAGTGTCACTTCACAGTAATAGAACACTAAATAAGAAAATGTGAAAAATATATTTTAAAATTTTGTGCATCTGTTTATATTCATCCATATAATATCATTTTAATATTTTGAGCATTATACAAATTTGTAAATATATTCTGTAATGTCATTAATGTACTAGGAGTTAATGTGGTAAAATGTGAACCTAAATTATTTTTATAATGATATGGAACAGTTTATATTCTCTTTTTTGTATTTTGTATATTTCTTACTACTGCCACCCTAAAATGTGCATTCTGCTAATTTATTCCAAATACCTGAAATACAAACTCAAGATTTATACATATTTTGGCTAACAATTAATAAAAACAAATTTTTCATCATATAAAAAAGCATTACACTGATTAAAGGAATGACATGAGTATAATTTTACAGAATTCATACATTTATCTACAATGAGAGTGCATTTGAAATATAGTAGCCCATTATTACTTTTACTTTTGTTTTGTTTTGTTTGCAGTGTTGGATAGCAAACCACTGACTTGTCAAGATGTTAGGCAAATACTCTATCACTGAGTTACATTCTCAGCCCAGAAATTATTTACTATTAGTAGAAAATGCATTTTTACATATTGTATGTGATAAAGGATTTCCATAGCATTTTTTTTCACTTTAGAGTAACATAATAGCAATTATATTTAAAATGGAAATATTTTGTTAACTGAGTATATAATTACTGCATCAGATTAGATCTTTCCTGTCATTTGAAGGATTCAGGTTTAAGGAGTTATTGAGTGTTCTAATTCAAAGAATATGTTGTCTTCAAGACATCTCAACATTAATTTTTAGAAGATAGATAAATCTGAAGATGGATCTTCAATTTTAAAGTAATTAACACTTTAGCTAAATATCTATATACACCAAATAAAATATATTTTTAGGGTTTCCATTAAGTTTCAACTTTGTGCCACACGGCTTAATTCTTGAATTTCAAATGAAAGTGACATTCCACAAATGTTCCACAGTAGTACTAATTTGTAACTCTTTTCAGACTAAATAAAAGTCATCTCCTATGCCTTGTAGAGAGTAATACAAATCAAACTACCTGACATTTCCACTTAGTCCAAAGAACGGATTGAAAATACTGAATTGTCAGCAAAGCTTTGATGTAAATCAGTAATCACAAGAGAGCTGAGAAAGTACATAATGGAACCAACCATCAGCTCATCAAAGGGAAGCGTTTATCTTTTAAAGAAAAAAAAAAGTTCTGCGATGCTTCTTTTGAATTAATGGACCATTTTGCCGAATTACTTTAAGATAAATTTATTCATCAGCAGGTATCAAGATAACCAATACCAAAAAGCAATTATTGATTTTTAATTACCAAACAAAACTTAAAGGATAAATGAGAAATAAAATATTTGTCTGCTATTAAGGTTTTGTTTGGGATATTTTAAATTTTAAGTTTATGATTAATTCTAATCAGAAGTAAGAAAAAGAGGTGGAAAAACTCAGGCATTATCTTGAAGTCATTTTCTGAGCAAAACTAAAAGCTAACATTTTCTCTTTTGAAAAACGACTTCCAATGAGCTAAATGTCTATATGTTTTCTAAATAAAATGTATTCTTCAACTAAGCAACACAAAGATCAGTTTAAATCTTTCTAGAAAATTATATGCTTTGGTTTCATCTCAACTAACATACCAGAACTTTCCCTTAAAGTGTCTTGAACATTATACACAGGGAAAGGATTCCAATTTGAGAAAAAACTCAAATATTTTCCAATCAATACAGATTTTACTGCTTTGCTCAAGCCAGTGCAGAAAAAAACTTGGGCAAACAGCAACCAGTGAAGAAGTTTTACTTTGCATATACTCTCTTCAGTTATTTGTTGTGTTTTTGGTATTTTTGAAGCTGATCGTTGTAGATGTTTTTCTAGTCAGAAGGGGGAAATGCCAATGTTTTGCCCAACTGTTTATACAATCAAAATGGTTTTATGCTTTGAAGACACTATGTCAAGCCAGGCCTGGTGTCACATGTCTTTGAATTCAGCACTCTAGAGTCAGAGGTAGATAAATCTCAAGGAGTTCAAAGCCAGACTGGTCTACATAGCTAGTTCTAGGCCAACTATGGGCTACTCAGGTAAGGAGACTTGTATCAAAAACCAGCCAAACAAACAGAAAATCAAAATAAATGGTCTTGATTTTCTTAATCCTTCTGAAATTCAATAAGTAGAGTAAAGTGACACAAAACCAATCATGATATTCGGTAGTGACCAGTACAAATATGATAAAAACAATAAAAAGCAAAGGACACGTAACAAACTCCAGGACAGTGATTATGGCTAGGGAGATGACAACAGATCCAAGTACATTATGATAGCATAGTAAATAGAAGATATTTACTATTCTTTAATTTCTTGTGTACAAAAATTTTACAATATATGATATAACTCACAATAAAGAGAAAAGCACTTAATAAAATCCACCCATCCTTTCCATGTTTGTTACTTATGACAGTGTAAGCCATTTCTTTCTTTCTTTTTTTTTCTTCTAGTACTGGGAATTGAAGCTAAGTCCTCATATAAGCTTAGAAAATCACCTTTACAAGTGGGATAGATGTGAGGACATCCTTTTGGGACTCTAGGTGAGAGAAGTATGGGAGAATGGGGAAATAGAAGGATCCAGAGGGTCCTAGAAACCTACAAGTAGAACATTATGACAGACAGATCTGGGCCCAGGGTTTCTGCACAAACTATGGCACCAACCAAGAACAATACTTACAGTAAACTTTTAACCCCTACCCAGATCTAGCCAATGGTCAGGACATTCTCCACAGTTGAATAGAGAGTGGGGACTGACTTTCACATGAACTTTGGTATCCCATATTTGACCACGTCCCCTGGATGGGGAGGCTTGTTGGCACTCAGAGGAAGGATAGCAGGTTACCAAGAAGAGACTTGATACCCTATGAGCATATTCAGGGGGAGGAGGTCCCTCTCAGTCACAGTCATAGGGGAGGGGAGTAAGGGGAAAATGGGAGGGAGGGAGTAATGGGAGGATACAAGGGATTGGCTAACAATTGAGATATAATATGAATAAATTAATAAATAAATAAATTTAAAAAAGAAAATTCCCTTTACTTACTCTTCTTCTTCCTCCTCTTACTCTTTTTCTACTTTTCCTCCCACTCCTCCTTCTCCCCTTCTCTCTTGTCCTCACATCTTTGCTCTTCTCATTTTCTCCCCTTCCCCAGCTCCTCCTTCAACATCCTATTTGGAGACAGGTTAGCATTAAGTTGTCCAGTAGGTCTTGAGTTGAGCTGACCAAGTGCCTGGGATTGCTGGCCTATTGCCATGCCCTGCAAAGCAAGACAGGTTTTTTCCAAGCTCAAAATCTGCCTGTTTCCATGTCCAGAGTGGGATTTCAGTCATGTGCCACAACACTTGTTTAACCCAAGAAAGTCACTTCTAAAACCATCCCTAACTAGATTGTGACCTCTCCAGTGTCAAGGGACAATTTTGACCACTATTGCTCACTCTTATCCTTTCTTACATCCATTCTTTGGCAAACAGCATACCTACCACTTGTAAATGACCTAGTGTCCAGTTGGGAGTAAAAGCTCCTAACACCCTTAGATGTCAGTTTACACTGCCTCTGGGTCACAGGGGTGTTCAAAGCCCAAATTTTTGTATTTCAAATAATGTTCACTCTAAGTTTGATCAAAGAACATCTAGATGCCCACCGCAGGCATGCTGAGATAACTAACATAACAGCCATGAATTGATGCTATATGGGATGAAGCATAGAGTTGGTAGAGCAGAGGATAACATAGCAAAGACGGAGGCTTTCTAGAAATACTGAAATAAGTTTGAGCTGCAGGGGTTTGACTTCATTACTTGTCAGCACTGAGAATATGATTCCAATACCTATAAACATTGTTTGTGTTTCCTCAAAAGAAGGGGTGAGATGAGAGCCATACAAAAACTTTATGAATACATGGCTTGGGCTGAGACCAGAGAATTTCTATCTAACTATCTCTAGGTCTTGGTTTGGAAATGTCTGGCCTCCATATAATTTAATTTTCTGCAAGCCTAGACCTTGAAGGCTTCAGCTTCCTGCTTCTGTTTACCAACCTAGGCCTAGAATTTTACATAAATGCAAAAGAAAATTGCATTGATATTTGACTCCTGCATTATTTTATTTTATCAATGCTATCAAAAGTACCTGACAAAAGAAATTTAACAACCTGTTTGTTTTGTCTTACAGTAAAAGGTTAAGAAAGAATAAAGTCAATGATGTCAGAAAGAGATTGCAAGTTGAGAACATGATGTAGTAGGCTACACTATATCTGTGATTAGGAAATAGAAGGTAGAAGAACTCTGGTTCTCAGCTTCCTTTCTCCTTTCTTACATTTTTAATGAGTGCAGGACTTCAACCCATTGGAAATATCTGTTCAGTCATTTCATGCCAGTAAATGCACTTTGACCATGTTTATCTTAAAGGACAAGAAATAGCTGTTTTTAATTATATGTATAAAATGCAGGGTTTTGAGGTAAGAAATTTAGTGTTTCAAAGTATGCAATACTACCATCATGATGATTTTGCAGCAAGAGAATATATCCTGGTGCTCTTTACCAGTCAGACCCCACTCCAATTCCAATGAATGTGAATTACATGGATCATTTCCCCCTCTTTATGAAATGAAACCTATAGAACCAACACATAATTCATTTTAAAAAATAAATATAATGTCTTGAAATTTGAAGTGTATTATTTTATAGGACCAACTTCATTTAATCTTATTTCTGGTAGCTTCCTATTGTATATGTGGTAGTACATTGATCTGCATGTAATTCTTCAAGAATATTTAATTTATTTACAGAATAACTGTCATATACATATACACCCTAGGAAATGCAAATGAATAAGTACAGATAAATAGTAAATCAATGATTAATAATGTTAACTAATATAAACTGAAAGAAAAAGATCTTGTATTTGGAGGGAGAGCCAGAATTAGCTTAGAAAGATGACAAGAAGTATGTTTGGGGCTGATCAATATAGTCATATGTTTTAATTGTGGCGATAGTTCCAAAGAACATACATTTTATAAAACATAGAAAATTGTATTCTTCAAACATATCAATTTGTAATAACATAGTATAAATGAAATGTTACTAACAAATAAAGAAAAACAAAGACTCCTATAATCAGTCATCCAATATGACTGACATAAAACTTGCAGCAATCAAAATGAGTAACAAATTTCCTTAATCATGTAAATATTTTATTTAATATCTGTTACTTGAAATATAAAAAATACACATTTTGCTTAGGCACCATACTTTGATTCATAGATAGGAGAATAATGTCTAAATCGTTTAAAGCATATTTCTTACCTCACAACTATCATTTCTTCATGGAATCATTTGTGTCTTTTTCATTATGTGTGGGGAGGGCTATGATGTACATATGTGTTAGATGACCAACTGAGGTATAGCTCCTTCATTCTCCTTTCCTTGAGACATGGTCTCTGTTTTGCTGTTTGTTACTACATAAGCTTCTGGGATCATGACATCTTGCTTTAAGAGCACTGGTACTACAGATACATGCTAATGGTCCCATTTTTTGTGTGTGTGTGCTTTCTGAAGATTCAAATTCAAACTCTTTATCCACTGAACCAACTTATCTGGCTATCACTCATTTCTATATTCTGCTGATACTGAAGTCAACAGAGTCTGCTCCCAAATTTTCTTCTGCATCTGATCTGTAAAATACCCTCAAAAGTTTGTTTTTCTTTCCTGCTACATGCTCTTAGTTAGTTCCTTAAGTAATATCAGCTCAAAAACCTACAGCATTACTTGTGGTGTGTGTGTGTGTGTGTGTGTGTGTGTGTGTGTGTGTGTGTGTGTGTGTGTGTGTTTACTGATTTTACACAAAAACTTCGGTTCATTATTCTACAATTCAAAGATTGAGCTTTTGTACAGCTGTAATCTCATGACTCAAAAACCTGAGACAACCTACATGATATCCAAAAATATATAAAGAATTCAAGAATCTAGATATTAAAAACACAAATGCTATAATTTTAAAAATTGTATATAAAACCTACACAGAATATTCTCTATCGAAGAGACACAAATGGCTTGGAAACACTTAAAGGAATGTTCAACATCCTTAGTCACAAGGGAAATGCAAATCAAAATTACTCTACAATCCTGTCTTACACTGTTAGGATGGCTAAGATCAATAACACAAGTAACAGTTCATGCTGGTAAAGATATGTAATAAAGGGAACATTGCTATGTTTCTTGTGGGAGTGCAAATTTTTATAGCCAATTTTTAGTAAATTTTATATGGAAGTCAGTATGAGGTTCCTAAGATAATTGGGAATCAACCTATCTCAAGATTCAGCTGTACTACCCTTGAGCATTTACATAAAGGTTAATGTAGAGACATTTGCTCAACTATGTTCATTTCGACTTTACTCATAATAGCCAGAAACTGGAAACAACCTAATTATCCTTCAACAGAAGAATGAATAAAGAAAATGCAGTACACAGTCTGTCACAAAGCAAGCCTCAACATATATAAGAAAATTGAAATAACACCTTGAATTCTATCAGACCACCATGGATTAAAGTTGGACTTCAGGAACAATAAAAAGCCTATAAACTCATGGAAACTCAACAGTTCTTTACTAATTCACAACTGTGTCAGGGAGAAATAAAAAAATAAAGACTTTCTAGAATTCAATGAAAATGAAGGCACACATATGCAAATTACAGCACAGAATAAAGCAGTGCTAAGAGGATAGTTCATAGCACTTTGAAATTGGAGAGATCTGATACTGGCCATTTAAAAGCACACTTGAAAGTTTTAGGACAGAAACAAGCAAACACAGCCAAAAGAAATAGATAGCAGGAAGTAATCAAACTTGGGGCTGAAATCAATAAATTAGACAGAAAGACAAAAACTAAAAGAATCAACAAAGCCAAAAGCTGGTTCTCTGAGAAAGTCAACAATATAGACAAACTCTTAGCCAAACTAACTAAAAGGCAGAGAAGGAGTATCCAAACTAACAAAATTAGAAATGAAAAGGAAGACATAACAACAGACAGTGAGGAATTCTAAAGAATCATTAGGTTTTATTTCAAAAGCCTGTACTCCACAAAATTGAAAAATCTAAAAGTTATGGTTGATTTTTTTGATACATTCCACTTACCAACATTAAATCAAGAGCAGGTAAGCAATTTAAATTAACTAATAACCCCTAAAGAATTAGAAGCAGTCATTAAAAGTCTTCCAAGCAAAAAAGTCTCTGGTTTTTTGCCAGATGGTTTTAGCACAGAATTCTACCAGTCTGTCAAAGAAGGGCTAATACCAATACTCCTCGAACTGAGCCAAAAAATACAAACAGAAGCAACATTTCCAAACTCATTCTATGAGAACACAGTAACCCTGATACCTAAACCACACAAAGACTCAAAAAAAAGAGATAATTTCAGACCAATCTTCCTTATGAACAGTGATGCAAAAGTACTCAATGAAATACTTGCAAACCAGATGCAAGAACACATTAAAAGTATCATCCACCACCACGATCAAATAGACTTCATTCCAGGGATGGTATGAACATCCATCAATATAATCCACCATATAAATGTAGGCTTATTTAGGGCACTTAAACACTTCAACCTCAATTTTATTTTTTTTTCATTTTTTTAAATTAATTTATTCATATTACATCTTGATTGTTAGCCCTTCCCCTGTTTCCTCCCATTCCTCCCTCCCTCCCACTTCCCCCCTTCTCCCCTCCCCTATGTCTGTGATTGAGGGAGACTTCTTCCCCCTATGTATGCTCTAAGATTATCGAGTCTCTTCTTGGTAACTTGCTATCCTTCTTCTGAGTGCCACAAGGCCTCCCCATCCAGGGGACATGGTCAAAAAAGGGGCACCAGAGTTCACGTGAGAATCAGATCTCACTCTCCACTTCAACCTCAATTTTAAAACACCAAACAGAGGAAGGAAAGAAAGAATATTAATAAGAAAAAGTCTTTATCAACCTAATTAGACATAGTTCCTTAAGAAAATTCCACATTGCTCTTTTAGAATACTAGCAGTACAGTCTAATACCTAACAACAAACAACAAACAAATCCATACTGGGGCATGATCTAGCAGAAACTTCAGGGCTCTGCTAAATTGCCATGAGTCTATGGATGCTGTCAGAATCAACAGGAATACCTGGAGAAGTTCTCTGGAATGTTTCTTTCTGCAAAGTGAAGGCCAGTGAAGTCCAGTAAAGACAAGCAAAGTGCTTTATTGTGTAGAAATGTAAAAAGTCTCATCTCACTGACCTTGGTTCTTTTTTATACTCCTTCGTACCACCCATGCTCTTTTATGTGTCTGCTTCCAGCAAAACAACGCATGCCTTCTCTTCCAAAAAACACAAAAAATCATGTTACCTCTCACAAGACAGCTTTCAGCAAAACACCAAGTGACACAACTAAGTCTTCAAAGAAACCAGAAATCTCCATTTCATATAAACAAACTGAAATAAGAAAAACCACATGATCATTTCATTAGATGATGTAAAAGCTTTTGGCAAAATCCAGCACTACTTCATGTTTAAGGTCTTGGAGTGTTCAGAGATACAAGGCACATACTTAACACAGTAAATGAAACATACAGCAAACCTATAGCCAACATCAGATTAAACAGAAAGAAATTTAGAGCAGTTCCAGTAAAAGCAGAGAAAAGATAAGGCTGCCCACTATGTCTCTATCTCCTCAATATAGTACTTGAAGTTATATCTAGAACAATAAAACACTAAAGCAGATGAAGGGGATACAAATTGGAAAGGAAGAAACCAAAGTATTGCTATTCACAGATGATAAGAAAGCATACATAAGTGATCCCCAAAGTCCTACTAGAGAAATTCTATAGTTCAAAAACGCCTTCATCAAAGTGGCTGGATACAAGATTAATTTTTAAAACATCAGTAGCCCTCCTCTATACAAATGAAAAACAGGCTGAGAAGAAATAAAGAAAATTATACCCTTCACAATGTCCACAGATAATATAAAGTATCTTGCTGTAACTCTAACCAAGCAAGCCAAAGACATGTTTGACAAGAACTTCAAGTATCTGAAGAAAGAAATTGAAGAATATGACAAGAGAAGATGGAAAGATGCCCCCAAGGTCATGTATTGGTAGGATTAACATAGAAAAATGGCCATCTTACCAAAAGCACTCTACAGATTCAATGCAATTCCCATAAAAATTCCAACACAATTCTTTACAGACACTGAAAAACAATTAAAAACATTATACAGGAAAACAAATGATAGAAAAAACAACTCTGTGCAATAAAAGAACTTCTTTCTGGAGATATTAACATCCTTGAATTCAAGCAGAACAATAATAAAAGAGACTTCATGAAACTGAAACTTTTTTGTAAGGCAAAGGATACCATCAATAGGGCAAAATGGCAGCCTACCAAATGGGAACAGATTTTCAACAACCCTGCATCTGACAGAGGGACAATATCCAAAATATATAAAGAAATCAACAAATTAAACAACAAAAAACAAAGAACCAAGTTAAAAATGGGGTAGAGAGCTAAACAGAATTCTCAACAGAAGAATCTCTAGTGGTTGAGAAGCATATAAAGAAATGCTCAATGTCTTTAGTCATGAGGGAGATGCAAATTGAACTGACTCTGAGATTCTATCTTACACCTATCAGAATATCTGAGATCAAAAACTCAAGTGACAGTTACTTGCTGGCAAGGATGTGGAATAAGAGGGATATTCTTCCATTGCTGGTGGGAGTGCAAACATGTACAACCACTTTGCAAATCAATCTGGTGATTTCTCAGAAAATTGGAAATAGTACTATCTCAAGACCCAGCTATGCAACTCTACCATACCAAAAGGACACTTGTTCAACTATGTTCATAGCAACTTTATATAATAGCCAGAAACTGGAAAAACCTAGATGTCCTATGACCAATGAATGGACAGAGAAAATGTGGTTCATTTACACAGTGGAATACTGCTCAGCTATTAAAAACAAAGACATCAAGCAAAAAGTTTTTGAGACAGGGTTTCGCTGTGTAGCTTTGGGTATCCTGGACTCACTTTTGTTGACCAGGCTGGCCTCAAACTCACAAAGATCCGCTTGCCTCTGTCTCTCCAAGTGCTACGATTACAGGCATGTACCGCCAAGCCTGGCTAACGATCATGAAATTTGCAAGCAAATGGATTGAACAAGAAGAGATCATCCTGAGTAAGGTAACTCAGACTCAGAAAGATATGCCTGATATGTATTCATGTATAAGTCGACATTAGCCATAATGTAGAGGATGACCATGATACATACAACCCACAGGCCTGAAGAAACCAAGGAGAGCTCTGGAGAAGATGCTTGAATATCACACAGAAGGTATTATCTGAAGTAGATGGAGGGAGAGAGTCTATGGAAGAAGTGTGAATAGGTGGGTGGGGAGATTGAAGGTAGAAGACCTGGAGAGAGAGTGGAAATTGGTAGGGGAGGGCATCTCTGGGAAAGGGGAGGTCCCTGTGACTCTAGCTGAGATCTCTAAATGTGGGCAACATAGAGCCTAAATTCACCACCTCCTGCAGCCAGGTGGGACTTCCAGTAGAGGGAGGGCAACACCAAATAACCCATAAAATCTTGGACTCAAAATTTGTCTTGCCTAATAAGTGTAGGGATGAAGATGGAGCAGAGTTTGAGGAAATAGCAAACCAATGATGGCCCAATTTGAGACCCATCCTATGGGAGAGAGACAATCCCTGAAACTACTAATGATACTCTGCTATCCTTGCAGACAGAAGCCAAACATAACTGTCTTCTGAAAGGATTCATGCCTCAGCTGATGGAAACAGATGCAGAGACACACAGCCAAACAATAGATGGAGCATGGTGGGGGGAGCTTGTGGAAGAGTAAGTGGGTGGATTAAGGGAGCTAAAGAAGTCAAGGGCATTACAAGAAGACTTAGAGTAAACTAACCTGGTTCCATGGGGGCCTAACAGAGACTGAACCACCAACCAAAATGCTTGCATGGGCCAAAGCTAGAACCCCCCCTACACACATGTAGCAGGTATGCAGCTTTGTTAACATGTGTATCCCCTAACAATGGGAGTAGGGGCTGTCTCTGGCTCTGTTTCCTGCCACTGGGTCCCTTTCACCTAGCTGGACTGCCTTGTCTAGACTAACTGGGAGAGGATGTTCTTAGTCCTGCTGTAACTTGATGTGCCAGGGTGTGTTGACACCCCTTAGATCCCCAAAAGATGAAGGAAAGGAGGGAAACAGAAGGAGGAAGGGAGCATGACTGTGAGACACGAAGACAGGAGGGATGGGGCTGTGATCAGGCTATAAAGTGATTAAATAAATGAAAACTTTAAGGTCAACTTTAATTATCTAATAAGACCTTACGTATTAATTACATCTCTTGTTGCTATAAGAACACATTTAATAAAAACAATGTAAGACAAGAAGAGTTTATTTTTGTTTATAGCTATAGAGTACAATCTATCAAGGTGGGGAAGTCATAACAGCAGCAGTGCAAGAAAGGGACATATCTCCAGAAAGGAAGTAAATAATGCTTTTGCTTAGCTAGTTGTCTCCTTTTGATTCAGTCCCGGTTGCCGTCCACTGGAATGGTATCACCCTCATTCAGGATGGGTTTTCCCACATCATTTAGATAATCTTTCAGAGGCATGCCCACAAACTTGTCTCCTATATGACTGTAGTTCCTGACAACTTAACAATCAATATTCCATCATGATGGCCTATCTCAAAACAAAAAATGAGATATAGGAAATATGGAGTATCTACTCCAGGATTACAATGTCAGGGCACATACTACCCTGGAAGAACTCCATTTTGGTTCCCAATATCGGCTTCTTCAGGAAACTGGATTTGTGAGCACATAGCCACATACAGATACACATGAATATACACAAATACAAAATAACAGAAATAAATATTTGTAAAGGAATTACTATGTAGAGTAAAGATTTTGCTAGAAAGACAGAAGCCAAGACATTAGGTTTAAAAACCTAGCAAATTTCCTTTTAGCTGAAACAGTATTCAGAACAATAGGCCTACTCCAGTCTGAGTACATAAAAAAGAACTACGCCTATACACATATCATGATTTTATGACACCAAGGGCAAAATGATGATAAAATTTTATTTTTGAATATTTACTTATTACTTTTTATGTGATGTTGCCCTAATGCATGATGGGTGAGCACAAAAACATGACATATATTCAGAACTGCAAAGAATCATTTCATGAGAAGTAAAGGAAGGTATGATACATTTTTGGAAGCGCTATGAAGTACTAGAATGCCTTAGGACAATTCTTTAAAAGTTTTGAGAGAAACATTTAGACTCTATAATTCCCTAACCACAAAACAAATAAATTTCCTGACATGTAATAATCTAGTAGCTCACTTTCAAAACATCCTTTCTGGGAATTTGCTGTAGGTTGTACTCACAAAATGAATATAAAACGAACAAAAAGGTAGGTATAAGATTCAGAAAACAGCAGATAAAACACAAAATAGAAAATCTTTTTTAATGACACATATCAGGCCTAAAACTACTGCAGTATTTTGAAATAGGTACACAAGGACCTTTTGGGGGAAAAGGAGTACCATTTAGAAGGTGGTATAATTATTTTAAAAAAATCATACATGCATATAGTTTACTCTCACTCCATATATGTATAGTTCTAACTTTAGAGTGAAAGATACAAGGAATAGATTGTTGAATATGCCTTCATTGCTCAAGAAATCTGCTGAGGCCAGGTATGTATCAGAGGTGTGCCTGTATGGAAGCCCCGAAAGGCTATTGTGTGAAACTGTGAAGGTGATGGCTGGATTGTGCTGAATATATTCTGGAGATGCCAGAGTTGTGGGAAACCTGCTAAGGAGAGCTGTTAACAGGATGTGAAAACAGCACAAAAGAGAGAAGTGTGTTGCAATCAACAAAACTCAAAGGATTTGAGGATCAGAAGAGTCCTTTGCCATCAGACATGGAAATATAGAATTTAGAGTTTGCCTTGCTTTTTGGCCCAGTATTTCCTCACTACGCTCCCTTTCCTCCATTTTGGAATGGCAGTGCATATTCTGTGACATTATATATTGGAAATATGTGATCTGCCTCAGAAGAGACTCTGAACTTTGAACTTTTGAAGCGGTGTTGAGACTGTGATAGAATTGAATACATTAGGCTGGAGGTAAAGAACAATATTTGGGATGGAAACTTCCCTTTTTGTTGGCAAAAAATAAAATAAAGAGAAAAACACACTATCAAATGTCACTATTAATGATACTATGCTATTCTTGAAGATAGGAGCTTAGCATAACTGTCATCTGAGCGGCTTCACCCAGCAGCTGATAAAAACTGATGCAGAGACCCACAGACAAACATTACATAGTACTTGGAGAATGTTGTAGAAGAGGAGAATAAAGGATTGAAAGAGCCAGAGGGGTCAAGGACACCATAAGAAAACCTATAGAATCAACTAACCTGGGCCCGTATGGGGCCCATAGAGACTGAACTGCCAACCAGAGAGCATACATGGGACAGAACTAGGCCCTCTGCACATATGTAACAGTTGTGCAGCTGGGTCTTCATGTGGGAGTCCTAAAGCAGGAACAAATGTTGTCTCTGATTATAATGCCTGCCTTTGGGTCCCCTTCCCCTAACTGAGCTGCCTTGTCTCGCCTCAGAAGATGTCCCTTATCATACAGCAATTTGATATGCCAAGGCTAGTTGATATCCATGGGAGGACTTCCTTGTTCTGAGGAGAAGAGGAGGAGGAGGAATGGATAGTTATGTTAGTGGGGACAGTGAGGTGAGATGGAAAGACTTGGGAGAAAGGAGGGAGAGGAAACTGTGATCTCTATGTAAAATAAATAAATAACTAAAAGCCACAGTGCACTTAACTCACATAATAAAAATATATACAGTTAAAAAATAATTCTCTTTACAGCCAATAGAGACAATAACAATAACAAAAAATCATGACTGTCAAATGCTGAGAAGAATGGATGATGGGGAGCCCACCTTGATGGTTACATCTACAACACAACACCTGCACCTTAGGTTCAGGGAACACTGAAGAAGAAGGGGTAGAGAAATTGTAAGAGCCAGAGGACCAAGAAGTCTGTTGTTGTACTGTTTTTCCTAGAAACAACTGCCTAACCAAGGCCTGAACAATGAAAATATCAGTAGATATGCTAATATGTCAGAAACAAAATCTCATGGAGGTGATGCCTATACATAGAACTATATACAATTAATAACTGCCAAGAGAGAAAGAATTGGCTTCTCCCAGGGATAAGTCTCTTAATTGTTTATCCAAAAATATTTTAGAACAGAGTATGTACATTTTGTTGACATGTTTATTTGATATTGTTGAAAAGAAGTTCATCAAAATTAGCAGCACATAATGTTTGGATCTTTTTATTTTTTTCTTTTTGAACCATTGCTTTTCTAAATTAAAAAAATTGGGGGATTCTTTTAAACATATACATTTATATTATTACACATATGTACAATAAACTACCTATAGCAAGAAAAGCCACAAGACAATCTGGAATTATATAAATGTTACATTCATAGTGTTTTGGCTATTTGTATTTGGCAGCCTTGAAGAAAACATCTTTCCTATCTTGGTGCATCTAAAATCCTGAATGTAAATCAATCTCCATTACTTTTTCTAATTATCAACTTAACACATCAATCTAGACTTAAAAGCATCTTAACTCCTAAACAACTAAGCTTAATTGTAAAGCTAAGCTACCTGGTCTTCAGCCCCATCAGAGACTTGAGAAGGAATAAAATTAATTACCTGAGTATATAGGAAGGGCAAGTTAGCAGCTTCCTAAATGAGAAGATGACAGAGACAGTTTAATGACTGAACAGTCACCCAAAACTATAACATTGGAACATTATCTTCAGTCTTCTGGCGCAATATAGCTGACAGACATATCTGTGAGGCACAAACCACTGAGGACTTGCTTACCCTGTCTTGGCAGAGTTTTAGCCATCGACTCCACTTGCATCCAAGCTTGCCCATTTTTAGGCAGAATTATGTCTTACCACAGATTCTTAATTCATTCTTTGGTTGAGGAACATATAGGTTGTTTCCTGATTCTGGATATTTTGAATAAAGCTGCTATGAAAATAGTTCTGCAAATGTCCTTGTTGCATTGTGGAGCAACTTTCAGTTATATGCCCAGGAGCGATACAGCTGGGTCTTGGGATAGCACTATTCCCAGTTGTCTGAGAAAGCACCAAATTCATTTTCACAGTGGTTGTACAAGTTTCCACTCCTAAGAGCAATGTGGGAGTATTGCCCTTTCTACACATCCTAGAGAGCATGTGCTGTCACTTGAGTTTTTCCTTAGCCATTCTGGCAAGTATAAAATGGAATCTTAAAGTTGCTTTTATTTGCATTTCCCTGATTACTAACTATGTTAAACATTTCTTTAAGTGTTTCTCAGCCATTCTATATTCCTCTGTCGAGAATTCTATGAACCCCATATTTAAAATTATTTTATTTTTGTACATATACATTTATATTATTACACATATATACAATAGATTAACTATGGCAAGAACTGTGACACAATCAGGAATTATATAAATGTTACATTATTTGACAGCCTTGAGGAAGACATCTTTCCAATGTTGGTGCATCTAAATTTCTGAATATAAATCAGTCTTCATCACATATTGTCATTATCAACTTAGAACACCTATCTAGACCTAAAACATCTTAACCCCTAAACAATTAAGCTTCATTGTAAAACTAAACTACCTGGTATTCAACTCCCTCAGAGACTTGAGAAGGAGTAACTTGATTATCTGAGTATGCTGAGAGTACAAGTTAGTAGCTTTCCAAATGAAAATATGACAGAGACAGTTTTCTACCTGAATAGTCACCTGAAACTCCCTATATTTATGGGAATTGCACTGAATCTGTAGATTGCTTTTGGTAAGATGGCCATTTTACTATGTTGATTCTCCAAATCCATGAGCATTGGAGATCTTTCCATCTTCAAAAATCGTCTTCAATTTCTTTCTTCAGAGACTTGAAGCTTTTCATACAAATCTTTCACATTCTTGCTTAGAGTTACACCAAGATACTTAATATTATTTGTGGCTATTGTGAAGGGTGCTGTTTCTCTAACTTCTTTCTCAGCCTCTTTGTTATTTGTATACAGGAGGACTACTGATTTTTTTAGTTGATTTTTTATCCAGTCAGTTTGCTGAAAGTGTTTATCAGCTGTAGGAGTTCCTTGGTAGAATTCTTTTGGGTCACTTATGTAAACTATCATATCATCTATAAATAGTGATAGTTTAACTTCTTCTTTTCCAATTTGCATCCCCTTGATTTCCTTTAGTTGTCTTATTTCTCTAGTTAGGACTATATTGAAGAACTATGGAGAGAGTGGCCAGCTTTGTCTGATCCATGATTTCAGTAGAATTGATTTAAGTTTCTCTCCATTTACTTTTATGTTTTTATAGGCTTGCTGTATATTGCCTTTATTATGTTTAGGAATGTGCCTTGTATCAGTGCTCTCTCCAGGACTTTTAACATGAATGGGTGTTAGATTTTGTCAAAAGCTTTTTCAACATCTAAAGAGATGATCATGTGGGGTTTTTTCTTTCAGCTTGTTGATATTATGAATTACATTGATGTATTTCTGTATATTGAACCACCCCTGCATGCCTGGGATGAAGCCTACTTGGTCCTGGTGAATAATAGTTTTGATGTGTTCTTAAATTTGGTTTGCAAATATTTTATTGAGTATTTTTGCATCAATGTTCATAAGAGAAATTGGCCTGAAATTCTCTTTCTTTGTTGAGTCTGTGTTTTAGGTATCAAGGTGACTGTGGCCTCATAGAATAAGTTTGGTAAAGTTCCTTCTGTTTCTATTTTATGAAACAGTTTGAAGAGAATTGGTATTAGCTCTTCTCTGAAGACTTAGTAGAATCCATCTGGCCCTGGGCATTTTTTCTCTTGGAAGATTTTGATGACTCCCTTTATTCCTCAGGTGTGATAGGACTATTCAATTTGTTTACCTGATCTTGATTCAAATTTGATAGTTGGCAGCTACCAAGAAAATTGTCCATTTCATTTAGGTTTTCAAATTTTGTGACATATAGGCTTTTGAAGTAAAACCTGATTATTTTTTGGATTTTCTCAGTGTATGTCGTTCTCTTCCTTTTCATTTCGGATCTTGTTGATTTGAATACTCTCCCTCTGCCTTTTAGTTAGTTTGGCTAAAGGTTTGTCAATCTTGTTGATTTTCTCAAAGAACCAGCTCTTGGTTTCATTGATTCTTTGAATTATTTTCTTTGTTTCCAATTTATTGATTTCAGCCCTGAGTTTGATATTTCCAGATGTCTAATCCTCTTGAATGTGCCAGCTTCCTTTTGTTCTAAGGACTTTCAGGTGTGCTTTTAAGTTACTAGTATGGGATCTCTCCAGTTTCTTTATAAAGGCACTGAGTGCTATGAATTTTCCTCTTAGCACTGCTTTCATTGTGTCCCAAGGTTTGGGTATGTTGTGCCTTCAGTTTCATTGAATTCTAGGAAATTTTTAATTTCTATTTTTATTTCATACCTTACCCAGATGTCATTAAGTATGGAGTTGCTAAGTTTCCATGAGTTTGTAGGCTTTCGGATCTTTCTTTGGTTGTTGAGTTCCATCGTTAATCCACTGTGGTCTGATAAGATGCAAGGGATTATTTTGATTTATTTTTTTGTATTTGTTGAGGTTTGTTTTGTGGCCAATTATGTGGTCAATTTTGGAGAAGATTCTGTGAGGGGTTGAAAAGAAGGTGTAATCTTTTGTGTTTGGGTGAAATGTTCTGTAGATATCAGTTAGGTCATTTGTTTCATGATGTCTATTAGTTTCCTTGTTTCTCCATTTAGTTTATATCTTGATGATCTGTCTTTTGGTGAGACTGGGGTGTTGAAGTCTCCCACTAGTAATGTGTGGGCTTCGATGTGTGGCTTGAGTTTTGGTAACATTTCTTTTACAAAAGTGGGTGCTTCTACATTTGTGCCATAGATATTCAGAATTGAGAAATCATCTTGGTGTATTTTTCCTTGGATGAGGATGTAGTGACCTTTCCCATCTCTTTTGATTAGTTTTGGTTGAAAGTTCATTTTTTTCAGATACTAGAATGGCTACTCCAGCTGGTTTGTTAGGTCCATTTGCTTGAATACAGTTTTCCAACCCTTTACTCTGAGGTAATGCTTATTTTTATTGCTGAGGTGTGTTTCCTGTATGCAGCAGTATGATCCTGTTTTCACATCCATTATGTCAGCCTGTGTCTTTTTACTGGGGAGTTGAGACCACTGATGTTAAGACATATTAATGACTAGTGGTTGTTAGTTCCTTTTGTTTTGATATTGTTGGTGGTAGAGTATGTGTGTTTCTGTGCTTTAGATTTGTGGATGTGGAGCTATTTATTTCCTGTGTTTTCCTGGGTGTAGTTAGCCTTCTTGGGTTAGAATTTTCCTTCTAGTACCTTCTGTAGGGCTGGATTTGTGGTTAGGTACTGACTAAACTTGGTTTTGTCATAGAATAGCTCGTTTTCACCATTTATGGTGATTAAAAGGTTTGCTGGGTATAGAGGTCTGGGTTGGCATCTGTGGTCTCTTAATGTTTGCATGACTTCCATCCAGGCCCTTCTAGCTTTCATAGTCTCTGTTGAGAAGTCGTGTGTGATTCTGATGGGTTTGCCTTTATATGTGACTTGACCTTTTTCTTTTGCAGCTTTTAATATCCTTTCTTTGCTCTCTACATTTACTATTTTGATTATTAAGTGGCAGGAGGATTTTCTTTTCTTGTCAAATCTATTTGGAGTTCTGTAGGCTAATTGTATGATAATGGGCATTTCTTTCTTTTGTTGGGGACATTTTCTTCTATGATTTTGTTGAAGACGTTTTCTGGGCCTTGGAATTTGGAATCTTCTTCTTCTTCTATTCTTATTATTCTTAGATTTGGCCTTTTAATAGTGTCCCAGTTTTCTTGGGTGTTTTGTGTTAGGAACTTTTTAGTTTTAACATTTTCGTTGACTAATGTATCGATAACATCGACTGTATCTTCCACACTTGACATTCTCTCTTCTATCTCTTGTATTCAGTTGGCATGGCTTGTGTCCGTAGTTCCTGTTCTCTTCCCTATGTTTTCCCACTCTAAGACTGTCTCAGCTTTTTTTTCTTTGTTACTGCTAATTCCCTCTTTAGGTTTTGAATATTCTTATTCATTTCCTTCTCCCATTTGATTGAATTTCCCTGTAATTCTTTATAAGATTTATTCAATTCCTTCATCTCTTTGGATGCATTTTCCTGTAGTTCTTTATAGGATTTATTCAATTCCTTCATCTCTTTGGATGCATTTTCCCGTAGTTCTTTATAGGATTTATTCAATTCCTTCATCTGATTAAGTGTATTTTCCCCCTGTTTCTTTGAGTGATTTATTTTCCTCTTTCAAAGCTTCTATTATTTTCATCACCTCAGATTTATAGTCTTCTTTTTGCATTTCATGGGTGTTCATATCTCCAAGCCTTGCTGTGTTAGGATCACTGGTTTCCTGTGTTGTCATATGGCTCTCAGTTTTGTTGCTAGTCTTCCTGCACTGTCTTCTAGGCATCTGGTTGTATCTGGTGTTAGCAGGCCTAGGGGTTCCTCCAATGAGGTCGCTATCTGTTTTCCAGGTTGGCCAGGCAGATTAAGAGCAAGGAAAGAGAACTCCAACCCAAAGTTTGTTTGCTAGGGCTCCCCAGAGGCCTCCTTAAGATGCTGGACAGTGGGTGTTAGAGCCTGCACCCAGCTCAGCTCAGCTGGGTTCCCTGACTGCATTCCAGTTGGGTTGGGCAAGGGAGGATTGAGCTCATATATTTCTAAGCCCAAAGTTTCTCAGGAACCCTACAGTCCTTTTCAAGATGGCATAGCTCTGTCTATCTACTGTGTAACAGATGGCTCTCTGTGCCTTGTTTGTGTAAGGCCAATGGAGAGAGATTAAAGCTCCAACCTGCTCAAGAAACAGCAGCAGATGTGGGGTGTGGCCTGCACAAATCTCTGGTCTGTGACCTAGGTGGATCTGGCCAATAGCCTGTAGATGGACTAGCAGGGTTGCAGTTAATGATTAATGTGGCCCAAGCTGGTCTCTGCTCAGTGGGCTTGCCTTGTGTCTTAGCTGTATCTGAGTTGTATACTTCAGGCAGGTGTGCATATACAGACCAGCATATACAGCTAGTAGGATGGCAGCTAATGCGGACTGTGAGTGGAGCTGCATTCAGCTCTGCCAACCTTAAGGTTTGTTCCCAGCTAGTAGTCAGTTGTGGGTGTTGTAAGGGATTGGGTCTCCAATATGCTCATATGTTCCACAGACCCTCTTGGGATGACAGGGATATATTTACCTGCTCCATGACCCATCCAGTCTAGACCAGCAAGCAGCTGGAGTTCTGAGATAGCTCAGGGCTCAGAGGTACTTGATTGCCCCACATTCTTTTCTCGGGAGCTAATGTAGACTGTGTCTTGTGCTGGGACTAAGCTCTGCCTGTTTGCTCCCTATCCTTGATCCAGCAAGCAGTGGACGGGGGCTTGGGGGGTAGTGAGAGCTGGGAGCTGGAAGTATGTCCCACAGTTTTTCTGTCCAGGATCCTGCAAGCAGCCACCAGCAGTGAGGACCCAAAGCTGCAGGGATTTCACATAGCCCTTCCCAAGATGGTGGCTAATGAATGGTGTTCCCAGGGACTTTTCCGTGGGTTAGCTGGGTGGCCAAGGGTCAGACCCACTCATGCCCCACATAATTTGGATCCCTCTCACCTGAAAATCAGCAGCACTGGTGTTTTGTAGTTCTCCATTTGGTCTTTAGGTCGCTGTGCAGTCCTGTATTTCCTGCTAATCAGATGCAGTGTGCATTCGGTGCCGCCATCTTGGAAAATCCATGAACCTCATTTATAATTGGCTTATTTGGTTTGGTGGTATTTAATATCTTGAGGTCTTTATATATTTTGAATATTAATTCCCTTTCAGATGTAGGGTTGGTGAAGATCATTTCCCAGTCTGTAGAATGTCATTTTGTTCTGTTGACAATATCCTTTGCCTTACAGAAGCTTTTCAGTTTCATGAGGTCCCATTTTTTAATTGTTGACCTTAGAGCCTGAGATATTGGTATTTTGTTCAGGAAGTTGTCTCCTGTGCCAATGTGTTCAAGGCTCTTCCCCACTTTTTCTTCTAACAGATTAAATGTGTCTTGTTTTATGTTGAGGTCTTTAATCCACTAGGACTTTAGTTTTTTGCAGGGTGATAAATATGGATCTATTTGCATTTTTGTACATGTAGACATCCAGTTAGACTAGCGCCATTTGTTGAAGATGCTATCTTTTTTCCAGTGAATGAATTTGGCTTCTTTGTTAAGAATCAAGTGTCCATAGATATGTGGGTCATTTTCTGAGCCCTCAATTCGATTCTATTGATCAACTAATCTATTGCTGTGCCAGTATCATGCTGTTTTAATTACTGTTGCTCTGTTGTACATCTTGAGATCAGGGATGGAGATTCCACTAGAAGACCTTCTATTGTACAAGATCGTTTTAGCTATTTTGGTTTTTTTTTTTTCTGTATGAAGTTGAGAATTGAACTTTCAACATCTGTAAATAACTGTGTAGGTATTTTGAAAGGGATTGCATTGACTCTGTAGATTGTTTTTGGTAGGAGTAGTCATTTTTACTGTGCTGATCCTCCCAAACCATAAGCATGGGCAATCTTTGCATCTTCTGATTATCTGCTTCAGCCTTTTTTTCAGAAACTTGAAATTTTTTTCACACATGACTTTAACATGCTTGGTTAGAGTTACTCCAAGATACTTTATATCATTTATGGCTATTGCGAAGGATGTAGTTTCCATAATTTCTTTCTCAGCCCATTGGCCATTCTATACAAAAGGGCTACTGATTTTTTAAAAATTATTTTTGATGCCAGCCATTTTGATGAAGGTGTTTATGAGCTGTACAATTTCTATGGTAGAATTTTTTGGGTCATATATGTTATGCTATCAAATCATCTGTGAATAGCACTTTGGCTTCTTTCTTTCCAATTTGTATCCCCTGGATCTCCTTTAGTGGTCTTATTTCTCTAGATAGGACTTTAAGAACTATATTGAAGAGATATGAAGAGAGTGAGGAGCCTTGTCTTGTCCCTGACTTTAGTAGAATTTTAAGTTTCTTTCCATTCATTTGATGATGAATATTGTCTTGCTGTATATTTCTTTTATTGTATTTAGGTATGTGCCTTGTATTCCTGGTCTTTCGAAGACTTTCAACATGAAGCAGTGTTGAATTTTGCCAAAAGCCTTTTAAGCATCTAATGATATGATCATGTGGTTTTTCTTTCAGTTTGTTATATGGTGGATTACACTGATGGATTTTTTTTTATCCCTGCATGCCTGGGATAAAGCCTACTTGGTCTTGGTGAATGATATCTTTGATGTGTTCTTAGATCCAATTTGTGAGTATTCTATTGTGGTTTATTTTGGCATCAGTGTTCATATGAGAATTGGTCTGAAATCCTCTGTCTTTGTGTGATTTATGTATCAAGATGACTGTGGCCTCATAGAATGAGTTTGGTAATGTTCCTTCCATTTCTATTTTGTGAAATGGTTTGAAAAGTATTGGTATTAGCTCTTCTTTGAAGTTCTGGTAGAATTCTGCACTGAAACCATCTGGCCCTGGGCTTCAATGTTGTTGTTGTTGTTGTTGTTGTTGTTGTTGTTGTGAGCCTTTTGATGACTCCTTCTATTTCTGAAGGAGATATGGAATTATATAATTGTTTGCCTGATCTTGATTCAACTTTTGTAAGTGGAATTTATCAAGAAAAATATCCATTTTATTTAGATTTTCAAATTTTATGGCATATAGGCACTTGAACTAACACCTTGCTTAGGTCTTCCCATTCCCACCCTCTCTCCCTCTTCTACCCTATTCCCCTCCCCTAGACCTCTAACTGAAGGGGACCCCCTCCTCTACCATATGACCACAGCCTATCAGGTCTCATCCAGATAGCCTGCTTTACTTCTTTTATGTGCCACCTGGCCTCCATACCAAGGGGAAGTGATCAAACTAGGATCACCAGAGTTCATGTCAGAGTCAATTCCCACTCTCCCCACAATTGTGGAGAATGAGCTGTCCATGGCTATATATGAACAGGGGATCTATGTTTACTGCATGCATCGTCCTTGGTTAGTGCAACGGCTTGTGCAAGCCCCCCTGGATCCAGATCTACTGGCCTTGATGGTCTCCTTGTAGGTCTCCTGAGCCCTCTGGGTCCTTCCATCCCCCATTCTTCCATACTGCTCTCACCAGGAGTCCAGCAGTGGGTCACAGCATCTGTCCCAATCCCCTGCTGGGTAGAGTCTCTCAGAGGACATCTATGTTGGGCTAATATCGACTTATAAGTGAGCATATATCATGTGTGTCTTTCTGGTGTTCTGTTTAGGAAGTTGTCTCCTGTGCCAAATGAGTTCAAGGTTCTTCCCCACTTTCTTAAAGTTCTATAAATATACACAAAAAAAATGTAGCTATATCATCCAACACATCAGTGATAATTGCTATTATAAAATATAAAATGTAAATTACCAGTATAAAATTTCTTGTTTTTTTTATTTGATGTGTTATTCAAATTTTTAATTTAAATATGTGGCAAGAAATTCATAACATTCAAAATAGTGACAAATATGGTTCCTGTAATGCTTCCAATGCTCCAAAACAATCTTCTTTCATTTTAGTATTTTTTCTTTTTTATTGTTTTTATTTATTTATTTATTTATTTTCTCCTTTATTAATTTATTCTTGTTACATCTCAACGGTTATCCCATCCTTTTTATCCTCCCATTCTTCCCTCCCTCCTATTTTTCCCTTTTCCCCTCCCCTATGACTATTCCTGAGGGGGATTACCTCCCCCTGTATATGTTCATAGAGTATCAAGTCTCTTCTTGGTAACCTGCTGTCCTTCCTCTGAGTGCCTATTGGGACTCTAGATGAGAGAACCATGGGAGAATGGAAAAGTAGAAGGATCCAGAGGGTCCTAGAAACCTACAAGTAGAACATTATGATAGGCAGATTTGGGCTCAGGGGTCTCGCTCAAACTAAGGCACCAGCCAAGGACAATACAGGCGGTAAACCTTAAACCCCTACCCAGATCTAGACAATGGTCAGAACATTCTCCACAGTTGAGTGGAGAGTTGGATATGACTTTCTCACATACTCTGGTGCCTCACCTTTGATCATTTTAGTATTTTAAATTAATTATTCACTAGTTTTTGTTTTAACACAGTAAACCAAAATGAATTCAAATCAAAGATGTACTGCTAGTTAATAACTTGTACTGATATTTCATTTGTTCTGCATCATACTAGTAGAAGAGCTTTGATAAATGACATTTATCTAATTATGAACTACAAGATGATTGAGACTATTAAATATGATTGATATCCCATCACACTGTACATACCAAATTTATTTAAGTTTAAAGCATTTATCAAGTCAAGATATATTTATTTTCATTTATATAGGGGCATCAATATATCAAAAACAGTTCTTACATTTGTGGAGACCATTCTCTGACAGAGAAAATAAATACCGAATAAGTAGTAACAAATGTGCTGCTCACTGTTAACAAAGTGTTTTCATTCACTTACACAGATACAAATGAGCATAGATTACACTGATACTTGTGGATTCAAGCATTGAATGCAATGTGGCAAGAAATTCATCATAACATTTAAAATAGTGAGACATAATATGCTTTAATTGTTTCTGGATTATGCCAAAACATCCCTTAGATGCAGTCAGTAGTAAAATATTCCACACTGTCAAATTATAAAATCAATTCCATCACTTTTTGGTATCATGAAACTAAAACAATCAAATTGATTGACAATTTTATTTTTCTTCAGATTATTTTCCTTTAATGGAAACTTCCAAGTTTTATATTTTTGATAAGGCCAGACTAACTAATTGAAATTAGCAAAATTTCTAAGTACCATTTCAGCTATACATGCTTGGAATTTTTTATTCATAATATATGAGTGTAAAATACATGTAACCCTTATGTAATTTGAGCAGAGCATTCTTTAAAAGTACTTGAACGTATTTAAAACAAGAAAATGATATTGCAGATATTTAAATTGAAATGTAATTTGCTAGCATTCAAGATGTCAGAATAAATATTAAAAGCTGAGACTATTTTGCATACTTCACTTGTTTAATTATAAATTTTAACATGCAGAAAAATTCTTTGGAAAGAACAGCAGTTATGTTAGACATGAGCATAGCAAGAAGGGAAATTACTGTTTTTGAAATTTTCTGGAGAAATAAGAGTTTGGTTACTGTTCAATGAATGTTTACTAGATAGATTAATTGGAGGGTTGCTTTATGTGTTGAGACAATGAGATGAGCTATATAATAAGTAATATTATTACTCATCTGTCAATTCAATGTAATTACAGGATATTATACTCAAATTTTTTTTCACTAAAGAATTTTCCAGTGGAAAGCAAAAACTGAACAGTAATAGTGCATGAGAAAGTTAAGGGTCACTTCTTTCAGTGCTTTGCTTGAGATTGTATCTTTTGACTCTTCTTCTGTTGTGATTATTTCTAATAAACAAAAGAAACTGGCTCCTGTTTGTGTGTTTTATATAGATGCAAATCATTATTTATGCTTGTTCATAATATTTATAATTTTAATAATGAAAATATTCAACCAAATTTTTCTTGAATATAGCATCACATTAAGTGTTTTATTTTTCTTATCTGCTAATTAGATTACCAAATAAGGTATGTACTTTTTATACAGGTGAAGGAATAAAACTGAGAAGAGTTTATAAGACTAAATCAGATATCAGATATAGTATTACTAAAATTATGAATTTCAAAATATATTCTCATAAAAGATTCCTAATTTCCCATATAAACCTCAAAATGGATGTTTTATGCTTGTGACTATATCTTTAAAATATTTAAATTACATTTATTTATTTTGTAGAGTAGCTCATGTGTGGAAATCAGAAGACAACTTTGGGGAATTTGTTCTTTTTTTTTTTTTCAACTATGTGAATTCTCAAGTATTATACTTAGTTGTTCAGCCTGGGTGGTAATTATTTCCAAATCAACCATCTTGCTACCCCTGAGTAGTTTTTTTTAATTATTTATTTATGACATTATAACATAAATTATATTACTATCCCTTCTTTTTCTTCTATTAATAGAGATGACTATATTCCTCATTCCATATCAAGGAAAGTTCTTGCAACACATACAGACCTAAAACACAACCAATCAAACAAAGAGTTAGATAATCCAGTTCCAAAGGACACACCTACAACTTTCAAACTTAAAATTCAAGGATAATTGCAGAAGATGGTGCAGAAAGATTGTAAGAGCCAGGAAACAGAGAGTTTGCTGTGAGATTATTTCTCCTAGGAATTTCAGAAACTATTAAATAGTACTTGTGCTTTCATACCTCTTCCAGATTACCACCCTGCCACTTTCAAACTTATCTTTTGTTCCACTGCCTTCATTCAGAGAGAAAATGTTATGGGTCCCCCCCGGCCTTAAAGGTCCTGGAATAATGACTCATGCGTCTCAAATTATTTTACAAATACCTAGGCCATATCGCTAAGCTTGTCTCTGACTAGCTCATAACTTAAAATAACCCATTTATACTAATCTACATTCTGCCACATGGTTGGTTAACTTTGCTCAGCTACCATGCATCTGTCCTTCTCACATCAGGCTGGACCAATCTGTATTTGTCTCTATCCCAGAATACTTTCTGCCTCACAGATATCCTACATTCCATTTCCTGCCTTAGCTATAGGACATTAGCTTTTCATTGAGAGTTGATTCTTCCATACAAACACAAGAGATTCCTTCTACAAGTAAAAGTAGGTAGGTTGATAAATGAAGGTTTTTAGGTTAGAATTGGGCAATGTTTTCATTCTACTCACATTCCATATTTTAAAACTTATTCATGTGGATACATCTAACAGAAATTACTTTGTAAAATATAGTCTAGCTGATGCCTAAGGGAAAATTAGTTTTGAGGAGAGCTAATTTAACTGAAATAGCCATCAAGTATGTGATGTAGAGCATGCTCTCAAAGGAGAATCCCCAAATTTCATTCAGTGATTGTACCTAAATCCAAGTCTGACATCTTCAGAAGTGTAGTACCTATGCATGTAATTCATTCCTATCTAGATATCTATTTACCAGAAAAGCAAATTTATTACTGTAAACGAAGAAGAGTAGCCCAATCCACCTATACTTTTTTCCTCCATAGATATTTAGTCCTAAGATAGAGAAATAAGGAATGTGTTAAATTACAGTAGTAGCTTGAGTGAGAAACGTTCCCTGTGATCTCCAGCATTTGAATGCTTTGTGGCTAGTTGGTGGCATTGTTTAAGAAAGCTTAGGAGTTATGGCTTTGTTGGTGAAGTGTTGGTGAAGAGGCAGTATTTGAAAGTTTAATGATTCTACTCTATGCTTACAGTTCAAGATAGGTGCCCTCAGTTTCCTTCCCCTGCTGCCACATCTTTGCCTCACCATCATGAACTCTAAACCTCTGGGTCTATAAGCCCAAATATCTTATTTTTTTATATAAATTGCCTGTGTCATGGCATTTTATCACATTAATAGAAATGTGACTAATGCAGTTATGTTGTAAAAGATAATAAGGGTGGCAGATAGAATTAGGTTGTCTGATTTTTAAGATAATGAAAATGTGAAGGTTTTTCTGAGTGAGCACAGTTTAATTATAAAGGCACTTTGTCAATGCCGCCCCCGACCAGCAGGAAAGACACCCACACCGGGAACTATTCTTGCAGCAGTTTATTCAGGAACCCTGATTACCGAAGTGACCCCCCCCCCCGGGAAAAGCTCTCACAGAACCTTTATAGTGTGCCTGGTCCTATCAGAGACTGCCACGTTGTCGCTCTTGGTTGGTGTGTGTGGATCACACCACCTCACGCTATGCCTTCAGGCATGTGCATAAGGGGCTCACTCAAGGGCGCATTGCGCCAGGGAAGCAGCAGGGGGCGCTGCTATCTGTGGCTCTCCACAGTTCCCCCTTATTCATTAAATTTTGAGCAAGTGGCACAGAGAATGCCTGGTAGGTTGTCCCCCCTGCGCTGGAGAAATAGGAACCTAGGTTCTGACAAGATGGTTGAACATTGGCCATGTAGCCCGTCCCCAACATCTTCTTCTTCTCCTCCCTCTCTTTACTAGAAAAGGAGGTAGATGAATCCATCATATACAGGTGAGCTTGGGTCTCCGGAGGGAGTGAGCATTAACCAGAGGGGGGAAGCATTGACCTGATCCTCCTGGGGCCAGATTGGCCTGTCAAGATGTCTTTTTGAGGAGGAGAGGGAGGTTCTGACCTGCTGTCTGTGTGCATCCCCAACATACAGCGAACAAGACAGTTTCCAACATCAACCTCTATGCAATCAAGTTTACTTCTCGGGGGACTCAGAGTCGGATAATCGGGTCCTCCTCCTGTGGTACCTCATCCTACACCCCTTGCAGGTGCCCATGCCTTACAGCAGGCAATATCTGAGTATATGTCATTCTCACCATGCCAAGGAAGGGGAAACGGAAGCACATTAGTGTCATGGCCTTGGTCCGCCAAGTGAACGGAGGATCTATACCCATCACTGACTACTTCTCTATCATGCCAAGCCACATTTGAGGAGATTGCCCAGCCTCCAGTGCAGCAAATGCTTGCATCATAGAGGCCTGCGTGTGATGTTGGCGGGCATGCATCCTGCATATGTACCAGAGTGCTAGGCAACTGACAAGGACCAGACACACTGTCAAAGCTCTTATTTCTGCCCATTCCTACAGATGAGAGAAGGCGTTCTGGAACCACTGCGACAGCCCAGAGACCATGGAGATGTCAGCTCATGTAGAATTGAGAGATGCAGTTCCTGCAGGAGACTATCCAGGCTTCTGCTCCAGTTACCTGCAAGATGCTGGGAGAGACTGCTAGACAGGTTAGCCGCTCTACTGAAGTTATGATAAGTTACTGAGGTGACACATAATCCTGGATATCTCCATTGGCAGCCAAGCTGCATAATTTCCATCAAAACGTCTATTTATTCTTGAACCAGGTCAATATGCTGGTTCACAATCATGATTCCTCCTTTTAGCTGGCTATTGATGGAGCTTTGTAGATTTATAGCCTCTAGATATGAAGGTAGGCCATCGGCCAGAGGCCCAAGTGGCATTAGCCTGCTGTGGCTTGTCGTGCCAGGGGCGATCAAACCAAGTGCCTGCTTGATTGTATAATTGTACACAATCACTGCCTTCAGAAATGTTGTTAATAATCTGAAAACATAAGCTTCCCTTAAGGGGAAAGCCCATATTTTCTGTAATGAAAGCACTTAAGTTGAGGAAATTCTTTTCTAAATCCCGGAATGGCACCAGCGACATATAACTGACACATTGTAGGACTATTAGCCATTCCTTGTGGTAATACTACCCATTCAAATCTCTGATCAGGCTCTGTATGATTTATTGAGGGTACTGTGAAAGCAAATCTCATTGTGCCTTTTGGAGACAGAGGAATTGAGAAGAAGCAATCCTTGATGTCTACCACAATAATATGCCAATTTTCAGGTAAAGTGGATGGCAAAGGGAGGCCTCTTTAGACTGGCCCCATTGGCATCATCTGATTATTAATAGCTCGCAAGTCATGTAGTAACCTCCATTTACCTGATTTCTTTTTTTATAACAAAGATGGGTGTATTCCATGGTGAAACTGAGGCCTGTAAATGACCTAGTTCCAGCTGTTCCCTAACCAGCTCATGAACGGCTTGCAATTTTACTGAGGGCAGGGGCCACTGGGAAACCCATACAGGTTCCCCAGTTTTCCATGTAATGGGAATTGTATCCTCAGTGGCCCCTAGGAAAAACCCAGACCCTTACGGTCAAGCTTTGGGATGCCGGCAATAGGATCTGGACGTCCCCGCAAATTTTTTCCAAGTCCTTTTCCTCCAATATATCCCATATTATTCCCCATCTCCTGGGAATGTCTGCTGTAGGACTCCTGATTAGTGATCTTATATCCCATTGCATTCAATAAATCTCTTCCCCACAAGGTTATGGGGACTTCTAATACATAGGGTTGGAAAACTCCTCCATGTCCTTCTTCATCTTTCCAATTTAGCATTCTGGCACTAATATTTGGGGTTTTCTCAAAACCCAGCCCTCTGAGTAAGTGGCTAGAGGTTTGAACAGGCCATCCGGAGGAACCAATCACCTTTAGCAATTATACTTCTGTCTTCTCTGGTATCCATAAGGCCAGTGATTGCTTTTCCTTCTATTAAAAGTTTTAGAGTGGGGTGATTTGGTAAATTCATAGCCACGTAAACCGAAGCTCCTGAGGATCCAAATCCCTTCTCTCCACGTGTTTGATCTTTTGCCGGGAATAAATTATGACAGCTAGGAAGAATGAGCAACTGCGCTAGATGGTCACCGGGAGAAATTGCGCTCACCCCACGAGGAGATGAGATCATAATTTTTACAGTGCCTGTATAATCTGAATCAATTACACCGGGATGTATAATAAGGCCTTGCAATGTAGCAGAACTACGGCCAATTAGTAGTCCCACTGTGTCTTTTGGTAGAGGGCCAGTGAAATCAGTGGCTACCAACTGAGGCCCCATTTGTGGGGTCAGTACGAGTCTGGTGGAGGAACAGAGGTCGAGGCCCGTGCTCCCTCTGGTGGCTCTTCGGGGCATTGCCATCTCATGGGAGGGTGTGGATTTGGCCACTGTTCTGGAGCTCTGGTCTCCTCCATTGCCCCATATATTTGAGGGCCCTGAGGACGAGGGCCCCGTGTCCCATTTTTTGGCCGTGCTCCTCCAAATCCTGCTGCTAGTGGTTGACCATTAATGTCTTTTACTGACCGGCATTCATTAGCCCAATGATTTCCTTTCCTGCATTTGGGACAGAGGCCAGGTGTACATGGAGGAGGATTTTGACTATTCTGATTAATCCCCTTGGGACACTGGTGTTTGAAATGTCCTTCTTTGCCACACTTGAAGCAATTTTGAGGGCCAGTAATTCCATTTCTATTCCTTCCTTGGGCTGCCTGCATCACGGCTGCAGCCAATCCTGCATTTGATAATGGTTCTCCTATCTCTCTGCAGATCTTTAACCACACATCTAAAGATTTATGTTTGTATGGATTTATGGCTTGTCTACACTCCTTGGTACATTGCTCAAAAATAAGTTGTTTTATCAAATACATTGCAGTATCTGAGTTGCCAAAGATCTTTTCAGCGGCATCAACTAATCTGGCCACAAAGCCGACAAATGTTTCATTGCCTCCTTGAATAATTTTAGTGAGATTTCCAGATACTTCCCCTCATTTAGGAAGGGCTTTCCATGCCCTTGTGCCAATAAAATTAATTTGCTCAAAAACTTGCACCGGATATCCTGTCTGTTGGTTAGCGAAACGTCCCTGCCCCATAAGCATATCCTGGTCCCATGCCGGTTGTCCGTTAGCTTCTTTGGCAGCTGCCTGCTCAGCTGAGAACTCAATGTAATAAGCTTTCCAATTTAAATAGGCGCCAGGTGAAAGGAAGGCTCGTGCTAAATTTTGACAATCTGAAGGTGTCATGCAATATCTCCCTAGGGACTCCAACTGCACCATAACAAAGGCTGCGGTCGTGCCATAAGTACGAACAGACTCAGCCAGTCTTTAGACAATTTTAAAATCCAAGGGTTCGTGATAACGATTTCCTTGTGCATTCTGAAAAACTGGGTAACAATGAGGGGCATTTTGCAAATTAAATTGCCTCCATACCTCAGGACAGGCAGACCTACCTCCCCCGGGTATATAAGGCGAGGGTCTTATTCCACCTGGAGATTCAGATGGCTCTAGTTCAGGAGCTGAAGGCTGCATAATCTTGATCTCCTTCTTTTTTGGTATAATAATGCTATCTAGCTGTTCAGCCAACTCCTCTAATTCTTCGTCCTCGGGGCCAGAATTGTCCCCTTCAATACTTCCTCTGTCTGATCTTACCTACCGTTCCTCCTTCACTTTCCCCAAAACATAATTCCCCATTTTGTCCGAATCCCAGAACGTTATTGTCTCAAAGCCTGAGAACTTAACAGTTATGTCCCACTTACCGGGAACTTACCAGCTAGCTGCCCTGGCTGCCGCAAGTTCTGAGATTCCCCGTATGGGCCACCAAAATGTCGATGCCGCCCCCGACCAGCAGGAAAGACACTGACACCGGGAACTCTTCTTGCAGCAGCTTATTCAGGAACCCTGATTACCAAAGTGACACCCCCCCCTCCCCGAGAAAAGCTCCCACAGAACATTTATAGTGTGTCTGGTCCTATCAGAGACTGCCACGTTGTCGCTCTTGGTTGGTGCATGTGGATCACACCACCTCACGCTATGCCTTCAGGCATGCGCATAAGGGGCTCACTCAAGGGCGCATTGCACATGCGCATAAGGGGCTCACTCAAGAGTGCATTGCGCCGGGGAAGCAGCAGGGGACGCTGCTATCTGTGGCTCTCCACAGCACTTACGAGTACAAACAGGGTTAGGAGTTAGAATAAACAAAGTTAGAAATGAAATATAGATGAAACAAGGTCAAGTGGTGCAATGTGACTACTAAACTTATTGCAATTTTTGAAATGGAAGAATGGAGAATAATTTAGGATATTTGGGCAGTTTCTTGAGGCTGGGATGGGCAAGAACATATATTCCCACATAAAGTCTTCAGAAAACAATGTAGCCTCATCTAATAATTTTGCTTTGTCTTAATAATACTCATATTGATCATTTATCTTTTAAAATGGTAAGATAGTGTTTATTTTGTTTTGTTTTGTTTTGTTTTGTGGAGCTAAGCATTGATACAATGCTATGACAATAAATTTAATTTGTTTTTGATGACTGAATTTGATAGGATTCTTATACTATTAACAGAAAATGAATGTGAGTCTTTCCCTCCATAAATACTCAATATACAGTGGTGGTGCTAGAACAGAATATCTAGAAAAACATTTCCATTTAGAGTAAAAAATTAATGACTAAGCAATATTCATAGATAGCAATAAAATAACCATGAACAAAGGTATTATGAGTCTCTCTACACCTTAGTAGAATAGCTTCTACTACTACCTTTTTAATTTTTTCCTCAATGCCATGTTCTCTACCAAGAACGTGCTTTGAAGATTGTATCGAGAGATGAGGATTATTTGTTTTATTTTTTGCTACCACAATGCTTTAAAATATATTGTTGTTGTTTATATTGCTCTTATTTAGGAGCCCAAATATTGTTGGTTATGTAACTATTTCTCCCCAGAAACATAAAATAATTGTTTTCCATATTTCCAGTGTTTTTAAGTATATTGAAATTGTTTTAATGATGAATTTACTGGATATATACCTGTGGTGTGCTTTAACCATTTATCGCTAGCTTCTGAAGACTGGTTGGTAATTTTCTAGAACTAAGGGGTCAGTTCCCATCCTGTTGACAGCTTGGGATTAACTGTGGCAAGAGTAGATAGACCACATACATTGGCAAATCATGGGGATTTCTATTTATGCACTATTCCAGGCCAAAGTGTTAACATTTTTTAAAGCACTACAGTGTCTTTGCCTATATTTATCAACTTAATGCATGCTAACTTGACTCCTCTCCACCTCTCACCCTCTCTATGAAGAAATCAGTGAGTATGCTACAAACTGAGTTATAGTGATCAAGTGAGAAGTCTTACTGACCTCTTTATTTAATGCACATTGAATTCTTACCTACTACTCATTAGCACTTAGACTAAGTCAGCTTTTCTAATGCTTAAAGTCCTAAATTCTTGAGTTCAATATATTTATTCTTCCTAAGTTCTGCTAACATGTCAGCCAATTATTTCCTTATCTCATCACCTAACAGTACTTTACAAAAATGAAACAAATATTAATTCATCATTATGGCCATTCAATGTATTGAAAGTGACATTTTCATCAAATGTTTTCTCACTGCATCAGATGGAGCTCACTGTAATATTGGTTAGGTGCTCAACCAGTGTCCAAAAACAAAGTCACTGCATGTATCACAAGGATTCTTTTAAGTAACACCCTGTTTCAAATGAACAGTTTCTATATTAACTCAATATTATACACCGTAATTGATGAATCTAAAAGGGTTTCAAATTAGTGGAAGCTTATTTTACAAACACATCTGAAATTAATGTTTAAAATTTGTAAGTAGTTCTTGTTCATGCGGTGAGTCATGAATTCAGCCTCTCATTTTTCTAGCTCACCTGTGTTCACTATGTTGTGTTAGATCATGCAAACATCTGGCCAAAAGTAAAATAAAAGCACCAAAATGGGCTAGTTGTGAAATAACATTTTATTTCTGCTTACAAGTCTTAAACTAAACACATTACTGCAGAGAAGGAAGTACATGGTATAGGAAAAGAAAAAAAATAATGGTAGAAAATTGGCTAGTGTCTGGCTTAAGGTTTTTTCTTATTAAACCAAAAAACTACTAAGATTTACATACTATTAAATGAAATTCCTCCATGTCTGTTTGAAACCTAACAGGACACTGATTAACAAAATAAGAACGCTTGTTGTATTCTGGGCCTTAGGTACAATGGATATCAAAGGCACATACATTATTTCAATCCATGTTCACAAAACCATAATAGTTAGGCACTATTATCCTTAGTTTTACAATGATCATACTCTGATATCAAAACAACAGATAGTTGCATAAGATGTTAAATTTATGAAACACTATGATAAAAGATGTTTGATTTTCTTTTGGAATTCTGTTTGTTACCCTTCTTTTCCTACTTTTCTTCCCTGTCTTTTTCCTTTTTACTATGTATTTGTAAATTTTCAATAGTTTTTACACCAGAAACCACAAAAGCAGATCTTGAAAAACAATTATTCATATGTCTATCAAGACCTCAGAGCAAAATAAAGATATGAAGGATCAGGAGTTACAGAATACCTTTAAAAATCAAACTGATGGCTAAGCTAAAACCTGAAGTATATGATTCCTACTTCCTATTTTACTATGGTATTTTAATTTTTTTTTTTAATCTAAGTAGAAAATGCGCTTAGAGTAGCCAAAACTGCATCAAACGTCTCCTTTGAATGGCTTCAACATTTTTCTTCCTTGATACAGACTCCTGATTGGTCTGTTCATAGATTATTTAGAAAATTTATTTAGACTATTTATGTATTATCTGATTAAAGGAATACATGTAGCATTATCCTAGAATCTTAGACTATTATATTCCTAAATTACCACATACCCTTTAAAAAAGATTACACTTTCAGCCTTCTTTCTTTCAATATAGTTCTTTGTCTAAGGCTGGGGCTTCAACACTCACCACATGAGATTTCACCTTTCCATTGTATTGTTCAGGTTTTAGTAACAAGAACAATTGATGAAAAAAAAAGAGGCCACAAAATTTAAGAAAGCAGAAGGCACTGAGATACATGAGAGATTCTGGAGGGAGAAAAGAGAAAATTGAAAATGACATAAATAATTTTTCATTAAAAAATAAACAAAGTAGATTTTGAAAAAATAATTTTAATTTACTGCTAAAAGGTTGTTTTCTCTTTATTAATTTTTAGGTACTTTATCCAAGGAGATATTTGGATTCAAAATCTAGTCTTCTAAATGTGAAAATTTGTTCTTAAAAGCAATGAATTGAAACCAGCACAGTGGTGCAGGCCTGTAATCCCTGCACTCTAGGAGACAGAGGCAGGCAGATCTTTGTCAGTTCGAGGTCAGCTTAGTCTACAAAACCTACACAGAGAAACCCTGTCTCAAAACAAAAAACAAAAACAAACCAACAAGCAATACTAGTGAATCATGGCATTGATTCAGAGTTCCAGAATCAAAGCTCTGTTACAAATAAGAAGGTTGAACAAATAGTAATCTACACATTAAAATAATATTAATCACTTTAAAGTAATTAAACTTATTTTTCTTCCAGGAGATTTTCTTTCTCACTCTTTTTTTTTTTTTTTTTTTGATGAGAAAGAGTCAGAGTGAAAATATTTCCCAGCTATAAGCCTTTCTTATCTATACTTAATTTGAAAGTGGTCTTCAAAGCAACCATGGTCTTCAGTTGCTGATACCCTTCAGAACAGGACAGCTTCCAGGACAGCTTTGTAGAAAGCTTCTGATACCTATTGGTCTAGCATTTCACACTGTCCTACACAGGAGTCTCATTACACTTGGAATTTCTCAACATTTAGAAACTAGACGAAAAATCCTATCCCTGGCTTGTTTAATCATTATTTGGGCCCCTTCAAAGGTATTATTTGCCCTAAATTAGCCTGAAGAAACCTTAAGAGAATTATGTCTCATTTCCCCTAAGGGGAGTTTCTGTTTGCTCCCTTGGTCTACAGATACCTACTTTCATCTGGAGTTGCTTATAAGTTGTTACAGAGAGAAAACTAGATTGGACTCAGAGATGTATCTCTTTTACATTATTTTTCTTTTGTAGGTAAGAAGATAGGAGTTGAAAACAAAGAAAAGGGATATAGAAATATATAGGGATGGTATAACAAAAAGTAGAATATTGGATCTACTCCTCAACTGTATATATATATACACCACCATAATAGGAGGTATTGTACCCATCCAACTCAATTACATTACAGTGCTTACTTCCAGTATCATGAAAGTGGTATTGCAGGTTAAGTAATACAAGCCAATTGTTAGATGATCAAATCATGGTAATGTCAATTACTAGTCTACTTTTATCACAAGAATATATATCCTAGGTCTAACAGATAGATATGATTCTATAGATATATAAGGTAAAGTAGTTAAATGATGTCTTCAAAAACCTTAGAGATGCACAGAATATGGCATTTAAAGCTATATTACTCTAAAGATTCTTTGACAACAAGACAGGTTAACTCCTGGCAACACCCAACCTACTTCAAAGATGATCAACATAAAAGAATCTCCTTATAAAGTTGTCTTCAAATGTGGCAAGCATGTCCTAGTTTCTTCCACAGATAGAATTCTGCCTAAAAAAGGGCAAGCTTGGACACAGGCAGAGTCAAAGACCAAATTCTGCCAAGACAGAGTAAGCAAATCCCCAATTGTTCCTGCCTCACAAATATGTCTGTCAGGTATATTGGGCCAAAAGGCTGAAGATGATGCTCCAACATTTCAGAGAGTTTTGGGTGATTGTACAGGCAGCAAACTGTCTCTGTCATCTTCTCATTTTGGAAGCTGCTAACCTGTACTTCTGGTTCACTCAGGTAATAAAGTTTTATTCCTTCTCAAGTCTGTGATGGGGTTGAAGACCTAATAGTTTAGTCTTACAATTAAGCTGAGTTGGTTAGGGATTAAGATGTTTTTAGATCGAAATAAATGTTTTAAGTTAATAGAGATGAGATATGATAGATATGGTATATATGTAGTTTATTTTACTTATGTGTAATGACATAAATATATATGTTAAGAAGTAATATAATATTTTTTTCAAAAAAATAAGCTTTATAACAATAAAAAAGAATTTATTAATGTCTTATATGTTATTGATTATGTTATAATCATTATACCATTATATGAGTTTTTAAAGATGTTTTGATTATTTTCATCTTAACCTTTAATATTAATATAATATAAACATATAAATTTATGATAATAAATATATGTCATATTTATAAATTTTTTATTAGTTATCTATAATCAATGTTAATTCATTATGCAACAAGGATACCAACTTTTTTCCTGGCATACTACTGATTATGTATCCTTTATTTGGTAATATTCATATTTCCTTTACTTGCCATGTTGTGTATCATGCTTTTAAATACTATTAGACATTTTTATATTTGTTTATATATTGATTTCTCCATATTTGTCTACATTCTAAGATACATGATGTAATGAATGCCTACTATTTACCTCCATTCCATTTAAAGATTTAAATTTATTGGAAAAATCCAGAAAAACTTATTCTTAGGTTCTTCTTGAAATGCAGTAGATTACCTTATTAAAAATCTGCTATATGAATGCTGTATTAGTGGCTGTAGAACATGGATCTGGTGAAATAGCATTAATAGAGGTTCTTTTCATCAGATAGAATCGACAAGTAACTTAGTGGTTTTGTTTGGATTTTTATTAGCATTATATATTCTAATGATAAGAAATTCATTCTCTCAATGTACTTTAATGTGTCTCATATTTAATTCACATTTACCTCCTTCTTTTCTCCTTCTAGTTCCTTTCTTTTCTCCAAAAAGTCCCCCTTCTAATTAATATCACACACATACACACATAGTATGAGCATATATGACTAAAGACAATATGTGAAATATTTGTTTTTCTGAGTCTGGCTATTTTGCTTAATATTTAATTAGAAGAAACTTCCTTCAAATGACCAAATTTCATTATTGTTTATAATGCAATAAACCTCCAATATGTATGTATACAGAATTATCTTTCTTTCCTGAGTGTGGGTTGGGGATAGAGCTGAGAGTTGTGTGCTCTCCTGTGAACATCTTTGTTTGGAGGTTGTATATTGTTTTCCTCTATCATTTTCTGTCGTTCGCCATATGTCTTTGCACCAAAGTTGTAGTGCACACAGAGGCCAGAAGATGGCATTAGTTCTTCCTTGTTATTTAGTTTCTTTAGGTCTGTGTATTGTGTTGTGGTTATCCTGTGTTACATGGCTAATATCTGCCTATAAGTGAGTATATGCCATGTGTGTCTTTTTGGTCTGGGTTGCCTCACTCAGGATGACAATTTTTAGTTGCCTTCATTTGCCTTCAAATTTCAAGATTTCCTTGTTTTTAATTGCTGATTTAGTAGTACATCATGTAAATGTGCCACAGTTAATTCATTCTTCAGTTGAAGGACATTTAAGTTGTTTTCAGATTCTGTCTATTACGAATAAGGCTGCCATGAACATAGTCGAGCAAATGTCTTTGCTGTATGGTGGAATATCTTTCGGGTATATGCCCAGGAGTGGTATGGCTGGGTCTTGAGGTAGCACTATTGCCAATTTTCTGAGAAATCACCAGATGTTTGTTAGCCTCCATTTAGAATCAAATTCCGGTTGACTGGAAGATCAGCCAGTGTTCTTAGTCATTGAGCAACCTCTCCAGCCATTCAACTTAATGTTTTGAGACAAATTCTCTCACTGAACCTGAATTTCAACTAAATTGTATAGTCAGTCAGCCAGGCTCCAGAATCCATCTGTCTTTTTCTCCCAGTCTAAGCATCATTTTATGTGGATGCTGGAAATTAAAGTTCAAAGTAGACAATTCTAGCCTAGTAGTCATTAATTTTCCAGTAGGTATTTTTCTTTTTAATTATATTTATTTTAACATGTACATTTATATTATTACATATAAATTTAAAAAAAAACTACATACAGCAGGAAGAACCACAAAACAATCTGGAATTATACAAATGTTATATTCATAATGATTTAGCTACTTGTATTTGGCAAACTTGAGTTAAACATCTTTCCTATCTTGTTGGGCCTAAATTTCTGAATGGAGATTAATCTCATCTCTATTCACTTAAAACATCTATCTTCATCTAAAAACTTCTTAACCCCTAACCTACTAAGCTTAATTGAAAGACTAAACTATCTGTTCTTCAGTCCCATCAAAGACTTGAGAAGGGATAAAACTTAAATACCTGAGTGAACCTGGAGCACATGTTAGCAGCTCCAAAAATGAAAAAAAAAAAGGCTGAGACAGTTTACTGCCTGAACAGTCACCCAACACTCTCTATAACATTGCAGCATCATTTTCTGCCTTCTGGCCCAAAATATCTGACACATATTTGTGAGGCAGGAACTACTGATGACTTGCTTACCCTGTCTTGGCAGAGTTTGGCCATCAACTCTGCCTGCATCTAAACTTTCCCATTTTTAGGCAGAATTCTGTCTGTGGAAGAAATGAGGACATTTTTCCCATTGGCTTGTTTGCCACATTTGAAGACAATTCCATAAGGAGGTTTTTTGATGCTCATCTTCTTCTTTGATATAGGCTGGGTGTTGCCAGGAGTTAACTTGTCTTGTCAGAGAATCTTTATAATAATAAAAACACCTTTAAATGCCATATTCTGTAGGTCTCTAAGGCTTTTGAAGACCCTATTTAATTATTTTACTTCATATATCTATAGAATCATCACTATCTATTAGACCTAGTGTATATATTCTTGGGATAAAATTAGACTAGTTTTTTATATGAGCATGATTTGTATCAGTATACAAAATTCAATACCATTGAATTAAAAAATAACCTTATTTGTGAGTAACAATTAGGGCCTTGAGATGAGGAGTAGATTCAATAATCTACCTTTTTTTCTATCCTCCCTCTATATTTCTATATCCGCCCTTTCCTTCTTTTCAGCTCCTATCTCCTTACCTACAAAAGAAAGATAAAGGAAAGGACATATGTCCCTGAGTCAAACCTAGAGTCGTCTCTGTAAAAGACCAACAATACTTGTACCCAACTCCCAATGAAAATAAGCATCTGTAGACCAAAAGAGTAAACAGAAACCTATACAACCCCTCTTAGAGGAAATGGGGTGTCATTCTCTTAAGGTTTCTTCAGGCTGATTCAAATCAAATAATTCCTTTGAAGTCCACCACACACACACACACACACACACACACACACACACACACACACACACACACACAAATTGGGGAAAATGGTTAAGTAGGCCAGGGATAGCATTTGTGGTCCATTTTTCATAAGTTGTGAAATTCCGGGCTTAATAGCAGTCCTGTGTGGGACAGTCAGAACTGCTGGACCAATTGGGATCAGAAAATTTCTACAACACTGTCCTGGAAGCTGTCCTGTTCTGATGGGTAACTGAGGTGCCTGCGGCTGGAACATGAAGGGTGCAGGATGTCAGCTTGCTGAGAAGAATGAATCCTTTCAGGTCTGATCCAGTGTGTGTGTCCAGTTCTTTTGTTCTGAAAACATAACTTCTCAAAAGCGTTATACAGTTCTAACATTGTGATGGTATGAGGTGTGCAGAAGTAAGACATCTGCAAATCTTCCTTCATGCCATACTCAGAATGGCCTCTAATTATAAGTCACAGAGAATCTGTGCCCAACATGAAGCCTTGTCTATGCATAAACCTTCATATCTCAGCTAGTCTCAGAGATATTCCTGTGTAGTGGGATTAGCAATATTAGTTATCTGCTTGTTCTGCAGTTTGATTTCTTTCCATCATGATTGAAGGCCTCTCCATCATCACCTCCTGATTACACTCCCTCCTTCATAACCTCTTGATCCCATCCCCTCCCTCATCTCCTTTCCCTCCCTCCCCTAGTCCTTAGCAAGGGGAGCCCTCCTCCCCTAACATTTGACCTCAGCTTATCCAGTGTCCTCTGTACTACCTGTAACCTCTTCCTCTGTGACCTGGCAAGGCCACCGTGCCAGGGAAGAAGTGAACAACATTAGGAGGCCGGAGTCCATATCAGAAGTAGCCCCTACTCCATATATTGTGGGACCCACAAGGAGACTGTGCTGCCTATCTACTACATCTGAGCAGGAGGTCTAGGTCCACATCCTACATGGACCTTGATTGACTCATCAGTCTCTGTATTATAATGTCTAGAAGCCAAAAAATTATATGGGAAAAGATAAAGATATTTTCAAATATCAAAAACAACAAAATATTTCACAAATTAATCCACAGGTTGGAGAATAAATGAAAAGGAACTTGACATCTGCTTAATTTCTATAAAATAGAAAACGTTCTAATAAACTGACAAGAAAAATACATTTGGTACAGTAGAAAAAGTATAAATAGACCTCATTGAGAATAAGTTCTAAAAAGCCAATAGGCATGTGAAGGAATACTCAAAGTCATAATAACAATGTACTATCACACTGTATACCATAAAAGCAAATATTGGTAATGACTGAGAAAGAAGTAACTTATAATTGGTAGTGTTTTTCATTTTGTTGTTTTGTTTTTGTGGCTTTTTTGTTTTGTTTTGTATTAGAAAAATTCTTCCTATGTAGCCATAGCTATCCTGGAACTCACTTTTTAGACCAGGCACGCTGACATCAAACTCACAGAGATCCACCTCACTGTGTCTCTTAAGGGACAGGATTAAAGTCTTGTACCTTCAGGCCAAATTTACCACTTAAAATGTGTAATTTTAATGAGGTACTATTGCATGTGGAAAAAAGCAAAGTGTAGGTATGTGTATATACTGTGACATAATCATTATAATATCAATCATGACCAAAACAAGTCAAATTATGTACAATGATATGTATGATTATTTATGCAGAACAAGTGAGGCTTCAGACTATGGTATATTAGTCATCTAGCAAAGTCCTGGCTTAGTTACAAGCAGACCTTGGGTACAATTCCCAGCAGCAACAACAAAAGAAAAACCATAATTAATAGTGATGTTGATTGTGATCCATTGATTGAAGAACTCACGACACTCAAAAGTGTAGTAGAAATTTTAATCACCTAAAAACAAAGTCAGAAAATGTATACAAGAATACTGACTTTAACTTTCTATCATGAATGTTAACTGAAATAAATATTGTTACTTTAAAAGCAAACTCTAATATAAATATAAAATCCAAATGTATTTAGAAAATTTTAAAAAGGAAGTCCCTGATTAACACTTTTCCCCAGGTGCTAGAGACTATATAATAATTCATACATTTCAGTTGTTCCTACTTGTTATTTTAATTTTGGTAGTCCAAATAGATCACTATTTGAAGGGAAGGGGGTTGAAACAGGGTTCTCTGTGCAACCTTGGCTGTACTGGACTCACTCTGTAGAACAGGCTGGCCTCAAACTCACAGTGATCCACCTGCCTCTGCCTCCTGAATGCTGTGATTACAGGCATGCATCACCACACGCAGCTATATCTCAATATTTTTATGACTTTAACATAGTTATATTTTTAATTCACTGCTGATGTTTTAAAAATGGAGTTCACATGCTTATTTCTTAAATTTTGGAGGACTCTTATATCTTAGTTTAGTATTTAATCCTTCAGAGGTGTCAATTTAACTATCTGAGCAATTTGGAGAATAATTTATGCTTAAACATTAGTTCCTATGACAGTAATAAAAGCTTTGAAAGCAGTAAAACAAAATGTGCATCAGATAAAATTTGTGTTAAAAGAACAAAGGAAACTAACATCCATCGAAAGAATTTGTTAGCAATTCAAAATCATTTATACTAAAAGAATTGGAATTAATTTTCAAGTTCAGATTTTTGTCCCAAAATTGATATATGTAGATTGCTTAGCATACATATTTTTTAAATCTTAACACTGTAGGCCCAAGGATAAGAACTATAATTTCTCAATGATTTTCTTAAGTATTTTGAGTATATTACATCTTTATTACACTAAAAAATTAAGCAATGAAGAATTTGAAGTTAACCTTTTTTATATTTTTAGTATCCTTGTGCATTTCTCTCATTCTATGTATTTTTTCTAAAATTTTAAATGTTTCTTTCATATAGAATTCTTTCAATTATGTGGTTTGGAAGGACATATACTGATATATTTATCTAGTGGTTGGAAGAATTGACACAAGTTTCCATGTGTGAACAATTACAAGAGACTGGATCAACACAATAACACCAAATATAATAGAATGCCATGACATCAGTGAGTTTATTTGGCAACTACCAAGCATGTATTAATACTGTTTAGAATACTGAGGACAGACTTATTTAAAATGGAGGATTAATAGTATTTAACATCTTTTGAACTTTCAAAGTATGTATTAACAATTTAAGACCTATTTTGGACCATTAACAATTAATGGTTAAGCCAATCAGTTTTGGCACATGCCTTTAATCAGAAGGCAAAGGAAGAGGGATCTCAGAGCTCAAAGCCATCCTGGACTACAGAATGGGTTCCAGGACAGCTAGGTATACACAGAGTAAACTTGTCTCATAAAACCAATATGTATAATATAATATGATATAATATAATATAATATAATATAATATTTAATATTATAATTATTATAGATACATTAAAATATGTTAATTTTAATTATAACTAACATTATATTAGAGTTTTTTCAAGATAATTTGGTATATTTATGGTGAAATTAATGAGATTAAGTGTAATATTTTAAATTTTATTTATTCACTTTACATCCTGATTGCAGTCCCTTCTCTCTTCTGGATTCCCCTTCCACCCTCTTTCTCCTTTTCATCAGAAAAGGGAGCCCCCTCATGCAATCACCCAGCATATCAAGTTACAGAAGGACAAAGCACATCCTCTTCTACTGAGGCTAGACAAGGCAGCCCAACTGGGAGAAAGGGATCCACAAGCAAGTAACAGAGTTGATGTCAGAGATAGACTGCACTCCACTTGCTAGGGAATCCACATAAACACCAAGCTGCCCGTCGACCACATTGCCATAGGTGACTTACGTCCAGTCCAAGCATAGCCCTTGATTGGTCCTTCATTTTCTCTAAGCTCCCTTTGGCCTAAGTTGGTTAACTCTGTTGGTCTTCTTTTGGAGTTCTTGTCCCCTCCGGGTTCTTCTATCCTCCCCTCCCCCAACACACACACACTCTTCCATAGGACTCCAGGAGCGCCTCTGAATGTTTGGCTTTAGGTCTCAGCATCTGTTTCGATCGCTCCCCTGCTGGATGGAGCCTCCCAGAGATACTCTGCTAGGTTCCTATCTGCAAGCATAGCAGAATACTGTTAACAGTGGTAGGAGTTGGCTCTCTTCTGTGGCTTGGGTCTCAGGCTGGGCCAGTCGCTGGTTAGACATTACTTCAATTTCTGCTCCATCGTTATCCCTGCACTTCTTGTGGGCAGAGTTCGAAAGATTTGTGCATGGGTTGATGTCCCCTGTACCTCCACTGAAAGTCATGCCTGGCTAGGAGATTGACACTTCCATCTCCATGTCCCCTGCTGCTAGGAGTTTCAACTAGAGTCACCCCCATATCCTCACAGGAGCCTCCTCTGCTGCAGCTCTCCAGTTTTTCTCAGAGATGCCCTGCATCGGTTTCTCTTCTCTTGCCAGAGCCCTCTCACCTCCCACCCTTGCTCTCCCCACACTTGATCCCCATCCTTCTTCCTCTTCCCTCACTCTCTCCCACTCAGTTCCCACTCTTCATCCACTTCCTAAGTCTATTCTATTTCCCCTTCTTAGTGGGATTCAAGCACTCATGCCCCCTTGGGTCCTCCTTGTTACTTAGCTTCTTTGGGTCTGTGGATTGTAGTATGGTTATTCTGTACTATGTGCCTAATATCTGCTTATGAGTACATGCCATGCATGTATTTCTGGATTTGGGTTAGCTCACTCACATGATCTTTTCTAGTTCCATACATTTGCCTTCAAATTTCCTGTTTTACTTGTTTTTAATAGCTGAGTAGTATTCCCATGTGTAAATGTACACATGGTGCATTGATCATGTACCTCTACTCTGTTGTAACTTATACCCCTATCTTTCAACTTCACTGGGGCAAGACCACTGCTAGTTAATAATAATAATAATAATAATAATAATAATAATAATAATAATAATAATAATAATAATATATTTGTGTGTATCCTCAATATATACATATATATTGCATAATTTGTTATTTTCAACAGTGAGATAATTAGTATTCCTCTTTCTCCACATTCCTGTCACAATTTGTGATCATGATATCTTGATGATTGTCATTCTGACTGGAGAGAGATAGAATCTCAATGCAGTTTTAATTTACATTTGTGTAACTCAGGATATCAAATACTTTTTCAAGTATTTACTGCTCACTTCTATTCTTTCTTTTGAAAATCCTCTGTTTAGTTCATTGGTTTATTTATTTATTGTGTGAATTGCTTTTAAATGTTTAATTCTTTTCTTTATATATCCTGAATATAAAATCAATGCCCAATATATAGTAGTAAAGATTTTTCTCCTTTAGCAAACTCTGTCTTCACATTTGGTTATTATTTATTTCTCTGTGCAGAAATTTCCTAATTTCATGTAATTTTATCTTTAAAATCTTGGTATTATTTCCTGTGTTATTGCAGTCTTGTGCGGAAAATACTTGCCTACACCCATAGCTTGAATTATTTTGGCTCTAGCAGTTTCAGAGTTTCAATTTTTAAATTTAATTGGGCTGAATTATGTTCATGGTAAGAGATGCAGATATAACTTAACTACTTTACAGATGGATATGTAAGATTAGTATCACTTGTTAACAATATAGAGGATAGTTTGGGATGCAAAGCAAGATCCTGTGTTTCATAAAGCTAACTAAAGAAAAAAATCATAGTATATGATTTGGGCTTTTTTTTCTCTTTTAAAGGATTAATCTAATAGGATCTCAATGAACACTCAAAATAGAAAACCAATTCATAAATAAGTTGGTTATTGTTTAAAACCCTATTATTTGAAGAATTATATTCTATTTTCCCCTAAAATCAGCAATATGGAGCCATTGATCATCCCTATTTGGACAACTTGTGGGGAAAGAATGAGTGAATTGTGAAACACTTCAGAGACACAAAAGTTCAGTACATGAAGCTAGAACTCTAATCATCTATTCATTGAAAGGCTGGCCTTTTTCATCAGCACACAGTTCTATTTTCCAATGTCATTAATAAATTTAAAGTTTAAATAGCCAAATTTTAAGGTTTAAGTTCAGTAATTTGCAGTTTCCTAAATGGGCTGTCCTTGGAAAATTCAAATTCAGCTACTGCTCTACTAGAGTTACATGATTGTGTCAGCATTCTTGACAGTTATTTCTTTTCAACTGACACTCTTGTCTACAATATCTTACCATCATCTTTGTGATAAAAGAGTTCTTAGAAACAACATTCAAAGCACACTTCAACAGCGTTGATAGCACTAGAGAAACACCTGTTGCAATGTCAGCCTTTCCTCACTCCATTTTAGGTAGCAAAAGAAACAAACAAACAAACAATGTCTACCAGTTTAATTCCTATGGACCAGTTGTAACTGCCACAGCACAAAAACCTACTGAGTAGGAAAAAGTCAGATTCCTTTTTCACCCAAAACCACTAAATGACAGTTACAGTACCTTTAAAGTCAGTTAGGTTGGAGAGGGTCCTCAGGACAGTAGATAAGGATGGATAAGGCAGTTTATGGGTGGGACCTTGATTTGTATCCTCAGCAATAAGCTGAAAATGTCTCCTTAGTCTTAACTTGGCTGGAGGCAAAAATCACAACACCATTTAAAGCTTGTGTTCCCTGATTCCTAAATAATTTGGGATCACCTCTTCACAGGGGAGAATGTAACACGTAGGGCTTTATTCTTTCATTAAAGCTCCCTGTTGCACCATATAGCTGCTTCTCTCCCATTTGGCTGACCTCCATCTTGCCTTAATTCAAACAGCAAGGTTTTTTTTTTCCTCTGTGTTCTATCTTTCTTCACCAGGTTGCTGTCAAGACTTAAGGCTTGCACATCGAGGATATTTCTTTTAAATTCAAACTGTCCAGAAATTCAAAAACTATTTTTCCTTTTATTTTTTTAATTAACATATTTTATCATGTTTATATATGTGATTTTCATACATATTTCATAGTGGTTGGTTTTCCGTCTATCTCCAGTTCTTCCTGCTCCCTTTAACTACTAGTATTCTTCTTTTGGCTTTGTTTTATTGTCCTACCTATTTGCTCCTCTTAAAACCTTATTTTTTCAGACTCAAGAATCATTTTTAGTTTCCTGGATTTTATTCATTTTTAAAGCCATCTGGATACTACCAAGATGCACATATTTAAAAGACACTGGGTTTTGCATATAAGAGAGAACACAGTATCTTTATTTCTGAGCCTGGGTTACATTACTTAATATAATGCAAGTTCCTACATTTATAATTCATAGAGACAAATAAGCCTATAAAAATGGATAAAGAAACTTATACCCAGAAACTATTTAAATGATCTAGTAAGAAGGTTTGAAAAAATAGTGAACTAAGAAGACATAGCAAAGAATGCAAAGACTAAAGGATGGAGGAAGGAAGAAAGATTTCTATTAGTAACATGTCTCATGATCTGCAATCCAAACATGATACACATACATTCTGGAAGAGGACCACCAGAGAATTGACATGTTCTATTTCAGTGTAGTGTTTAGAGAGATTCCACAGAGATCACAGTGTAACATTTAGAAGAACATGTGGTAAAGAACTGGCCATCAAGTCAGGCTCCAGATTTATGGTCCAGGTACCAAACCATCGAACTCTCCAGAAACGGTGATTTCCTCAGAGCTTACTTTAAATTCCTTGGAAATTTCTTGTTTAATCACCCGGAGAGCCTTGTTCTCTGTATTTTTGGTGACCTGAAACTGTCCTATCCTCAGACCAAGCTCTTACGTCCTTTATACCAACCATAAAATAAGATAGTGCTTCTATCCATCTAACATTCATGCTTGTGCTTCTGAGCTATATAAAGTAGCTCATTGAGGTATCTTCATCTAACTGCTACACATTTCCTGATGCAAATGATGGATTATTCGTTTTTCCTTTATTATTTGAACTAAGGCTCATATTTTTATTTACTCTCATCTTCTTGAATCCCTTGAGTTAAAAATGAGGCCACAGCATCAGTGCTTATTAAGACAGAGTAAGACAATAATATTCTCTCTCCCCCCCCATCTCTCTCTGTGGGGGCCAGCTATTTCTTCAGAGACATTCCCCAACTCAGACTAGGAATATGGCTTCATGGGACAGACTCTCCTCTGAACTTGCCCAAGCCTGAGAACCAGGATATGATTTCTTGAGTGTGGTTGTACTCTGAGATTAAACAAAATTGCAAACAAGGATATAGCTTTATATTGTGGGTGGGGTTGTTATCTGTGAGCAATGTTGAGATTGAAAACAAGGGCCTAGCTTTGACAGGATTAGGGAATGCAGGTCTCTCCTCTGATATTTTTTAGCCTGAGAACCAGGATGAGGTTCAGGGGTTGCTATAATCTGAGAAAGGTAGAAATGGAGAAGAGCATAACTTAGGAATGGTTCTGTCCACTGAACCATCTATTGTAAAAAAGATGGAGGAAGGCATTTTTCTTAAGTAAGGCCATGCCTTAAAATAATTATATTCCTTGGAGAAAAAGAGGCTTTCTGTAAGGAGGACCAACACAAAACAATAGTATAACTTGTGATAGGGCTTTTTTCAGAGTACAGAGGTATGGTTTGTACATGAAACAGTGGCCTCTTCATAGATGGATAAAGACTGAAAATTGGGGTGAAGTTTTGGGATGGGGCTCTCTTCTAAAGTAAACATTTCTCTCAGTCTCCTTTGAGTTCCTCAACTTGACTCTGACAGGAACCAGGACTTGTCTCTTGAGTTTTGCTTTGTCAAGTGTGTTAGGAAAAAAAACTTCATGTCTTTGATAGTCTTTGATAGAAAGAAGTAACTGTTATAACCAAGGAGAAAACTCTGGAAAGATATTGATTGCAAAGGCTACATCTCTGGTACCATCTCTTTCCTGGAATATACAGTAACCTCAACTTATACATGATTTTGCATTTTATACTAGTTTGAATTTTAAGCTACTCTTTATGGTAACCTACCTTAAGGGATAGATTCATAGATTTTATTTGTATGAGTCAAACTTGTAGATGGACTGGGTATTTTCAGTCTAAAAGTTAACCGAAGTCTCTGCATTGCCTTCTACATGATTGTGTATTCTTTCTTGGTAATTATCCAGTTTATAATTATAGCTCCTATTTCAAATGAAATATCCTAGAAAAAAAGCTTAAACTTTTGCATAATATTTAATAGTATCTCTGCTATGAAAACTGAAATGCCTACATTTCCAAACTCATAGGAAATGGGAAATCTGAAAAAACATACTAAAGATTTGCTATAGAATGGGAAATGCTATCAGATAAAACACATACTCATCTACTCTTTATCTATCACATAGACTCAATCATTTGGGTTGTTTCTACTCTTAGATTTAATTCTACAAAAGAAGCTAAATGACATTATTTTGTAAGCTAACCTCAACATATTTGTGTTGTTATCAAATAAGTCTTTACTTCTCTGATTTATTCATATCTTTTATATATTTTGATGTACTTATCATTGTGGCTATAGATACATCCAATGTTTTAGCATGTTTATTTTCATTATTTGAGATACATTTTGGAATAATAAGGATAAAATTGATTACATATCTAAAAGATTGGCTTTATTGTGGGAGGAATTAAATAGCATGAGCTCTAGATGAATTTAGAGGAGGAATATACCTTAGTTCATAAGAATATGAGAACTTTGTTGGACACTTTTCATCCAGTTGAAATCAGTGAGCTTTGATATGGAGTTAATGCTTATTTTTCTCCAAAATTCATATGTGGGAACTGATTTCTTTGATTTTGGTGGAATGAAACTCAGCCAATGTCTTGTATATACTAGGCAAGTGCACTGTCAGTAAATAACTTCTCCAGTCTTTTTGTTTTAAAATTTTTCAGTGTTTATAGATTGTCATGGTAATTTACCTGGAGGGACCTTGAATGTGCTGAGTAGGTCAAGCAAGCTTCAATCCTATAATCCTTTTGTGTCAGCCTCCTAAGCAGCTTGATTCAAAGTCTATGCAACTTTAACCAGCTTACATGGTTAAAAAACAACCTTTAATGAAAATAGTATTAAGGAAGGCTTTTGGAAGTAGATTGTGCTTGAATGTAGCCATGTGGGTGAAGTACTTACATTGGAATTAGCACCCAAGTAAGAGCAGACTGAAAATTCTTTTGTCTCAATCTCTAAACCATGTGGAGGAGCATCAAGAATGAGGTAGTCTGCAATGGGGACTTTATGAGGTACAAAATATGCTAATACTTTAATCTTGGAGATACTAGCCTCCAGAACATCAGGAAATAAAAACTGTTACAGAAATATCATTAAATAAAATGTTTTATGGGATAATTATATTCCTGTGTATGTCTGCCATGATGACTAGAAAACATTTTGTGCTTAATAAATGGCAGATATAATTATTTTATCCAGTCAATTCAGCCCTATTATATGGTAGCTTTTTTCAACCAGGATAACTATAAGAAAATCAAAGACACACAGATAGTACTAAAAGATTCTAAAATGGGCTTTAGGACACAAAATTACATTTTTCTTACACTTTCACTTGTTATATAATTTGAATGTGGCAAATTATCTTACACAATCAAATCCTTCAGTATATTCCCCCTACCTGTCTACCCAGACTACCTTTATGTTCATTTTTACTTATAAAATCTGGCCAACCATTTGAAATTTACAAACTACCCTCAATTAGTCTTCGCCAGAATGCCTTTTCAATATAGTGAGTTGTGGTTTCTCCCGTTTGATAATAAGATAAATATATTCAGCACTTAGAAAGAAATAAGATGCTCCTGGTTCCCTAGAGGAAAGGATTTGTTTTGTAAAGGAATTTTTCATAGAATGAGAGTATAAATGAAAACTTTCACATAGACCCTTTTAATGTCTTACTGCTTTCATCAATGGCATAGTAGTGTATAATATTTGACCTTGATTATAGGTCTTTTCTTACAGTTCAGTTTTCCATTTAAATATTTTTTCTCTCAACACTGGAATGCATAGTCCCGAAGTCTGGCCTCTGTTAACCAGTTGCTCACCATGGTGCATAATTTCTAATTATATCACACTGTATTGCTTTGAAATTTCCTAAAATTCAAACTGTTTTGCCTTAAGAATTTAACCTTCAAACTGTTTCTTCCCACTCCCGTGAAAGTTACAGAGGGACATCTAAATATTTTTCTTCTAGCTTCTGTTTCTAAAATTCTACGGGCAAAAGCTAGACTTACTTCTCTGTATCTCAAAAAGCAGATACAGAGTTGATACTTGGCCTTATAAAGTATACTGAATGGCCAAGTGCAGGGGTGCACACTTGTAATCCCAACATTCAGGGAGACCGAGTCAGGCATATCTCTGTGAGTTCAAGGTCAGCTTTGTCTACAAAGCAAGTCCAGGACAGCCAAAGCTACACAGACAAACCCTGTCTAAAAATAAAAATAGGGCCTAATTTCTTAAGATGTAATACCTTTTAATATTTAATAATTTAAACCTATCAATGTATAAAACATTTAATTTTATGTAACAAAAGACGAAAACAGACGAGTTAAATACTCACTGGACATTATTTATTAATTGATATTTCATTCCCTATTATTTTGTTTTTCTTGTTTCTTGTTTCTAAGAAAAACTCAATTGTGACGTCGTATTTATTTGCTGGAAGGTAAAGTCTCGTAATTTACAGAGGTGTAAGAACTCTATGTATTTGGTGATGGTTTGGCCCTGGCTCTTGCTTTAGTGCCAGGACTGGATCCAGCATTTTCCTTGGATTTCTGAGCTTCTTCTCTCAAAGTTGATGAACATACTACTGAGAAAATACTAGGTTTAGTGGAAGTGCCTTTAGACATAAATTCCAGGACTTTCATCTTGGTAGATTCAGTACAAGCTTTTGGACCCCATAGGAACTCATAGCGTGGAGGATCACTGTTGGGTATCTGCTGGTACTCCAAATACTTCAGTTTCACAAAATCTTGAGTGATGAGTTTCCGCGGCTCTCTATAGATGAAATGTTTCCTCCCTGGGTACACTTGCATAATATTCAGGAATTTCCAGACCTCCTCCTCATCAACAGAGGTACCTTTCATTAAAATCATAGCCAGCATAGTCAAAAGAAGACCAGTTTTGGGGAAACCCCTCCCAGGACAAACCCTTCCTTTATTGGGGAGTTCTAACTTGCTGACTACATCATAAATGTGATTATCTGGGTCAATTTCGACTACATTAACTGAAAACGCAATTTCAATATTTTCAGAAGCTCTCTTAAATATCTCATCAAATTTGTATAGGTACTTTGGGTTGATAACATTTAATAAATCTTTTCTGGTAACAGGTTGCTTCATTTTATATTTGTAGAGTACAGTCTGCTCCACTAAAGTCACATACATTTCTAGGCAATTTTTGCATGCATTATCACAGCAGGGTTGATATTCTGAGGAAACTAAGTTCCTTCCACAACAGCAGTAATTGCCCTTATCCAATGCTTTATCATCATCAGAAATAGCGACGGGAGACGGTATACAGGAAGGCCACTCAGTGTCACTACTTGATTCAGAAGCAGGTAGCTTCTCAGTAATCCGCTCAATCACAGCAGAGGAAGAGGAGGGTGGCTTTTCTTCCACTGCTGCACTCTTCTGTGCTCCCTTGTTATCCTGAGAATCATCTCCTTCATGAGGGCCTTTCTTTTGATTGTGGCTCTTATTCTTCCGACGTTGCTTATTCTTTTGACTCCTGGGCATGGTGGCTGCAGTAAGAAGGAGTTGTTAGGAGCATAAGTAAGAGAACAAGAGATGAGTATCTGATATATGAGTGATATTGGTGGGATGTATAGACATTCAGCATGCAAACTATACCATATCTTTTAAGGCATATCGCATTTGCAGTGTGCTGTGGTGCATTTTAAGGAATCCATTGTGGTGCTGTCCACCCAATCACCCTGATGTATTCAGAAACCTGAAAAAGAATAGACATTAGTTTGCTTCCTGTAGGCAGTGCCTCAGTCATCAGCTGGTGGTAGAACTTGGGAACCATTTGTTTTTCTGTTGCTCTCATGATAAAACTCCTTGGATACTAAGACAAGGAAAGTAAAGGGGTTCTTTAGTTTGTCATTGCCATTCAGAAGAACTCTGTAGTACTAGCTCAGAAGAGAAGATTTCCTGTCTTGGACTCTCTGGGGGTAATTAGAGCTTTTTAAGAGTCATTACATGAGCACCAAGATCTTAAGGACACCTATATTCTCATTTCAATTGTGGCTTCCCATTAAGTTTACTGATATCACCTCAGCTCACTTGCTACAATAGTAATGAGGGTTAGAGCTTCACAACCCCACTCTGAGTCTCCAAGGGCAGAACCTAGATCAACGTTAGATTGTGTTATACCATTTATTTAGCTGCTGTAAACTCTCCCTTCAATCATCCCTTTCATGTCTGGTATGGGGTCAAGCTCATTTTAACACTTTGCTCTCATAGTGAAGACAGAACCACTCTGAGCTCCCCATGGCTGAGATAATAAGAGGTTATTTGCTGTCTATTCCTGTCCCATCTCTCCAGAGGCAGCTAATAAGGGATAGAGTCAATGAAATACTCACTGTTAAGAAGTATATGATTCTCCTAATTGTCAGAATACAGTCAGTGGCCTCTGAACAAACCTAGCAGAATTCGTAAGCTGAACTCTTAGGCCTTAGCAACATACACGAAAGCTGAATCACAACTCCCCTTGTGTCACAATAGGAGAAAATATGTCATATCCTGTCACTAATGCTCAGGAATTCTGAGACTTCCGACAGGGTGGGACTTTACATGGTCCTCTAAGTTCTAAGGGCAGAGGGTGGCCTAAGGCCTTACTCAGAACCATATCACCATAATGATTGTCAGAGACTGACTTTTTTTTCTTCCTAAGTCTTCTTGTCTGGTCACATCCTTCACTTTCTGATAGCAGAGTGTCAATATTGGCCAAGGTGACTCAATGAACATAAGATTAAACTCTCCAATGTCTTAGTTTTCTGAGATCTAGGACCTTCAGAGTAGTCATTCTGTGTTTGTTCCTATTAAGGAAGAAGACACACACACCCATTTTTAGTCCTAAGTCTCAAAATCTCAAACCAATATTTTTATTTGATGATTCTCTCCCTCCCTCCTCTCTCTCCTTCCCCTGCCTCTCTCTCTCATACACACAGAACTCAACCAGGCATGGTGGCACATTCCTGTAATCCCAGTACTCAGGGAGTTCTGTGAGTTCGAGGCCAGCCTGGTCTATAAAGCGAATCCAGGACAGCCAAGGCTACACACGGAAACCCTATCTCAAAAGACAAAAACCAAAACAAAACAAAGAACTGAAATGCCACATTTGTGGCACTGTTTGGGTAGGTTATGCAGAGGTACTGATTTCCTATAGGAAATTTCTCACTGGAGACAGGTTTTGAGAGTTTTTGCCTTACTCCCACTTCCAATTTACCTCCACTGTTTTTTACATTTTCATGGAGATAACATCTCTGGGCTTCTGATACTTGCAGTCATGCCCTTCTCCCTGATAAATTCTTCCTCCTTTGGAACCATAAGCCAAAATAAATTATTTTCCTTATATTGGTTTTGGTCATGGTATTTTATCACAGCAGTAAAAAAGTAATTAATATGTTACTACGTAAATTTATTTTTAATTCAATATAAAAATAAACAATGAAATATTAAGGGAGCCATGTAATGCTTCTTTGTATAAATCTAAGGTTTAAATCTGATTAAACATATTCATTTATGGTGAAATCATTCAAAATAATTTCTTACAGCCTTTTCAAATTGCAGTTAATCACCCTACCATGTAAGAGCACACCAGAGCTTCTTATACCTTTCTAACTGGAACTTACTTCCCAGTAATCAGTTTTGCCTGGTCTGTTCCTTCATGCTGTCTGGATACTATCATTCTACTAAATATAGCCAATACTTGAAGATTTTATAAATGAGTAAAATAATGAAAGAAGATGATCACAGCAAGATGCTCCTCCAATTTCACACCACACATGTAGAACACAACTCTTATGCCATTCAGAGACCTGGACATTGAGCAATGGGATGATAGCCTAATAGCCTGACCTCACCCTTTCAGAGAAAAAAAAAATTTCTCTCCATCAAGATGACTTCTTTTATTAAGAGGTACTTAGTTGTTGCTTTGTTTCTCATTCCTAAGAATCCTGTGACTTATATGTGATGTTTCTAGGAAAATGCCACATGATTTGCAACCCTTGGTCACTGTCTTTCAGTGCCCCTTGTAAGAGACAGAAGTACTAAGAAAGGGATGTGATGGGAAAGCTAAAGTACTAAGCAGAGATGCCAGCATAGAAGTTATGTTGTCACATACAAAGGGTGGTAATATATATCTTCCCTTCACCAGCCAGACTTAGCCTCTCACATAACTCTAGGCAAGTATACACACATTCTAAAGGGAAGAGGCTGGAACTTCTCATATTTCAGCCCTTAGTTTGTTGAAGTTAACTGATGCTGACTCTGTATGCAATGGCAATATCAAGCAGTTTCTTTTCTTTTAAGGTGAGCCTTGTAGAGCAGCATAGCCTGGTGTGAATTTCTAATACAATTCCCTTGCCTCAGTCTCTCTCTTTATTCACACTTAATATTTATATTGCTTATTCTGTGCTCTCTATGTGCCAAATCAGTATTTGAGTTTGAAGTCTTACATTTATCATCAGAAATCCATTTTGACATAATGAACAGAAAATGAATGACATAGGGGTTGCACCAGGCTTGAAGAAATGCAAAGGTATCAACTTGAGAGATATTTTGAGCCAGTGTCTGTCATGTAACAGTCTTGTGCACTTGAAAAAGTTTCAAGTTGTTTATGTGTAAAGGAACTATTATAAAGACTGACACATAGGATTTCAGTACAGAATGGAAGTAAATCACCTACCATAGTGTTACACACACAGAAAAAATGAGTCTTTAAGTAACAGTAATTAACACTGAGATGCTTTTTACCTAGCATAGTGCTTACCTTCCCTTACAGAATTTAATTGCAAATATATTAAAGAATAAATAAATCTGAGGGCTTAGAACAGGAAAAATGCTGCTTAGCCAATAAAAGTAGTATTTATTAATTAGGTAATATTTAATTCCTTGTTCTTCTTTGGCTGTATCAGTATTGTTCTTTTGAGACAAAGACCAACATCCTTTCTTATTAATGCTTTGAGTTCAGATTATTCTTTCTCATTCCTTTTGTCATCATTCTAGTATCAAGTTCTCCCTTATTGTTTGACAAACAAACCTGATGGAATATTATTTTAATAGAACAGAATTTGGCTTTATTTATTTTTATCTTTATTTATTCTTTGAAAAAAGTGTATGTGTATACAATATATCTTTATTGTAGTCACATCTTGTATTCCTCAAAGTCCAGTACAGGATGCCCATCTCAACTTCCAACTCTATAATTATTGTTGTTTTAGTTTGCTTTACTGTTTTAGGCATTTCCTACTATTTGAGAATTTCTTAAATGCATATAATGTGCTTGCTTTAATAAAATAAAAATTGTTTAGACAAAAAATGGCCCCCATAAGCTCATAGAGTATAACCCTATTAGGATCTGTGGCCTTTGGGAGAAAATGTGTCACTAGTGGGAGGCTTTGAGGTTTCAGATGCTTCAGGCCTGGTGTTTCACTGCTTCTTCCTACTGCCTACAGGTCCAGATGTAGAACTTTCAGCTACTTCTCCAGCACCATGTTTGCCTGTGTATCACCATTCTTCCAACCATGATGATAATGAACAAAGCCAGCCCCAATTAAATGGTTTCCTTTATAAGAGTTGCTGTGGTCATGGTGTCCTTTCACAACAATGGAAATGAAATCCTAAGTAAGACAGAATTTATCAACTCTACCCACCATTTTTTGTTGTGCAGTTCTACCCTTATCCCTTCAACCACTTTTCTTTCCCAACCTCATGTGCACTCTCCCTCTCCCCCCATCCATTCCGTCCCTTCTCCATAGAATGAATATATTTTCATCAGTATAAGGTCATCTATTTGATCAGGGGCGGCATTTCAGATACAAACTGAGTCCCCTTTCCTAGCAGCCACCAACTGCCAGATGCTTTTCAGCTAGGTGTGGAACTTTAAAAGGCCTCCTCCCATCCATGTTGGGATTTTGGATAATTTGATCCTATACATGTCTTGTGCATACAGAGGCAAATAATGTGAGTGTGTGTGTGTGTGTTTGTCTAATATCACTATCAAGTCTTGAAAATACTGTTTTGCTGCAGATATTTACTTCCTTTGGGCCTTACAACCTTTCTGTCTTTTTCTTTCATAATGACTCTGAGCAGTGAGGGGAATAGATGTCTCATTTATAACTAAACACTCTTATTCTTACTCTTATTCTTATTCTCTGTATATTGACCAATTGTTAATTGCAAAAGAAGCTTCTCTGATGACTGTTGAGAGATGTACTCATTCATGGGTAATAAATATAAGTTATTGAGGGTCAGTTTAGTTATATGTCCATTTACTAAAATAATAGTAACAAGTTCTTCCCCAGGGATTATCATCTACCCAGCCAAGGGTTCCTGTTCCATTAAGGGAACCAAGGATAAGTTCAGTCTTGTGGACTGAGCCTTAAATATGAATATAAAGTAGCGGATTAGTCCCATAACATCCATACCACTATTGAACCAGTGGGTGTATCTTGACAGGCCAAACATTGTTTTTGCTCACAGGGTTTATAGTCAGGGAAGACTGTTAATGTTTTCCCCCAGTAGCATGCATAGCACCTTCCAGTTCTATGAAAGCTAACAGGCAAAGATGAAGCTTCCAGATCAGTGCCAGTTTGATTTTTCCATGTGCTACAACTTAAGTATGTGGCATCTTCACAGTCATACCATCAAGTTTAGAGGGCAACTAAGAATAATGGCAATAGTCTGTTATGTTTAAGGAGGTCATATGACCTCATTGTCCAATAACATGGTAGCCTATGCATGACACTAGGCTTATTTGTTGTCTGTGAAAAGCATTGTGCCTCTGTTGCCAATAATTTCAAGTAAACTTTGTGTGTGTGTGTGTGTGTGTGTGTGTGTGTGTGTGTGTGTGTGTGTGTATGTGTGTTCTCCACACTGATTTCTATAGTGGCTTCATTTCCTACTCTGAAAAGTAAGTGTTCTCCTTTTCAATAGCCTCAACAGCATTTTTCTTTAATTTGGACATTATGACAGAGGTTTAATAAAATTTCAAAGTTGTTTTCATTGGTGCTTCCCTGATGGCTAAGCATGTTGAATATATTACATCTCAACCACAGCTTCCCCTCCCACTGTTCCTCCTAGTACTCCCTCACCTCCCATCTATTCCATATTTATTCCTCCTCCATTTCCCATCAGAAAGAGGCAGAGCTCCCAGGGATATCAACCAGATATGGCATAACAAGTTACATTAAGACTAGGCACCTCCCCTCATATCAGGCTGGAGAAGGTAACCCAATAAGAAGAAAAGTGTTCCAAAAGAAAGCAAGAGAGTCAGAGACAGCTCCTGCTCCCACTGTTAGGAGTCCCACAAGAACACTGACCTATACAACCATAATATATATGCAGAGGACCTAGGTTAGTCCCATACAGGTTCCCTTATTGTCAATTCAGTCTCTGTGAGCCCCTATGAGCCCTAATTAGTTGATTCTGTGGGCCATTTCTTGTGGTGTCCTTGACCCCTCTCCCTCCTACAACTTTTCCTCTTCTTCCACAGGATTCCCCAAGCTCTACCTAATGTTTGGCTGTGGGTCTCTGCATCTGTTTCCATCAGTTGCTGCGTGAAGCCTCACTGATGACAATTATGCTAGGCTTCTGTTTATGAGTATAGCAAAGTATCATTAGGCACCATTTTATTTACATTTTCTTGTCCCGCAGGTTTGGTTCTATCCTAGGTGTTAAGGCTATCCAGCCTCTGGTGCCTAGCCCTCCAGGCAGTGTTAGGGGTGGGCTCCCTCTTGTGGCAAGGGTCTCAAGCAGGACCAGTCATTGATTGGCCACTCTGACAATTTCTATGCCACCTTTACCCCAGCACATCTGGCAGGCAGGACAGATTTTAAGTCAAAAGTTTTGTGGCTGAGTTGTGTCCCAATCCATCTCCTGGAAGCCTTGCTTGCTTATAGGAGATGGTCTCTTCATGTTCTGTTTTCCCCATTATTAGGAGTTTTTTCTAGGGTCACACTCAGATTCATGGGAGTTTCCATTGGTTTCTACACTGCCCCTGAAATGCACCTCCAATTCCAGTTATCTCTCCTTGTACTCCCTCCCTCCATCTCCCCCCACCTGCTCCCCCAACTCATTCCCATCCCCTACCATCCTCAGAAATCTATTCTATTTTCCCTTCCCAGGGAGGTATGTTGAATATTTTTTAAATATTTATTAGTATTAGTTTTCTTTGAGAATTTATTTTTTTAATTTTTGGTTTTGTTTTATTTTTTGTTTGTTTGTTTTTATTAATTTATTCTTGTTACATCTCAATGATTATCCCATCCCTTGTATCCTCCCATTCCTCCCTCCCTCCCATTTTCCCCTTATTCCCCTCCCCTATGACTGTGACTGAGGGGGATTTCCTCCCCCTGTATATGCTCATAGGGTATCAAGTCTCTTCTTGGTAGCCTGCTGTCCTTCCTCTGAGTGCCACCAGGTCTCCCCCTCCAGGGGACGTGGTCAAAGGTGAGGCAGGACAATACAGGTGGTAAACTTTAAACCCCTACCCAGATCTAGCCAATGGTCAGAACATTCTCCATAGATGAGTGGAGAGTGGGATATGACTTTCTCACGTACTCTGGTGCCTCACATTCTTTGAGAATTTCGTTTAGTTCTAGGTCCCATATCTTAATTACCTTGTTTGTTTTCTTGGTGTTTATTAAATTTTATTTTCTAATACATTTTGAGTAATTGAACCCAAATTTATTTCAGTTAGCATTACAAAAAAGAGTAAAATACAATTATTTTGAATTAGTCTTGACACTTTTGTTTCACCATCAAGCAATTCCACATTTCCACAAAAATCATTGTTCCAATACCACATTAACATTTTAAAGAGTTCCTAGTTTGTTTGAAAATAGCCAAACTCTTAACCTTAAATATGAAAAATAGCAATAAGTATTTGGACACAATGTTAAGAAACAGATTATGAAGCAAGCTAATCTTCATTAAAGGAACATTTACAAAATAGTGAAAGAAAATAAACATATAATTTCTCATGCATTACAGAATAAGATACAAATTTATTGTTTCTAGCTAATAATACATTTGACCACTTAGAAGACTGACTACTAGATGAGGGAGGAGCTGAGCTGTGGTCCATGTACCTTTGATGAGCTCTGACATCCCTGACACCCACAACATTGTCAGGCACATTGATGCTCTATTAGCCTGATCAAGCAGAGCCTCCTCATACATACTAGGGAAGAAAGTAAGGAAAGTATTATTGATCTTAGCTACACCTTCCAGAACCTTCATCTTGGTGGTTTCAGCATAGGCTCTGGGACCCCATTGGAACTCATACCTTGGGGGCTCACTGCCAGGAACCTGGCAGTATTCCACATAATTTTCCTCCACCAGATCTTTGGTGATAAACTCCTAGGGCTCCCCAAAGATTACATAACACTTCCCAGGAAATATCTCCAGCACTTTTAAGAATTCCCAGACATCTTCCTCAGTAGCACTGTTCCCCTTCATGAAGATCCCACCCAGGAGGGTCATCAGGAGCCCTGTCTTGGGCAACCCACTACTGCTACTCAGGTGTCCCTGAGTGGAAAGACCCAGTTTGCTCACAAGCATATAAGACTGAGAACTGGAATCAACTTCCTTCAACTGAAGGCCAAAAACCAACTCCAAGGACATAGATTCTCCTGACGATCTCAGTGAAATGCATCTTGTATTTCTTGTTGATCACTCTGAACATATCTGCTCTTTTGCCTTGAACTTCTCCATCATGAACTTATCAATACACTGGCTTCCTTGGTCAGAGGGTCTCTGCATGCAGACTGAACAGCAGCTGCTATTTTGGGGGCACGTGCACTTCTCTCATCACCACCTATAACAGAACCTTCAACACCTGCATCAGAACTCTCACTACCAGCATCAGAACCCACAGCACCAGCGTGATAGACTGGGTGGGGCATATCTAACTAAAGAGAGCTATAGGTTGCAGCCTCCTGAGACCCCCGAAGAGTTGCAGATATCAGGGGAGCTGGGGACGTCTCCCTGGCCAAGAGAGGAGGTTGCTGCTTTCTCCTCTGCAGTGGGCTGAGCACCCTAGGGATTCTGGCTGTCTCCATGAGTCTGCTGCCTTTTGGACAGGAGCAGCCCTTGCCCTGGTTGCCCCTAGATGTGGTAAGTTGTCTCAGGAGCAGCAGGCAGGAGTGCTGGAAAGGCAAATATCTGGAGGGAATAGAATAACACTGTGAGTATCACACCATCACTAGGTAGTGAGCTTCTTTCTGCTGCTTCTTTCTAGGTGCATTTTTGGGTACTCACATTGCTGCTTCTCTTCAAAACACCACTTCATAAGAATCCTATGGAGCAAATTAAACTCTATTAGGCCACTGTATGGCATCCCAGGTTATAGCTTCCTAGTGAGAGAAATGTATTTCCACTAGGGCTTCATTTGACAAATTTCAAGATCTTCTTTGTGTACATTCAGAACCCTCCGTGTATATTTTAACTATGTCTGGATCCCCACTTTCCTTTGCTGCTCTAAATTTCACTAGTAGCACATAAGAAGAAATTAAAGCAAGCTTTACCTTTGATGTCTGATACCATTCAGCAGACATCAAATTATACCTATACTTTTGCAAGGCCCCCTTGTTTCTTCCGCAGATCTCCTCCTCATAAATACTCTGAAGTACACTGTATAAATCTCCTATCTCCTTGTTCTCCAAAGGAGAAAGTGAAATTGTATCTTGGTCCTTTGGTCCACCTGATCTACGTAGGCCTCCATAGAGGAGAACAAATCTGTGTACCCCACTCACCCCACCCCTGCGCATACAGCACTGGTCAATCTTCCGAATTTTCATGACTGGCCTCCCTCCTTATAAATCCACAGCTCTTAAATTTCTTCTTTTGTCCTTTAGTCCTCTGACCTCCAAACTAGACCTTTATTCTCTGATTAACGCGAGGCAAATGACCTGTATTTCTGCCTGACGGCCACGTCCAGAACTCTTGAAACCAAAGCAGATGCAGGCCTGTGTGGCTAGCTTCCTTTTAGTGGGGGAGAGTGGGCTGAATAGTTCAGGGAATTCATAATAGCTTTCTAGTTGTCACAGTTTTGACTCAGAATCCATCTCTACTCCTCCTCCTCCTCGCCCCCGCAAACTCACCCACAACACCTGAGGAGACTTTCTTACCCCACAAGAGGAGTCTATGCCAAACTGACCAAGGTCTAGCCCTGACTAGCCAGTTAGCCAGAAGTTAGGGTCCTCCACTTCCGAATCCCACTGTCTCCCTCTGCACCCTGTTCTCTGAATAGAACTCCATAGGAGGAGCTGTTCTTCTCTTTTGTTCTGTGAAAATGAAGTCCCCAGATAACTCACATCAGTTCTTTATGTTGATTTCGCCTGGGTGTGATGTTTTGATGTGAGCCAATAGGTCCCCAATCAAAATTCTCATTTCCACCAGAATCCAAGAACAAAGTAAGACAAAGCAATACTGAGCCTAGGATCCTTGTGCATGATTTCACCATAAGGCATTGAAAGGGCTTTATGTGGCCTTTGTTATATTGTACTTGGATCCCCGAATATTCACTATGATTCATCATCTCCTATCTCAGCCCTGTACTCCACAATCCCCTGGCTAGCTATTTCATATCTCTGCTCTCAATTCTTCTCTCTCCTCCTTATTTTCCCATTTTTATTCCTTTCTCTTCCTCTCCCCATCATCCACTCCCTTCTGTGAACCCTCACCTCTTCATTTTCTTTTATCACTGATCATTGTCTATTTATCTCAGACTGTCTGAAAACTAACTATACTCTTGAAAAGAGCTTTTGTGAGTTCCCTGCCTAGGTCTTCCCATGAGCCATCAAGTCCGGTGCGCGCTCTCTCTCTTTCTCTCTCTCTCTCTCTCTCTCTCTCTCTCTCTCTCTCTCTCTCTCTCTCTCTCTTCATGATTAAACATTAGATCTTTTGGGTTTTATTGGGGGTGGGGGGATAGGGAGATCCAATTTTACTCTGTAACTCAAGCTGCCCTGGAATCCTTATGTAGGCTAAAGTGACCTAGAATTAACAATCCAACTGCTTGTTTATTGAGTGCTGCAATTACAGGCCTGTGACACTTTGCTAGAATTAAGTTATTTCTTATCTTGATTATCTGAAGATACCCAGATCCTTTCCTTATATTTTTTAAGCTTGGATATTCACACAAAAGTCTTTAGCCTTTGAAGCTGTTTTCAAGAAGTGTGAGTATGTTTTATCTGCCACTTAGTTCTATATAACTTTGAGTCACAGTGGAGGTAACATAGGAGACTGGGAAACACCCTAACAGAAAATTGATAGAACTCCTTAGTTTAATAACTATGTCTAAATCCTCTGATGGCAGACATGAAGTTATGTTCAAAAATCTCAGAGTGGATTCCTGCTAGTTTCAGATGTTAGCTTAAAATGTACTTTCCTCAATATTGCACATTGGAGAAAGCAAGCCAAAATTTAAACCTTCATAGAGCCAAGGTGCCTCTCTTCTGCTTCTGCTGTCTCTTCAGACCTGCCTCCCATTCAGGATGCATTCATGTACAAGTTCCAGTTCTATACAAAGTTAGGGGCCTTGCTTTTCTTGTCAAACTATTTTTATTCTTCTCATTATTCCAGGTAGATTTCAGCCATGGGAAACCACAAGCTGAGTTTGGTTTTAATTTTCACAGCAATGTTTGAGGAAATAGATGTGTAATTGGAACTGGAGAGAGAACTCAGTGCTTAAGACCACTGGCTGCTCTTCCAGAAGATCTGAGTTTGATCCTCCAGTACCCACCTGTCTGTTCATAACCATTTGTGTTTACAGCGCTAAGGGATCTGATGCCATCTTCTGGCTTTGGAGGGCACTGCACACACATGGTGCACCTACACACATGCAGGAAAACCACTCATACACAAAATTTAATAAAATAAGAATTTAAGGTAATTGATATTTTTATAATCTTTTCTTTTATAATGAATAAACTATATATTTCTTTTTGTTTGTTTAAACTTTATTTTTAAATTTATTTTCTTTAATTTATTCACTTTATGTCCTAATTGTAGGCCCCTTCCCTATCAAGTCTCACCAGAACAGCCTACATTCTCTTCCTCTGTGGCCTGGTAAGGCATCCCACCAGGGGGAAGTGATCAAAGGGCCGGCAACAGAGTCCATGGCAGGGACAGTCCTTCTTCCCCTTACTAGAGGATCCACAGGAAGCCTGAGCTTCCCATTGACTGCTTCTGAGAAGGAGTGAACATCCTCTCCATGCATGGTCCTTTATTGGTGCTTCAGTATCCACAGGAACCCCTGGGCCAAGATTTGTTAGCTCTGTTGATCTTCTTGTTTTTGTTTTGTTTCCTGATTTGTTTTGTTTTGTTTGTTTTTTTGTTGAGACAAGGTTTCTCTGTGTAGCCTTGTCCATTCTGCTTGCTTTGTAGACTAGGCTGGCCTCAACTCAGAGGATCCACCTGCCTCTGCCTCCTGAGTGTTGGGATTAAAGGCATGTGTCACTCTGCCCTGCTTCATTTTATTTTCTTCTTAACTAATTACTTTTTGTGACTACATATTCATTTAGTAGTGGCCTCAAAATTAATTAATTGTCCAAATGAGTTTTATTTTAATGTTTTCCTATTCCTTCCCTCTCCTGCACTCTCCATAATCTTTTTTGAATTTGTTTTTACAATCCTGATATATACATACACACACACACACACACACACACACACACACACACATATATATATATATATATATATATATATATATAACTTATATTTTAAGTCTGATTTATTTTGAGTAACATTTTGATATCCAGTTACATGCAATTTTCTGCAGATTATATAATCTTGATGGATAAATGAAAGAACATAATACATTTATAAATACATGAGAAAGGTAAGTTTTTATTTTTAATAGTTTTATTTACATAAACATCATACACTATTCAAAGTATATAACTACGTGGTTTTTACAAAATGTACAGTTGATATATATTCATACAAATATCAATTTTAAGTTATTTAGCCACTCCCCTACAAAAACTATGCATTAACAGCCATATTTTCCCCCTGCTTTATTCCTAAACAAGTAGTATTATCCTCTACCTTTTATCAGTTTGAATACTCTGGACATATTACATAAAAGAGTCATACGATATGTGCTTTTTTCTTGATTACACTCATTCATTTAGCATACTGTTTTCAAGATTTATTCACATGGTACTAAGTATGAATCTTAAAAAGCTGTGCTTCTTTAGGAAAACAGTGTGAAACTTTCTCTAAAAATTCACCTGGAATATTTTGATTTTTTTCCCAACTTTTTTGATGGGCACACAAGCTAGTTCCTTGTCATGTAATATTGTGGGAAGTTCTAGGACAAATAAGATTAAGAAGATATCTTTATTATAAGCTTAATTGATTTGTATACCTAGGGTGGTATACCTGAAACATATCTTGTCTCTATAGAAATATTTTCAGAAAATATTATTTTGATTTCCACAGTGACTAGACTGAGTTACATTACCACCAACAATGCATGGTATTTTTTCTTTTTCTGCCACAATTTATTATTTTTATTTCTTTTTTATGATAGATACCTTGTATAGGGTGAAATAAACTCAAAATGTAATGATTATGTGCAATTTCCTGGTAACATAAAGTATAGGACTTTTTAGTTTCATCTGTACCTTTGTTGAGTACCTATTCAATCTAGTTGCTAATATTTATTGCACTATTTACCAGTTGTGGGTACGTTTTTCTAACTCCTTATGTGTTTGACATATTAATCCCTTTTTAGATATATAAATAACTTGCAAATGTTTTCCTCATTTTGTGTTTTTATCCTTGTAATTTCCGTTTTGCTAGACAGAATAATTTTATACCTTTTTATATATTTGTAATCATCCTTTTTATTAATTTATTCACTTTGCATGCCAGTAATAACTCCCTTCTTTCTCTCCTCCAAGTCTCATCCCCCTCCCATATCCCCCTCCCCTATACCCATGCTGTTATTTCCACAGTTTTTAGACTTTTATTCAGAAATGTATTCCCAATACCTATTTCTTGAAGTGTTTTTTAGAAGACATTCTCTAACAATTACAGTATGTAATGTATTACCTTATGTTCATTGACTTATTTGGAGCTTATTTTTGCACAACATTCAAAACAGGAATTTATATTCAGTGTTCTACATTGAATATCCAGATTTCCCAACATCAATTTTTAAAGACATTATTTTCTCCAGTATATATTTTTATCAGTTCTGTAAAGAACCACGTGGTATATCACTTCTCTTATTTAAAAAATTAGGAGATTATTTGCTGTAACTATTTCCTATTTTCATTATACTAACCTCTTTACTTTAATATCCTTGTGCTATTTGAGTACTGGTTGTGCATTTTCTTTTACTTTCAGTGGTAACATTTAAGTTATACATGAATTAATTCTGACTTTAATCAGAATATGTACAGTGTTTAACTGTTTTATTACTTTCATTATATATTTATGATATAAAAGTTGCCTCCTAACAAAAGTTTGCTAAATGTTTTATTATGAGGTTTTTTTTTTCAGAGATTTTCAAATACCCTAAAAAATAATTTACCACTACACATGGTCAAATGCATTTTCAGAATTTTTGGCTCTAATTTCTGAGGAACTGTATTTTCTAATATGTTGGCATAATTATATTCCTTGAACACTACTCACTTTTCATTAATACACTGATACATTGTACATATTATACAATTTTGGAAGGTATTTTATCTCAGGGAGTGGGCTGTCTCAGTTTTTAAATCAATGTATATTCATTTTTTGCTTGCATCTATTAAAATGTACAAGTAATTTCTAATGCTTATTTATGACTTAGAAGTATTTTTAGGAAACGGTCACCCCTCTGTTCACTGTTTGTATAATGGGTCATTAAACTTGGCTTGCTTAGGACATCTTTCAAATTCATATAAATATCTTTTCCTGATTAGTGGTCACTGAATTGTCCAAATGACATAGTACAAATATCAAATATCACCTTTGCCTATCAGTCCCTCAGTGAATATAAGATGTGAATTCCATAATTCTAAAATTTTCTTCAGTTTATCTATAGACAGATCCTTTATATTGGCCATCATTTATTAGCTTCATATATTGATAACGTTTCTAATATTTCCTAATTAATGTTAAAATTTTTCAATGTTGAATACTTGTGTACTTTTTCTAATATTATTTATTTATATTCTTTTTTAAGTAACTTTTCTTTTCCTGTTTTAGTTGTTACCTGGGAAGCTAACTGCCACCTTCTGCTAACCTAGGTCTAGTCCTGGAAGCTTCTAGTTTCCATACACTGTAGAATATTTTCAGCCTCTGAGACTTACTGCTTAATAATTTCACCCTTACTTGTTCTTTCTGGGCTCTGGGCTGGCTGGTTCAACTCAGCTCTTCTGACTCAAACTCTTCTTATGGATGATTTATTTAATTTGGCTTCTCTCTTATAAAATTTACATTTAGTAAAGTGATAAGTGAATGTTAAATTTTGTGACAGTCTAACATTTTTGTTCTTGTGATCATTAATTGGCAGTTCTGTTGTTTTGCAATATCTCAGCATTTGATCCTGCCAGTGTTTTGAAATTTGTCCATTCTTACATATATTAAGTGGTATTTTATTGCAGGATCTGCAATGCCCCAATGGCATGTGAAATTAAGCATCTTTCTCTGTGTTTGGCTGGAAATAATATCACTCCTTTTTGGTGTCTAGTAGAATTGATCATTGAAATGCTTTGGGCAGTAGCTTTCTGTTTAGAAGATTATCACTGCTTTAATTTCTTTTAGAGAATATGCCTATACAGGAGTTCTATCTCTTCACATATTCATCAATGTGTCTTTCAAGAAATGGGTTCATTTAATCATTTCTGCTATCTAACTTGTGGGTATAAAGTTCTTTATAATATTCTCTCAGACATTTAATTTCCATAGAAATATTATAGATATCCATTGGCTAGATCTGGGTAGGTGTTAGAAGTTTTCTGCACATATTGTCCTTGGTTGGTGCCATAGTTTGAGCAGGACCCCTGGGCCCAGATCTACCAGTCATAATGTTCTTCTTGTAGGTTTCTAGGACCCTCTGGATCCATCTATTTCCTCATTCTCCCTTGCTTCTCTCACCTAGTGTCCCAATAGGAAGTCCTCCCCTCTGTCCCACTTTCCTGGTAAAGGAAGACTTTCATGGGACATGCCCCTTGGGCTATTAGTGAGTATATACCATGTGAGTCTTTCTGCTTCTGGGTTAACTCACTCAGGATGATCATTTCTAGTCCAATCCATTTGTCCACAAATTTCAGGATTTCCTTGGTTTTAATAGCTGAGTAGTATTCCATAGTGTAAATGTACCACAGTTTCTTTATCCATTCTTCTACTGAGGGACACTTAAACTGTTTCCAGGTTCTGACTATTATGAATAAGGCTGCTATGAACATGGTTGAGCAAATTTTCTTGTTGTGTGTTGGAGCATCTTCTGGGTATATTCCAAAGAGTGGAATAGCTGGGTCTTGAGGAAGCCTATTCCTAGTTTTCTGAGATAGCACCAGATAGATTTCCAAAGTGCCTGTACTATCTCCACAGTTGAGTGGAGAGTGGGGACTGACTTGCACACAAACTCTGGTACCCCATATTTGACCACGTCACCTGTATGGGGAAATCTGTCGGCCCTCAGAGGAAGGATAGCAGGTTATCAAGAAGAGACTTGATACCCTATGAGCATATACAAAGGGAGGAGGTCCCCCTCAGTCACAGCCATAGGGGAGGGGAGTAAGCAGAAAATAGAAGGGAGTGAGGAATGGGAGGATACAAGGGATGGAGTAACAATTGAGATATAATATGAATAAATTAATAAAATATAAAAAAGAGTGTACCTGAAAATCATCTTGCTTAATAAAATCAAAGCTGGTTGTGGCAAAAAAAAAAAAAAGAAATATTATAAATGTCCCCTAATTAATTTTTTGTCAAGAACTTGCATGTTATCTCTTCTTAATATGTCTATGAGTTTATCAATTTAGTTAATCATATTAAAATAATGAATTAACCTTCTAAGGATTTATTGTTTCACTGTTTTTTATTTCATTAATTTCCACTTTAATATTTATTATTTGCAATTTTCTAGTTTCATGAGTTAGATAGATGTTTAGATAGCAATATTAAATATTCCTTGACTTCATATATATATTCAGTATTGTAAATTTCCTTTTAAATTGTAAACACTTTTTCACTAAAATGTGGGACATATTGATAATCCTTATTGTCATTTCATTTAGTTCAAAGTATATTTACTCCATCCTTTTTGCCTTTGTGTTCTTGAGAAATATTTAGTTAATTTCAAGATATTTAGATATCTGCCTGTTATATATTTTGGCAATTTATATTTTGTTGTATCATGTGATTATAACACACTTTGTGTGATGATTTCATTTAAAGTTTTTGATTATTCTATTTTTATATCTGATGTAATGATAAAACACTCTGACAAAAAGCTACTTAGAGGAGAAGGGTATTCACTTCTGCTTATAGTCCATCATTGTAGGTAAGTCAAGGCAGAAACTTTGAACAGCTAGTCACTTCACATCCACAGTCAAGAACAGAAAGAAATGAATGTGTATACACATTTGCTCTCTTACTTTTCCTCCAGTTTTGCTTTTCTACTCTTATACAGTTCAGGACCCCTGACTAGAGAATGGTTCCTCATATAGTGGACTGAATCTTTCCACATCAATCAACTTAAGACAATCATCCATGGACATATCCACAGAACAATCTAGTGTAGACAACCTTTATGAAGACTCTTTTCAGATGATTCTAGATTCAGATGAATAGTTAAAGCTAACTGTCACAAATGACATATATTAAATGTGATATAATATGGTCTATATTTATGTATATGTGCTCTGTATGAGTTTGAAAACATATCTTTATTTTTTATGCTATCTTATAAGTCACATACAACAAATTAATTGATGGCATTTTTAAGTTTGACTGTGTGCTTATGAATTTGCAATAGCATGTGTCAACTACTCACAGAAGGATGTTGAATGCTTCAACTCTAACATTGAATTTGTCTCACCAGTATTCTCATATTGGCATTGCATTTTATTTTCTATGCAACAAGAGTGCTTGCCTTTGTACTCCTCTCACATAGCTAGGCTGCCTTGTCTGGCCTTAGTGAGAGAGGACATACTTAGTCCTGATATGACTTGATGTAAGAGGGTTGGTTGGTAACCATGGGAGTCCTCCCCTTCTCTGAAGATAAAGGAATGGAGGAATTGGGGAGGAGCTAGGAGGGTGAGACTTGGAGGAGAGGGGAAGGGAGTTGAGATCAGGCTATAAGGTGATTTAAAAAAGAAAAGATAAAAATACATTAATTAGATTACAGTTCTATGCTTTCTGAATAGGACTTGGGCTATTTTACTGTAGTCGTTTATGACAGGGGCTAAAATGTATTGATGTGTCCTTGTTTTGTGAGATTTACAGTTGTGCCTACTGTAATTCACTGTTGTTAAACAGGAGCCATTTTGATGTGCTGGTATAAACAAGTGATCTACAATCTTATAAGTAGGCTTCAATGTCATATTGGGCATCTACATGACTATTTCATAAGGACCTCTGAACAGGAAAGAAGAAATACCTGCTGTTTTCACTTCCCCTGCTTAGAAGCCAAGGAGTCTGGGCACTAATATTTCCCTTCCTCCAGTTTGTTTAGGCTCTTATGAAATGTGTCAGTTGGAATCTATGAAGTCATAATTTTTCAGGTTGATAAACTAGAGTCTTTATTATTAATATTATTCTTAAGACTGTAATATAATTACATCATTTAGCCCTCCTTTTCTTCTCTCCAAACTCTTCCATATTCCCCCTCCTTGCTCTCTTTCAGATTCATGCCCTCTTAATATGGTCCTCACCCCTCATCAAGAAAAATTCTCTTTGTAACAGACAAAAACAAGTACAGAGAACTACAACCAATCTAAATGAAGAGTTGTGGAGCCTGATCCCAACAGATGCATCTACAAAACATTCCCACAGGTAAAGTTCATGGAATAATTGGTAAGGGGCGAGGGCAGGAAAATTATAGGAGCCATAGGATTAGGGAACTTTCTGTGACCCTGTATCTCCTAATATTGTCAGAAGCTAGGCCTAAAGTCTCACCAATATGACTGCTCAAATATGAGCTGAATAAGGGCAACAGCAATAGATATCCCATAGTGGATATGGGAAGGCTCATGATGCCTGAACTCTACATAAAGAACTGTATACAACTAGTGAATAAGTATGACTCCTGCATAGGAGATCACACTAATTGGACATCCAGTACCAAATGAACAGCAAGACTACATGCATAAACATAAAATTATACATAATAAGAGGGTTATATTTAGGAATATATGTATAAACATATGCATGTACTAATGTAATATTCATTAAGCAGATTCTTTTTAGACACACTTTATTTGGAAGGACAGGCTACTGTGTTTATATATTCTTATAGCTTAGGTCTCTCCCTCAGCTGGAAGTACATGAGTATTTCTCTATAATTCTAAATTCACATTTTTGGAATTTGGTATAATTCCTGAAGGTTTAACTCATAAGCAACAGTAACAACAAAATTAAAACTTGGTTTGAAAAAACTATCGGTCCACTTTGTCCAACAGACAAAAGGAAATTAATTCAACCAATAGGCGCACTACAAATAGGATCTTCTATTACATAGGACATCACTGGAGTTAACTAACTCTCAAACAAGTGTGGACTGAGGACTCATAATTTTTCCAGTTTTGAAGTTTGATTTTGTTTTTGTTGGGAGGGGCATTGTTGGTTTTTTGTTCGTTCGTTCGTTTGTTTGTTTGTTTTTTATTGCTACTGTCTCCAACAGTGATTTCTTCTCAGAAGGTTCTGCTCTTACAAGTTTTTATTTTCTCTTTTTATTTTCTGTATCTTTTTGTATACTTCTTTGGTTTAGGGAATTAGCAGCTTGCCCTGCTACTAAAGTTCTCTATGGAAACTACAGTTATTATTTGGAGGAATATTAGAGCAAAAACTCTTACACTCTCTACATGGATGATTAGAATCTAGAACAAGGAAGCAATTTATTCCTATGACTGTAGAAACAGATTCACAATCAAGAACATTTTATGTTCTTGCAGAATATTGAACTTAGATTCCCAACACTCACTTCAGTTGTCTTACAATCACTGTTATCTTCAGTTTTATGTTGTTTTAACCCTTCAGTCATGTACACTCACATGCCTGCACCCACACAAAGATAAATACTCATATACATAAATAACAATAAAATATATCCTTAAAACAAAAAAGAAAAACTCTAGTCCTAAATGTAGTACACTTATTGGCAAAATTGATTAATTTTTGCTTATTGAACCATGTGGACCAATAGCAGCTTGGTTTTTGTTCATTCATTTGCTAGTTTGTTTGGGTTTGGGCTTTTGTTTTGTTTGGTTTGGTTTAGTTTTCTTGTTTTGATTGATTATTTAGAGACCAAGCTTACTTCTTTCTTTTTTTAAAAAAATAATTTATTGTAAACACAGAGACAAAGTGTAAAGGTATCTGTTTGTTTCTTAGTATGCAAGAATATTTTCAGAGATTATTGCTGAATCAGGAGGATGGTCTGTATGAAAAACAGGAGGAGGATGGGAATACTTTGAAACAACACCATAATGGAAGAAATGTGATATCTCAAGACAAGAAGGTAGAAACTCAGGGAGCAGTCAGGCTCCATCTCTTGCAGTGCTTTCAAGAGAACTAACCAAGGTCCCATAAGAATTCTATTATTCTTTCTGAAGCTGGTGACCCCAAAGGTTTCTTATTAGGTTCAAACGTTAAGCATTGCTATCCAGTGTACACGTTAATCACATGAAAGTTGAGATGAGCAATTATATCATTCATATGTCAAGGACTAATGTTCCTATCCTTAACATTCTTTGGGTATACTATGAAGAAATTCAAGTTTAATAGATGTCACACCATGTAGATTTTCATTTCTTACCTCATTTCCAATATATAAAGATGGCCTTGAGTATTCAATATATTACTTAACTTATCCATATGTTCAAGGACAAGTCTCAAGATTACCATGAAACTTTTACCACGAATAAATAGTGGTTTGTCAACTTCCCCTGTGCCATAACACCAGCAGAACATGGACACTCTGGACCAAATCAGATTCTACTGGGACAATTTCAGAGTGAAGTATAATCATCCAAGTGCTTCAGACTTTCTGGGCCAACGTCAGCCTTTATGTTGAAAGGCTTGTTGATGTCACTGAGGTTTTAGTTTGAAGAAATGACTGTCAGCATATTGCAATATTCTATGTCAGGTTAGGGTAAGGTGACCTCAATCAGATTTTTTTTTTTACTCTGACCATTGTCTCTGGTGATTTATTTTAATTCATTTTGACTTGCTTGCTAGGGGAAACCATTCCATGCTTTTTCTGTTCTCACAACTTAAAAAAAAAATACTTATATTCACTTGATATCCTGGTCATAGCTCCATCTCTCCTCACCTCTCAGACCCACCCTCACTCCTTCTCCCCAACCCACTCCCCTACTCCTCAGAATATGTGGCCCCACTTCTAATCCACCCCAGCTCCAAGTTGCATCAAGATTGAGCAGGTGCTCTTCACCCGTGGCCATCCAAGGAAGTCCCACCAGGGAAAAGTGATCAAAGAGCTGGCAACAGAGTCCATGTCAGAGACATGCCCGACTCCCCACATGAAGCCTGAGCTGAGCCTCAACTATGTCTTTGTAGGGGACGTAGGTCCAGTCCATGCAAGGTCCTTGTTTGGTGCTTCAGTCACATCAGCCTCTCTGGGCCCTGGTTAGCTGGCTTTGCTGGTCTTCTTGTGAAGCTGCTGTCACTTCCCAGTCCTTTTCTCTTGCCTCACCATTTTCTGCAAAGTTTTCTATGTGAATCTCAGCATCCATTTTGAGGCATTGCTGGGTAGAGCCTCTCAGAGGACAATTATAATTAACCCCTGTCTCCAAGCAAGCAGAGTATCATAATAATGTGAGGGGTTGTTTCTTTCCCATGGGGTGAGTCTTGGGTTGGGACAGGCATTGGTTGGACATTCCCTAAATCTCAGCTATATCTGCTCTATATTTATCCTGGCACATTTTGTAGGTGAGGTGGGTTTGGTGTCGAAGTTTTGTGGGTGGGTTAGTGTTCCCTTCTTTCAACTAGGGGAATTGTCTAGTTAGAGGTTGTGCTCTTCAGTGTCTATGGCCTCTGCTACTATGAGTCTCTCTCATATCCCCAGGGAGCCTACCATGACTTAGGCCTCCAGCTTGTCACAGAGATTACTGGGCCCACATTTTCTCTTTTCTCTACAAGCCTTTTGTTCTCCTGCCTCAGTTTTCTCCAGGTCTGCTTTCCTCCCTCTTAGCTCTCTGTGTTTCCTCTCCTTGGTTCCCTCTCACCAACCACTGCCTTTGTTTATTGTTTTTCCTCTTCTATTCATACCAAAATACCACACAACCAAAGGTTTGTTACTAGTATTCTCTTTCCTACTTCTTTTTCTTCTGTCGTCTTGCCCAAATGCAGATAGGGAAAACACTGAGGAAAATTCTTATCTCTAGATGATCCCTCTGTTCCATGAACTGAACAGAAATAATAGTTGTTTTAGGAAAAACTGACCACTTGCCTTCTCCATATCTGAAGTCCATAACTTCAGTGAACATTACTCATAAGCTTAATTGGCCACTTGCCAAACCATTGTGACTGAGTTTTATATCAACTTTGCCTGAGATCTTCTGCCTTAGAGACAAGAATATTTTATCAGTTCATACTATAGCCTATAATTGCTGAAAGGCCCTGAGATTCAGCTATCAAATCAGTCATTTCAGAGTACTGCTTACATCTGAAAGCAAGAAACATAGAGCCTCCACCTTGATTTCTAAAGAGGTGAAAGACATTCTTGAGAAATCCTCTGTCTAAAAAATACATCCCTATCTTTCCCCAAACAACAGGGCAATGGATACATGGAATCCCATAGTCTTTCAGATTGGTGGAAGATGAACCTTGTGCTTGGATGCTTAGAGTCTAATAATTATTTCTGTTTAATCTCTGGCATTAGGACTTCCCTAAAGATAAGAAGTACATGGTAAAAAGACTGACTTCAGGTAGGATTCCTCATGTTTAATTATACCATGGCAAGAGAGAGAGGAATTGAGACAGAGACAAAGAGAGAGGGGAGGAGGAAAAGCAGAAGGAATAGGGAGAAGAAAAGGTGGAGAAAAGTAGAATAGAGAAGAGAAAAGAAGAAAGGGTTAGATGGAACCATTTGGAATCCTTCTATTAGAGGAGACTAATAGAAAAATAAATGGGAGAAATGATAAATTGTTTTGAGGTAGAGACAGTGAGATGAGTGAGAGAAGAGGAGAGAGAAAAAAGAGAGAGGACTAAAGATAAGGGAGTATGGGAGAAAGGGGTGTGATATAGAATCAGAAAGTAGCTTAATAGAGAGGATTATACAGGAAAAAGGATAGACAGAAATATGGAGGGGATATGCAAAGAATAGGGAAGGAAGAAAGTGGATAAGAGTTATGGGAACAGAAGGAAAAAGAGGGTGAAGAAAAAATTAAAAAACAAGAGATAAAAACTGCATATATTGGTTTTGTACAAGGAACCCAATCCTAAGATAATGGACCTACTTGAAACCACTTTAAGGTTATAGCCTGCAAACATCCCTGAACTTTAAACCCTGTGGCCTACCCATCTCTTACTAGGACTGATAAATTAGAGATTAAATTTCTAGGTCAGGTTTTGGAGAAAACCCATATTTGAACTATAGCAGACACAGAAATACCTTTATTTGTCAGTTACATTGTGTCAGTTGTGTAAAGAAATGGGTTTGTGACATTTTCATATAATCATATAAAAGCTATTTATCATATTCACTACCAAATTACTCTTCATTTCCATAGCACCTATTTTTTCTATGACTTCCTCCTCTATTTTCACACCATCTTTTAGTTTTTCTACATTCCAAGTGTGAGGATAAAACCTGAGAAACTTGCCTTTTTGAGTATGGCTTATTTTGTTTAATGTGATTATTTCTGATTAAATGAATTTCCCACTTAATACACAAACCACCCTGCATTATTATTGAATACACTCTGTTGTATACACACACACACATGCACGCACATACACACACACACAGGGGAGGTGCATCATAATTTAATGTTCACAAAAGCTAATTCTGTGACTTGACAGTTGTGAGGCATGGGGAAATAAACATGGCTGTGCAGGTTATCTGAAGTATACCATCTTCAATTCTTTTTTTTTTTTTTAGACAAGGTTTCTGTTTCTCTGTGTAGCCTTGGCTGTCCTGGACTCACTTTGTAGACCAGGCTGGTCTCAAACTAATGGCTATCGGACTGCCTCTGCCTCCCAAGTGCTAGATTAAAGGCATGCGCCTCCTTGCCAGGCCTACCATCTTCAATTCTATTCCTTTAGATACATTCTCAGAAATGGTATAACTGAATTTTTTATTGACTTTTTTTCTGCTTTACATCCTGATTGCAGCCTCCTCACTCCTCTCCTCCCAGTCCTTCTCTCTCACATTCTGCTTCCTTCAACCACTGCCTTTCTCCTCAGAGAAGGGGAGCCACCACCACCCTTGTACCAGCCCACCTGGCACATTAAGTTGCATCAGGATTAAAAGCATCCTCTTCCAGATCTGCTTAGGCCAAAAAAGGCAGCTCAGCTGGGGAAAGTAATGCAAAAGCAGGCAATAGACTCTCTGACAGAGATAACCCCCTCTCCACTTACTAGTAGCTCTATTTGTAGTTTTCTTATGATCCACCGTAATCATTCCCACAGTGGTTGCATCAATGTAAATTAACTCCATTAATGTATGTTTTCCTTTCTCTGTCCAAATTCTCTCCATCAGATGTCATGGTTCTTACTAGAATCAGATTAAATATCAGTGTAGATTGTCTTGCATTTCCTACTGGCTGAAGATATTAAAAAGATATGTATTGGCCATTTGAATTTCTTCATTTCAAAATTATTCCATCATTGAGTGGTTTGGTTTTTTGAAGTTCAGTTTAGTTCTTGTCTATTCAGTATGTTAACCTAATGTAAAACAAATAACTTTTAAGGAGTTCTCAAATTCTGTGGGCTTTTCATTGTTTACTTCTTTGCTATTCTGTATAGAGTATTTTAATTGAATTTACTCCTGCGTATCATTTCATGTTATTTTCTGAGCTGTTGGCACTCCCTTCAGAAAGTCATCGCCTATGCCAATATCTTATGGTATTTCTCCTATGTACTCCTTTAACAGCTGCAAAATAGTCTATGGTCAGTTTCTTTATCCTTTAAGAAGTTTTTCTTTTTTTTTTCCTGGTGAAAATATTTGGTAAGGATTTGGTTTCAGGTTTCTGTATATGATATTCTAGTTTTTTAAGCATAATTTCTCCTCCTCCTCTTCCTCTTCCTCTTTCTCTTTCTCTTTCTCATCTTCTCCTTTTGTGCTTTCACGCTTCTTTCAAAGATTATTTCGCAAGTATTATTTTCAGACTCTTTCTTAATGAGAACACTGTAGCAATGGCTAATGATTTTTAAAGTTTTGATTTTTGCTTTTATTATTTGAAAATGTCATGCAGGCATACAATGTATCTTGATCCTTTCCACTCCCTCACTACCTCCTCCATCTTCCTTCAGGAGCCCAGTAACATTTCTTTCCCAACTTCTATGTCTCCTAATTTAATTTAATACTTTCATATGAGTACTGTATTTATTTAATTTCACAGCTCCATGTCCCCTTTAACTCCTTCCATGTCTTCTCTACTTCTCAAATTCATAGCCAAATTTTTCTTTGGAAATTTTTATTGTCTTACATACACAAACACAGATGTATATAAAGAGGAAAAATGCCTTCATGATTTTATATTGTAGGCATGTCTATGAGGAATTCTTGTGAGTTCGTTCATATACAGGATCCTAGCCTACTGTGGACCTGGGTTGTATCAAAAAGTAGTCTGAGAAACCCAGAGGGTCAACTCAGTAAATCAGTATTCTATGGGTTCTTCTTCAGTTCCTGCCTTTAAGTTCCTCTCCAACGAGTTCCTTCTCAGTCTTAACTTATGGTAAAACATAATCTTTGAGTTGAAATGAACCATCTTAAGTCCTACTCCAAGGTCTAGCCTGCTGATTACCACCTAAACCCAATTTCTCATTTTTCCTGAACCTGCCAGATCTAGCTTAGATCCCACAAACAATGTGCTTGCCTAGTCTGACCACCTCCTCCTATGATGAAGCCAACATCTATGATTTTGCCATGACCTGGCCTTTATGCATTGACCCACAGGTCTCTTTGCATAACCTCCACTATGTCACTTAATATTCAGACTTACCTAATCCACCTCCAAAGTAAAGCCTGGTGGAGTACCCATGACTTCCTCATCTACATATTTTACTTAACCCACCAGATTTATTCTGAGTCTTACAACCATTTCACCAGCCTAGTCTGAGCTTCCATGACATCATTTTAAAAAGAATATTCCAAACCTATCAATGAAACCACAGGACTCTCTCATATCACATACAGTCCTTCCAATGAGAGCAATATACCTGCACATTCCATCTTGGAACAGGAAGAATACCTAATTCTCTCTGTCTACTTTATTTCATTCCACAAAGACATTCCAACCTCCATATTCAACCTATCTCCACTTCTTCTTTCTCAACTTGTTTTGTATGTAACAAGCACAGAGGTAACAAGTAAATACATGTAACCAGATCTCATACCAGGGATAATAACAATATGAAAGATCAGACAATATCTCCTCTCTAAAACCCAACAACCCCACAGAAATACTTGCCAATGAGAATTATCTAGATGAACACCAGGAAACAAAAACAAAAACAAAAAAAAAAAACAATGAAAAACTTCTCTAAAGAATTCAAGGAGATTAAAGAAGATACAAGAAATTAGTTCAGTGAAATCGAGGAGAAAGATCTCAATAAAACAAATAACTTGAATAATGTTCAAGAAAACATAAACTTGAGGCTGGTGGAAATGAGTAAAGTAATCTAAGACTTGAGAATAGAATTCAACAAAGAGATTGAAACAATGAAGACTCAAGTTGAAATGAAGATGAGATTGAAAAACCCAATACTCCAACTAATAGAATCAAAGAATAGCGAAAAGCCTTACAAGCAAAATAGAGGATATCAGGTCTTGAAAATAAAATGAGGATCTAGACCAAACAAGCAAGAAATATTTTTAAAAGGTTAAAGAAATCACACAAAAATAACACATAAGAAATGTAAGACACCATGAAAAAACAATCTTTGAGGTATATAACATAGGTGAGGGAGAAGTATCCCATCAACGGCATAGACAACATCACCAAAAGATCATAAAACTAAACTTCCAAACTAAGGGAAGACACACTCATACAAATACAAGAAGCACAGAAAACACAAAACAGACAAGGTCAAAAAGAAAATCTCCACAGTATACCATAGCTAAAACATTAAGTATATACAACAAATACTGAAAAGGATAGTGAAAACTGAAAGACAAAACAAAACAAAACAAAACAAAACAAAAAACCCACAAGTCATGTATAAAGGAAAACCTATCATAATAACAACAGATTTCTCAATGGAAAGTTTGAGAGCCAGAAGATTTTGAAAGTCTACCTAAAATAATAAACCTAACAAAACTATCTGACATGTTTGAAAAAGAAAGAGAAAAATGCTATGACATAAATAGACATGTTTATATCTGAAAACCGAAACCTAAAGAAATAATAGAAATCATTAATTTCAAGCTGGAGAGGAGTTAGTATAGTAGAGTGGAAAGAAATATGAAGCTATGATTATTAAAACACAAAATAATACCTAGACCACAAAACAACAAAAATAAACAATACGATGACCACAATTAACAAAATAATACCTTTAAATATTAATAGCCTCAATTCTCCTATCAAAAGATAACAGAATAATTGCATATCTATTATCTATCTTCTGCCTTATAAGAAACACAGCTTTGTTTTTCTTTTTTTAAAAATTGGCATTGCCTTAAAGACAAAGGATGAACAAAAGTACTCCAATCAAATGAGATAACAAAGCAAGCAGGTATCACTATCATACTATCTGACAAAACATGCCTTAAGGAAAGTACAGGAAAGATAAAGAGGGATACTTCATTCTAATCAAGAGAATAGTTAACCAAGACAATATTGCAGTTTTAAACATATATGTACCAAACTCTGGTGTACAAGTTTTCAGTTTAAAAGGACTACTATTATGGACAGCTTGCTCTTCATGAGGGTGCCCTAGCAATTAGAATGTGGGCTGTCTCTTTTCCTGAGATGAGCTCCTGTGTTTTGCCTCAGTGGAAGATGCGACTTGAGGGGCTGGAAGGGCTCCACTTTTCTGAGGAGAAGGGGAGAGGGGAAAGGGGAAAAAGATAGGAGGTGGGAATGGGAGGAGAGAGGGAGGTGCTCTGATAGGGATGTAAAGTGAACAAATACAACAACAAAAAAATTAATAATAATAATAATAATTAGTAGTAGTAGTAGTGTTGTTGTTGTTGTTATTATTATTATTATTATTATTATTATTATTATTATTATTATTATATGTTTAGTTTTCAGTTTTACCCTCGGTCTCTGTGCTAATTTCTGGTGCTTGATTGTCATAGAATTGTCAGATATGGGTTCCAATTCATGGGATAGATATTAAGTCAAACCAGGCATTTGATGGCTATTCCCACAAGCTCTGTGCCAACATTGCCCTAGCATATTTTGAAGGCAGTACAGATTTTAGGTCAAAGGTTTTATGATTGGGGTGGTGTCCACATTTCTCTTTTATTAGACTCAAGAGTGCCTTCCTACACCATAAAGACTAGAACATGGGAGTCAAAACGCCATGGAGGCACCAGCATGACTTCTCCATGTTCAATGAGTTGTGTGCATTTTGTCCTCAGTTTATGGAGAACAAACCTTTGTCTTAGGTTGTTTGGAGATTTCCATGGAACACCCTCGCCCAAAAATTCAGTTGAATGCAACTCAGTCCTGCCACTGAAAGCCTTGCCTAACAAAAAGAGATGACCAGTTGAGACTCTGTATCCCCCATTACTAGCAGTCCTCACTAGGATCACCTTCATACATACCAGGAAGTTTCCACTGTATTTGGTTTCCATACCAGCCCTCAAACACTACTGGCCTAAAAAAATGTATCAGTAAAATGACTACTACTATTGATATTGTGCTATACACACAGATTAGTGTCTTATTCTACCATTATCAGAGAAGCTTCCTCCAGCAGCAGGTGGGAACAGATGCAGAGACCCACAGCCAGATAGTTTATGAATAGAGAGTCATCATCAAATCTCTCCTCTCAGAACTTGGGGAACCCCAAAGAAGAGGAGACTGAAAGAATGTTATAACCAGAAAGGATGGAGGACATCACCAGGTCCTCTGCCTTTATACTATAGCTTTTACTTTAGCGTTTTTATGGGACTCTTAACTGTGAGAACAATTGGATCTCTCTTTCTTGTCCAGCACTTGGGACTTTTTTCTCCCTATTGGCTTCTATATCCACCTTCAATATAATGGTTCTACTTCTTATTATTATATTTTGTTTTGTCATATTTGATTATTGTTTCTTAAATGTCTGCTCTTTTCTAATGAAAAACAGAATTGATCCAAAGTGGAAAGGAAGTGAAAATCAGAGCTGGGAGGAGTAGACAGAGGGGAAACTTCTATGAAGATATGATGCATGGGGAAAGAATTTATTTTAAGTAAAAGGACAATAGCAAAAATGAAAGAAAGCAAAACCTCTGAGATACACTAAAAGCAGTTCTATGATGGAAATTTATAGCTTTATGTACCTTCATTAGAAAATTAGAAAGAACACAAATAAATAGATTAATGATGCAATCCCAAAAATTGAATAAACAAGACCAAACCAAATCCAAAGCCAGTGATGGAAAATAATAATAAATATCAGAGAAAAATCAATGAAATATAAACAAAAAAAGCAATACAAAGAATCAACAAATCTTAGAGTGAAGAAAATTGATAGAGACTAAGCCGAATGAGTAGAAGGAGAGGATCCAAATTAACAGAATCAGGAATAAACAGGAAAACATTAAAACAGACACCCATGCAATTCAGAATATTATAGGGGAATTTTTAAAAATCTGATTAATCTCGAAAACCTAAAAGAAATTGATTATTTTTTAGACTCATCCTACCACCAAAATTAAATCAAGAAGGCAACAATCTTTCTGCTAAAGAAAAAAAGATCCAGAACCAGATGTATTCACAGAAGAAATCTATTAGCCATTCAAAGAAGATCTACATCCAGTACATAAAGTATTCAAAAAATAGAAACATGAGGAACACTCCTAAACTCCTTCTATGAAACCAGTATCCAGTCTAAGACCCAAACCAGGTACAGGCACAACAAAAACCAAAACTACAGGGTAATGTCCAGATTGAAAATAAACTCTAAACCCTCAATAAAATTTTGAGAAAAGAATACAGACATACATTTAAAAAGAGTATGGAATATGACCAAACTGGCTCTATCCCTGAAAAGCAAGGATGGTTCAACATACACAAGACAATAGATGTAATAAACTACCTAAGACTATTTAAAAGACAAAAGTAGCATGATTATATTAATGTATAAAAACTGACAAAAATTCAACATATCTTCATGAAAAGTCCTAAAGAATGTAGGGTTAGAAAGTATGTACCTCAATATATTAAAAGCCATATGTCAGAAACCAAAGCCATCACCATGCTTAATGGAGAAAATCTTGAATCAGTCCCACTGAACTCAGGAATTAGAGTTTCCTTTATTTTCACTTCTTTTCAATAATATGCTTGAGGTAGTAGCTTGAGCAATAAAACAAATAATAGATATTAAAAGAATACAAGTAAAGAAAGAAATCCAGCTACTCCTATTTGCAGATGACATGACACTATATATTATAGATCCAAAACTTGCTACTAGAAAACTTCTAAAAAGAATTTTAAAACTCCTCAATGTGGCAGGACTCAGAATCAACTTGCATAGCTTAAAATATTTTCTATGTACACTAACAAAAACATACAGAGAAGGAATCCATGAGCACAGACCCATTCATGATAGCCTCGAAGGAAAGAAAGTATCTAAAAGAAAGATGACCAGGATAAAGAAGGACCATGAATGAAATTTAAATCACTTAAGAAAGAAATAGACACTACAAAGTGGGAAGACATTCCTTGTTTTTAGGCAGGTACAATTAATACTGAGAAAATGATCATTCTACCTAAAGCTGTTTATAAATTCAATGTGATCCCAGTCAAAATCCCCATCCTATTTTTGAAAGAATAGAAAATTGATCCTAAAATTCATGTGGGAACCAAAAGATCGTAGATAACCAAAACAATTCTGAACAAAAAGAACAGTGCTGGCAGGCTTACCATTACAGATCTTAAAATATATTATACATGACATGAGGAGAAATGGACCAAAATCAAAGACCCACATGTGAATACATGTAACATCAGCTAATTAATATTTGACAAAGAAACTAGAAACATAATGCGGAGAACAGAAAGCATCTTCAACAAATTGTTCTGATAAAAATTGCATGTCCACAGGCAGAAGAGTGAAATTAGGTCCGTATCTCTCACCCTTACACCCATAAAAAAAATAACACAAAATGAGTCAAAGATCTAACCCTGAAACCTCAAATACTGAAACTACTACAAGACAGCATAGAAATGTCTACATTTTATAAGCATAGGAAAGGACATCCTGAATAGGATTTCATTTCCTCAAAAATTTAAGCCCAAAAATTGTCAAGTGTGACCTTAGGGAACTAAGAAGCTTTCAAACATCTAAAGAAACAATTGAGTCACAAGGAAGTCCATAAAAATAGAGATAATCTTTTCTAGTTATACATGTGATGGAGATGTACTATTCAGAATATCCAAAGAACCCAAATTATCCAATTAAATAATGCAGTAGAGCTAAACAGGGAATTCTCAAGAGGAGTATCAAATGGCTGAGAAACATTTAAAGAAATGCTCAATGATCATAGCCATCAGGAAAATGCAAATCAAACTGATTCTGAGATCTTACACTTACCAGAATGGCTAAGATAAAAAGATTCAAGTGACAGAACATTCTAGTGAGGATGTGGAGAAAGGGAAACACTCCCCCTATTGCTGGTGGGAGTGCAAACTTGTACAACTACTTTGGAAATTAATCTTGTGCTTTCTCAGAAAATTGGAAATAGTGCTACCTCACAACCTAGATTTTCCCTGGCTACGTACCTGAAAGATGCTCCACCATACCACAAGGACATTTGTTCAATATTGGTCATGGCAACTTTATTCATAATAGCCAGAATCTGGAAACTACTTAGATGTTCCTCAACTGAAGAATGGTTAAAGAACTCAAAAAATAGTCAAAATTTTTGTTTTAATGAATAAGATGATGATTTTAAAAATGGGCTTGGGGCCTGAATGGAAAATTCCCAAAAGAAGAAAAAAGTGGGTAATAAATATCTCAAAACAACAAAGATGTCTGAAAACACCACAAGGAATTGTTATTAGCTATTTACCACAAAAACCTATAATACATGTAATTTCATGAATAAACAAACATACATAGTTTTAATGAGAATTTTTCATCTGGGATAAGAGCATATTGCCAAGTGCCAAAGACCAACTAAACCAACAAACCCCAGTATCAAATATGAGAACTCCTCCTTGGAGTTGCTGGACAAGGCTAGACAAGAGACTCCTAAAAATAGACTATTATTGTTTCCCTTTACTATCTCTCAAGGGTGGAAGGTAAGTCTCTATTGCTAAAGATACTGTGCACTTCAGAAACAAAGCCCATAGACCCCTGAGCTAGAACTGACCTGAAATACCCCTCACTGAGGGCTAGTTTTCATGGTACATGAAGGTGCCATGCAAACTCCCAAAGAATAGGAGCAACCAACAATCCTACCTAACTATCATGCCTATGAATGACATCAGTGAACATCATGGCACAATAACCCTAAGGGGGCAGTAGTGACAAAAATAGCTTGGCAGTAACTGAGAGATTTCTAATTTAACTTAAGACCTACCCAACAAGAAGAAGCTCATGCCCATTACTGGAAACATAATTAACTACTCAGTGCTAGTGAAGTCATGGCTATTGGAGGAGAATCTACAACCACTATTGTACTAACCCAGCATAATCCCTAACAACAGTCTATACACTTTTGTCCTTACATTCACATGTAAGTGTAGTCTTTGTCCCTCACAAAGTAAACTATTCTTTGTAACACGCAGAGACTATTACAGAAAACAACAGCCAAGAGTTGTGGGACCCAGTCCCAATGAATACGTTCATAAAATACCCACACTCCTAAGGCTCATGAAACATTTAGAAAAAGAGGATGAAAGACTGTGAGTACTATAGGAATAAAGAGTTTCTGTGATATTGTGTCTTCTAATAATAGTGGAGACCATGCAGTCTCACTAACATGACTATACAAATATGAGCTATACAAATATGACACCAATGAATGGGTGGACAAAAGCCCCTGAGGCCTCAACCCTACAAAAATAACTATGGGTAACTGAAGAAGACTGGTAACAGGATACGTGGTTTTCCCAGGAAATAGCATAATAATTAGTTGTTCCATGTCAACTGGTCCATCCTGGAAAAAAACCACATACAGATAGCATTATATGTACTAAATAGGTCATATTTAGGAATATACACCATCATTTGTGCAAAGCAGCAGCCTTCAGAATATGAAAAGTTCTTTGCCAATTATACATCACGCTGAGAGTTATATCTAAAATATATTAAGAAGTTTTTTTTTAAGTACCAGGGTCAAGAAAACAAATAACACAATTGAAAAATAGAGTTCTCAAAACATGAAAGACAAATGACTAAGATGTCCAACATCCTTAGCTACCAGGGAAATGCAAATCAAAATTACTTTGAGATTTTTTCCCAGCCAAGGTAGCTAAGATCAATAAAACAAGATAGCACATGCTAGCAAGGATGCAGCAAAAGGGGAATACTTATTTATTGCTGATGAGAGTGCAAACTTATACAGCCACTACAGAATTACTGTGCTTGTTCCTCAGCAACCTAGGAATAGATCCAGCTATATTGCTCTTAGGATAATACCCAAAGGCCTCTGCAGCACACTACAGAGACAATTGCTCATCTATATTCATTGCTGCTGTACTCATAATAGCCAGACTCAGTAAAGAGCCCACATGTCCATCAACCGATTAATGGATAATGAGAATGTGGTACATTTACCAAATGGAGTATGAGTCAATTGTTAAAAAGTGAAATTATTAAATTCACAGATAAATGGATAGAACTAGAAACAATTATCCTGGGTGAGGCAATATAGAACACCCCCCAAAACAAATATTGTATGTTTTCTTCTAAATATTGATGTTATTTTTAAGTTTTCAAGATGTGTGCTGTAATCTGAATAACCACAGAGATTAAGTCTCTACTAGAAGACAATGGGGGGAGAGAAACTCCCAAGGAATGGGAAATAAAATATATTGTTATGGAGAGATAAAGAGGAATCTAGAATATTTGAATTAAATAGGGAGGAGTTAGAAGAGAAAAGAGGAGGGTATGGCAGAGACAATTAACACTACAGGCCATTTTTATAACATATGAAAACCTATTACTATTTCCTAAAATATGTACAAAATATGAAAGGAATATAAATGGGGTCATCAAGGAATAAAGAATAGTGCTCCAATTACTCATTTTATGCCACAAAGTAAGACATAGTGCCAAGTATATATTACATCTTCTTAAGTCATTGGTCAAAGGTGCTCCATGAAAACCCCTAAACATCATAAGCTATTACCATGGCAAGTCGTCACTTTCTACAACATATGGTAAGGCTTTACTTATACTTGCTGATGTTGTGGAGCATGGAAAAATCAAGCTGGTGCCTAATTAAGAGCTTCACCTCTGCTGGCTAGCATTCATTATTCTAGAAGATATTTTACATGGTACTAGGAGGCACTCTGTATGCTACTTGAGAAAAGCGATAGGTAGTCATCAATATCACCTAGTTACAAATCCTGGGACCTACAGCAGTGTTATGACTACAAGATATACTGATGCAAGAGGGATTAAAATATCACAGGAGTAGCTATCCACTTTTTGATTCAACTTAAGGCCCACTCCATGAGATGGAATCAATTCCTGACACTGTTAAAAATAGCCAAGAACCTGAAACTAAATAGGATATGGGCCTACACAAAACATATTACTAGTATTCTGCTAAAGGAACATAGCAGTAAAATGAGTCCTCATGGTATATTACTATCCACATAGAGCAGTATCCCATTCAATCCACATCAGATCTTCTTGCTGTAGATGGGAATTAACACAGAGACCCACAACTGAACAGGGTAGAGAATGAGAGACTTTGGAGTAAGTAATCCTAAATGGGATGTTTTCATCAAAGCCCACCCCTCAGGCTTTAGGAGTCTATTTGGAAGAGGAGGAAAAAAAAGATTCTAAGAGCCAGAAGTGATGGAAGACTCCAAAGAAACTGTGTCTTTTGGGTACAACAGACCTAATATGAGTAATAATTCTCAGAGACTGTAGCATCACAGATAAGACCTGCATAGGTTGAATTCAGGCAAGATCACAGCACTGAAAGGGGGAGGTGGAAAGAGATCTGCCCTCTAACCATAATGCTATCTGTAATGGATACCTGCTGGCAAAAGGAAAATCAGTTTTCTCCAATGGAGTGTCACTGGGTATGACAACCACCCTCCAGGAAAGCTCTTGTCTTGAAGGAGTTGGGTAACATAAAATTAACTCAGTGGTACTTTTGTGAAATTTTGTGTTTCATTTTGATTTGTCTTGACATTTTTTATCTTATCTTATCTTGTTTCTTTATTTTAGTTTCCATTTTTGTGTTTTGGTGGTAAAATTTGTCTTTCTTTTGTTGTTTTGTTTTCGTTTTTCTTGTTTGTGTATTTGTAGGAGAAAAAGAAAGAGAACATAAAGTTCCATGGTGTGGAGGTAAGGAAGATCAGGAAGGAATTGGGGAAGGAAACTATGATCAACATATATGAAAAATTAAATAAAATTATCATTATTGCAAATAATAAATTAAAATCTTAAAAACTGACAATTAAGAACTAAGATTCACAAAAAAGATGGACAATGCAGTGTTTGTCTTGCTGAGTCTGGGTTACAACATTTTGTATAATAAATTCCAGCTTCACCCATTTATCTACAGACTTCATGATTTCATTTTTCAAGAAACCCCATATGGGGCTACATCTATTTTCACTTTTCTGAGTGTTTCAGGCTACTTTGGGATTTTGTTTGCAAGTCCTTTGTCTCTTCTTTATTTTATATTAATAACATTTAAACTGATACATTAAACAAGAACTTTCACACAAGTATATGATACCATAGGGTGATTTACTATTTGTAAACACTATGTATTATTTAAATTTGAGTGAATATATTTCCTCAAACACGTTTACTTTGTTCATTGTGAAAACATTCAATATCTTTCCCCCACAGTTTTCAGATGACAGTACATTTGTGTTATCCATAATCACCCTGCCTTGCTGTATAATATACCAGATCTTGCTGTCATCTAACTGTAGCATAGTAGCCAGTAAACTACCTTGCCTCACTGAGCACTATCCTGCACTCTTGGATCTCTCACTTTCACAATTCTGCTTTACTTTTAGGAGATAAACTATTTTAAATTCCACTTATGAGGAATAAACTGCAGTAGTCAAGTGAGATACAGCTCTATATAGACTGTTTCTTATGGCTTGTGTTTTAGAGAAACCTGACTGTTAGTTAATGGGATGTTCATACGGGCCTACTTCAGTCTTGTGGATCTGAGAGAAGATCTAGGCTACTTTCTTGGTGATTCCTTTTGCTATGATATATTTATCTCTTCAGTTCTTTACTTTGTATATCTTTGTTTTGCTGGGGGGGGTTGTTCTAATTTTTCAAGACAGAATTTCTCTGTATATTCTTGGCTGTCCTAGACTTGCTTTTTAGACCAAGAAGATGTCCTTGAACTCACAGAGACCTGCTTGCCTCTGCCTTCCTGAGTGCTAGGATCACAGGTGTGTGCCACCACACTTGGTTCTTCCGCTCTTATTTATATGCATCTTCTTATTGGTTTTTCTATCTTCCATAGATAGAATCCAGGGTAATGCCACTTCACTCCAAATTAGTAGTCATTTCACCTCTGAAGATCTTGCCTGGAATAGGCTAAGTCTCAGTAGCAATATAAGATATGGAAAAATAAGCAAAATGTAAAGACCTCAGGGCAGACACATAAAGCATATCAGCCAGTTCTAGGTCCTTATGCAATTTCTATGTACATATTCATAATTTCTGTCCTATAGAAATCTTGAGTTTTCACTCCTTAATCTTTGAGTCTTACTCACATTGACTTTGTTCATAGTGATACTGTCAAGCACTCACATTTTTTGAAGCAATGTACAGCATATGCTGGCCTCAAACTCAGTCTACAGCTCAGGTTGGTCTCAAACTCGCAAACCTCTAGTTTTTAATGTTCTATTCATAATTCAAATTTATTTGCTAATTTTCATTGCTTATTCTTTGTACTGTGTATTGAAATTATTTATTCGGGCCTTAAAGCCTTGTATTTATCAACAGAAATACATTTTGAAGTAATAAGAAGAAATTAAATAAGTGACACATGGCCTGCCTCAGGCTTGGAGGAGTATAACAATGTAGACTTTATAGAAATTCAGAGAATCTAGGTAATCCAACTGTGCCAATCTTGCAAACTTGACAAAGTAGTAAGCTACTTTACTACAAAGTGAACCTGATAAAGCCTTGTCATGGAGAATTTAGGTATAAAATGAATGTAAATCATGTGGCAAAAACTAGGCCTTTAGTCAATGGAAGTTATTGTTATGATTACATTGGCCTAAGATGGCAAAAATAATCTCTTACAGAATTCTATTTTAAGATTCTATTAGAGAATATACAAGTTGGAGGGTATTTAAGACTGTATGGACAGTTTATGTTTCAGACAACATGATCATGATATAGATTTCTGATATTAATCAGCTAAAAAAAAATCTCGCTAAAAGCATACCTCCAGGGAACCCTGGGAAATCTAATAATGACTGACATTGGATGTCCTTGAAACCCCAAGTAAAAAGTTATATATGTAACTATGTTGGAAGAATTTCAGTTTTGTGTGGCTCTTGACTAAACATGGCCATGAGGCTAGATTTCTTATCTTTCACATTTACCAGCCTGCGTCTGTGTATGCTTGCACACCTAATTCTTTGTGGGGTACCTATTTGCATCCATGACTGTACTCACCTATGTGTAGCACTTGTGGGTTAGGGTGTTCCTGGGTGCCTGATAATACCTTCCTGTCTAGTGATCAATGTGCCCCTAAATAGAATATGACATACCTGTCCATGGATCCTAAAATTATTTTCAACCTCCTATCTTCCCATAACCCTCCTCCTTTTCCAGCATCAGAGTGGACTTCACAAAGGCCTGGAGCATAGATCAGCCAACATTCTACTCAGTAAATAAAACCAAGTAGTGTTTCCCAATTAGACAATATTTAATTTAGAGATGATGTTGTTTTTCTTAGCTATAGGCATCTTTAAGTTCCTATTTTGTGTTAAGGGCATCTAACCTTTGTCCTTAGTGTTTCAACAACAACAACAACAAAAAACCACTTTTCTATACCTGTCTTCACTACTCAAATATAGAGCTCTCACTTAATGTATGACACACTGTACTCTAAAACCTTCTTAAGAAATCCTCTTGGAGTATGTGGAGATGGCTTACCCAGAAGAACACTTGCTGTGCAAACATAAGTGCCTGAGTTCAAATGTTTAACATCCTTGTAAGAGCCTAGGTCTGTAAAATAAACCTACAAAAGCCTAGTGTGGTTGTACACACTTTTAATCCCTGCATTAAGGGAGGCAGAGGCAGGTGAATCTCTGTGAGTGCAAGACCAGACTGGTCTACAAGTGAGTCCAGTACAGTCAAGGCTACACAGAGAAACCCAGTCTTGAAAACACAAATAAAAAATTCACCTGCAATTCCATATCTGTTGGAGAAGTCAGAAACAAAAGGATTCGTGCCATTTTCTGGCCACTAACCTAACCCCAGGTTCAGTGAGGCAGCCTGGCTCAAGAAAATAGAGGAGCTTGATAAAATAGAATACTTAATGTTCCTATTCAGTCTCTACGCAAGGGTGTACACAAACATGTGTGTATGTACTACACACTTGCACACTCACACACATACGTATACATATAAATGCAAAATACATCCTTATATTAAAATAGAATGTGGGTCTAACAGCCCATACCAAGAATGACAGCTCAGTGTTTTCATGGTCCTCTTCTCAACATAGTAGTACTAATATTTGTCAGAGAATCCCTGTACATCATGTGTGTAGTTTTGCATAGTATGTACCTGTACCAGGGCAATCACTTAGACTTCTTTCATTCTTATTCTTGGTATACACTCACTTCTGGTACTTTTAAGGTCCCAAATGAATTTTTATGATGTGTTCCCTGATCTAGAGTGTTATTGTCTCCACTAGAAGATATAACATCTGAGGATTTAGACCTTGATCACCACTCCCACATTTTTACCCATCTGACTGTGCAGCATCACTGAAATTACCATGCACTAAAAATGGAAATTTCTAATGCTCCAAACCTCTTATACCAAATAATTAACACTTGTCTTACATCTAAAATCTCTGCTGCTTCCCATTGTCTTTTTACTTGTCTTCATCCTCTTCCTTCTTTGTAGCTATGTCTAGGATCTGAAGTCCCATGGGAATTGTATGGATCTTCTTTTAATTATCATCTTTGGTACTTGTTGGATAGGGTTTGGGGATCCAAAGAACAGATGTTCAACTAAGCTTTGGAGTAAATAATGAAGCAATGAAAGAGTGAATAGGAAGTTTATTATAATGTATTAGTTCATACATTCAGTAATCAAATCCAAGGTTGTGTCAATTGATAATATAGACAATAGACAAAATCATACAGACAATTTGGAGTCTATCACTGTATTTGTTTCACCAATGTATGACATTGCATTTCCATGAGAATCGCTTTTACAGTTCATGTTACCTTACATAATACTAAAATGAAACTTGTGGAAATTTTTCAATTGGCTTTTAAAGTAACAGAACCCTTGCTTATAACATTGCAATGCAGCAATAAAATTGTCAAGCATAGCATCAAGAAACCAAGATTGTAAAACAAAATAATTTTTCATTAACAGAACAGTTACAGTTTAGCAAATGAAATATATATGTCATTTGCTCATTTATAAATGCTTTATTCCTGTAACCCATAAACTCTCCACTACGAAGAAGGCTGGTTACTTTTCAAACAGGAAGTGAGAGCTCAGCCTTGATTGCAGCTATTTGTGGGAAGAGGTGTAGGACATGCACCTGGGATGAACCCTGGCCATGGCAGATGTGCAACCCAAGGCTACATATCCCTCTTCTGTTCTTTCTGTTTGTTCTTTAAGAGCTATTTCATACAGCATAGGGAAAAATCTAGGAACAATGTCATTGATCTTAGCCCAAACTTCTAGGACTGTCATTTTGCTAGTTTCTGCATGAGCCCGGGAACCCCACAGGAAATAATATTGTGGTGGATTATCCTCAGACATCTTGTGGATCTCAAGGTAATTTTGCTCCACCAGATCTTTGGTGATGAGCTTTCGGGGCTCCCCCAAAATCAAATGCTTCCTCCCTGCATATACCCCTAACACATTAAAGAATTGCCAGATCTCTTCCTCAGTGGTATGACCACCTTTTGTGAGGATCAGACCCAAGATGGTAATCAGAAGACCCATTTTTGGCAACCCCCTCATGCCACGTAGAATTTCAGCAGTGGGGAGACCTAGCTTGCTGACAATGGCATAGGAACGACTATTGGGATTGATTTTCTTCAACTGCATCCCAGAGACCATTTCCATTCAGAGAGAAGACTTCCTGAGGATATCAGGAAACTGTTTCTTGTATTTCTTGCTGACTACCTTCAGCATATCAGCATATGTAAACTCTTCACCCTTCTGAAACCTCTGGAGCAGAAACTCTACCAGCATACTAGCCTTTCTGGTAAGAGCATCTCTGAATATTGGCTGAGTGAAGGCTTCTGATTGGAAGGCATGCCAGCTTTCTGCATCAACACTGACATCAGAACCCTTAGCATCTACATCAAAGACTGTGCTGGGCACACCTGCATCAGGAGATGCAGGAAACACAGATCTCTGAGTTGAGGCATCAGAAGAGCTTGCGGAACTAGCTTGGCCAACAGGAGGAGATACTGACCTCCCCTCTGCAGTAGGCTTGGCATGCTGGAATCTTTGGCTATCCCCAAGTGTGTGATGATGACTGCAATGGGAGTAGCCTTTACTCTTGTGGCCCCGCGGCATGACAACAGGGGTCAGAGAAAACAAGCAGGACTGTAGTCAGGAGAGCTAGAAGGCAGGATCCTGGAGGAATAGAATGACAACATGTGAACACCATACCATTATAAAGTAGGAAGGTCTGCTTTTAGGAAGGTCTGCTTCACTGCTTTCCTAGAAGGCAACATACCATGTTCTTGTTCTCCTGTTCAGCTTAGTCAGAGATACTGTTGTCCTGGTCGCCTTGAAACCTGAGAACTCTTTAAAAGAAATGAAAAATTGTTAGAATCCTGCATGATAGTCTGATTTAGGGATTCCTAGAATTAGAGAGCAAACTGTTACCTCAGAATAAGAACCCAAATGCTCATGGTTAATGTTCCCAACAATCTATACATCCATGGTTTTGTAAAGTCTGAATAGCCACTTCCCTCTGTTACAGTGAAGTTCATAAGACAAATTTCACTGCTACCACGTTATTCAGGGGACCTTGAGACTACTAATGCTGCCATGAGAGGCAATATTGGAACCCTTGCTGTTACCAAAAGTAAGATTCCCACAGTGAGCAAATTCCTCACCAGGCAAGACCCCTGGCAACAAAGCTCCCATCTCCCTAGTATACCAGACACGAAGGAAGGTAATGTATCATGCTTTGGGGCTGCCTTGATCAACACTATCATACAGAGTTCCAGTGTCTGCCCCCTTCCCAACCAGTTATGAAACATGAAAGCTCCCAAATCATAGCAATGTGTCTGTCTATAACATAGCAAGTCCCAAGAATTCCACTTTTGCTGCCCAAGTCAACCAGCCTCACATCTAAGACTTCATACCCTTAGATATCAGTGGAAAAGATAATGGCCTCCATTTGTAACTGCTGCGTCCTCGAACTCTAGAGACAAGAGTAGGGGTGGGGCCTGTGTGACCACCTTTTCAGCATGAATTTTGACTTGGGAGGGACTCAAAGGGGTTTAGGATTGTCACTGCTTTAATTCAGATTATCCACAAAGGCACATAACAATACTTACATAGCTCTATAATTTGATTGGAAGCCAAGCCCCTCAGAAGAAGGCCTTGCCCTGACAAGCTGGGGGAGCAGAAGTCAGAGACCTCTTCTCCTGGCTCGGTAGCTTGGAACCTTTTTGTAGTTCTTGAAATAGAACCTCAAGAGTCGTCACTTCCATTGTTAAGGGAAGGGGGAGAAAGTTTCCAGAAAAAAAAAGATTTTTTTTCCTGTTGATTTTTCTAGGGCCTAGGATATCTCTTGAATGAGCTAAGTGTGAGACTAAAGCTCTCATTTCTATCAGAGTCCTGAACAGGTAGGAAGACGAAGCAATTTTTAGCCTAAGATTCATGGTGCCACACAGAGGAAAGGGATACTGGCTATTTGGATGAGACCTGATAGGCTGTAGTCATATGGTGGAAGAGGAGGTACCCTTCTGTCAGAGGGCTATGGGAGGGGGATAGGGCTGAAGAGAAGGGAGGTTGGGAAGAGAAAGATACAAGCTAGGAGGATAACATTCAGGATGTAATCTGAATAAATTATAATAAAAATATTCATGCCCACAACCTTACCATAAATTATGAATAGGGTTCTAGGCGGTCACTCTTCTTTTGAATCATCTCAAAGTCTCCTTTCCTTCTGACTATGTCTATATAGCTCAGGGTGGCCTAAACCTCCTGATCATCTTTCCTTAGCTTCCAGAATCCAGAGTAAACACTAAATGCACAATTCTTGGTTGCTACACTTTTTCTAATTAGATTTTTAGCTTTTTTAATTTTTATTTTTATTTTGAGACAGCTTCTAGCTAAGTAGTTCAACATAGCCTCAGATTTGCTGTGTAAGTCAGAGTGACTTAAAACTGACAATCTATCTGCCTCTGCTTCTTGAGTGCTGGCATTACACACCTGTACATCAAAGCAATTATCTTGATTATATATAGATTGCTCAGCTACTTATCTACTGTGACCCCCTAAGGATTTAAGGCCAGCCACCTGAAAAAGGCCTAATACTTATGACTGCTGATATGAAGTGCTGTGTGCTTCCTAAGACCACTTCTACCTGAACTGATTGTTGTAGGTAAGTCAGCATGAGGGGAAGATAGATGTCTCTTGGTTTCCTTGTAATTTGATGTGTGATGTCTGCTATCCTTATGTGGCATCAGGATACTAAATGCTGCCTGGGCCTGGAAGTGCTATTTTCTTATATGAAATCATCTATTTTCTTTAAACTTGGTGTTCTGCGATGCCATCTGAGGTAAAGGTCAGAGTGCTTCTTGTCTTAGCAGTGATGGTTGGGTCTTTATAGTTTGGCATCATGGTATTATCAAGTTTTGAGGCTTGAGTTTCCACTCATATCAGGTGTAATCAGAATACTTGATATTCTCACTTCCTACTCCTGGGTATATTTTGTTAACATTAGAGTAAATTAATAACCAGTAATCATCCACTAAACACCTTACATTAAACTATCCTACTAAAATGATTGAGTGATTATAATTACATAATCTCCTTTATTCTTTTCTTTTTCCATACTCTTCAACATCTTTGTTCTTCTTCAAATATATATATATCTCCTAAGTACAGCCTGCTCAGCCTGTTGTATGTATGTTTTCATGGCTGACCATTTGGTATTAGAAAACCAAGTAGTGTGCTCTTCCCTGGTGAAGACTTTGTCTCCTGGTTTTAGCATTGCTTATTTGCCTGTAATTCTTTAATATAGGTTTGGGGCCTCATGAGCTTTCCCTAGTCCACTTTGGCATATCTGTTGATGTTGTGCTTGTTTAGCTCACATCTGTGAGACTTTATGTTTTAATCTTTAAAATTTTTTAAAGCAAGCTTTTATTGAATATTTTTTATTAATTTATTTGTATTACATCTCGATTGTTAGCCCTTCTCCTGTTTCCTCCCATTCTTCCCTCCCTCCCACTTCCCTCCTTCTCCCCTCCCCTATGTCTGTGATTGAGAGAGACCTCCTCCCCCTATATATGCTCTTAGAATATTGAGTCTCTTCTTGGTAACTTCCTTGGGGTCTTGGTAGGGGTTCGAAGTTTACTGCCTATATTCTCCTTGGCTGGAAACTTTAAAATTTTTAAAAATAGCTAAGTGAGTTTTAATATTGTCACATGATTTGGATGTAGATAAGTGAAATGCCAAGTTGTTCATTTCTTCATATCTGATGTCCTATACCCATAAACCAGGCTTGTCTAGAACAATTTTTGAAAGTGTTTTGGACAGTTTAATTATACAAACTACAGTTAATTGCCTTTCAGTTCCTCTAGACACTCTCTTATTTACTCTATTTTATGACTTCACAACACAAAAGACATTATCAAGTTTCTCCAAAGATGTGAAACACATACCTGCTAGTTTTTCAGGATTCCTTTCAATAGTTAGGAATTTATTTTAAAATAATATTTCATGATACATGTTTTAAAATTTTTTTAGTTTTTGATAATTTCAATAATAAGTACTATGTTACATCATTTTTCCTTATCCCCCTCCAACTCCCTCTAAAATGTATAACTTCTTCAATTACACACATACGTATGCACATTTTGATAGTGTTTGGAATTAGGACCACAGTTTGAGATTCTGTTTAAATTAAAGTTGTAGGCTTTTATACTCACTTATATTGGTCATTTAAATTTAGTTTACATACTTACAGTAGCAAAATAAATATTTTAGTGAAAATATACTCAAATTTATACAATGGAACAGAGGATAGAATAATGACTCCGATTACCTGACATTACTCATCATGAAGCCATATTTTTATGAAAAGAATTCAGTTCATGTAAAAGTTTATTTGTAGCTGCATTTGTGGGCAATGTTTTGTACATACATAATGTGTGCTGTCTTTTTTGTTGCAATGTTGTCAGACTTTTATTCATTTAGATCTTAAGGAGTACAAATTGTTAATTTCTTGATTCTAAACTTCTTTTCAGTTTATTATTGGGAAGACTGTTCATTGTCCCTCATTTACCATCATCATATCATATTGATAATATGTATATATAGTATTCTTTTATCGATATTAAATCATTTCTGAAAATAAGATTCCTACTTTTTTAGTTTCTTGATACTATTTTTCTGCTTCTCCATTTTTAGTTGTACTTATAATTTTTATATAATAATTTATTTTAATAAAATTTTTATTATTTGAATTCAAACATGGTATACAATGAATATTAGTCATATCATCTACTCAGCTTCCCTTTAACTTTCCTTACTGCTCCCCATCCTAACTCATTTCAACTAAATGTCTTCTTTTATGCATTGTTATTAATAATACCTTGAGTCCAGTTAGTGCTGTCCATATGCACATGGATATGTGGACATACACTGGGGCATGAGTAACCAACTAATAGCCTCATCCAGAAAGGAGAGTGACTTTCTCTCAACAGTCATCAACTGCCAACAGCTCCTTCAATAGGGTCAGGCCCTCATTATAGATGAGCCTCTCCTTATCTATGCTGAATTTTCAGCTGGGTTCACCTTCTGCAGTTATTGTGCAGGTAACTAGAGCTGTAATGAATTGATAAGTGTAAAAGCCATGTTATATCCTGAAGTTACTTCTCTTCCCAATCTACTCTTACATTCTTTCTGCCTCTTCTTCCATTTTCCCTGAGCATTAGGTAAAGTCAGTACAGATGACCCATTCACAACTGAGCAGTTGGAGTTATTTATACTCAATAATTTAACCAGTTATGAGTTTCTGTAGTAACTACCCACTGCAATGATTCACTAGTTCTATTTTGTAGTCATTCAATTTTACATATATCTTCATTATTTTTATCAGTAGCTTCTCAATATTTAGTATATTCTTTAGTTTCCTAAATTTTTATACATATAAAACATTTTTCTTATAAATATATTTTATGGTTTTGGTTCATTTCTTCTTTTGTTTGCTTTTCTGTTTTCTGCCCCCCACCCCGTTTCTCTTTTTTCTTTTAGATAAGTATCTCTGTATGGCCTTAACCACCTAGGAACTTGGTTTGTATCCCACATTGGCTTAGAACTCTAGTCCTATTGCCTTAGCCTCTTCATTGTTGGTTGTGCATGGGTGATACAGAGCTATAAATATGTTTAATGGAAAATGTTCCTATAGGCACCATATTGGTCATTTGTAAAAATAATGTTAATAAAGTTATTGAGTGGTGCTTAAATATTTTACAAGTTGAAAATAGTGTTATTAGTGTTCTATATTAGGTTTTATAATGATTTGAGCATGAGGGTATATTAATATATTTTATGAATATATTTATGCATACAAACACCAGGGAATACAACAGAATTATATGAGTAGTTTCATAATAATCCAAAAGATTGTTTACTGTATTATATTTTGCTTATTAATGATGAGAGAAACTTGATCAATTTGAATGACTAGTAACATATGGCTTTTTATTTTGTAGAAATGAGTGTCTCCCAAAAGAAACTAAATAAAAAACAATCATTCTGCTCCACAGGCTACTCCCAAAAATCCATCTTTGAATTGTTCCCAGATCCTGCTCACTGAAGCCAGCTTTGCTGCCTACCTCCTCCTCCATGGCAAACTCTGTCAGCTCTCTGGCCAGAATCCTCGAACTTGATTCCTTTCTCACTCGCTGCATCCACCCCCAGCATGCCCCACTATTTCAGGTGCAGCTGTGCACACCAGCTCCAAAATTACCACCAAGGATTTGAAGGAGGAAATTGCTTGGGAGACAGAGAATGGAAAAGATGCATCTGCCGATGGGAATGCTAATGTGCAAAATGGAGAGCAAGAGGCTGACACTTACATAGATGAAGAAGAGGAAGAAGGAAGGGAGGATGAGAAGGAGGAGGAAGAAGGTGAAGGTGAGGAAGACGGACATCCAGAAATCAACACACACACATATGGTCACTTGATTTTTGACAAAGAAGCCAAATCTATCCAACAGAAAAAAGATGGCATCTTCAACAAATGGTACTGATCTAACTGAATGTCTACATGTAGAAAAATGCAATTAGACTCATATTTGTCACCATGCACAAAACTCAAGTCCAAGTGGATTAAAGACCTCAACATAAATTCAGAGATACTAAATCAGTTAGAAGAAAAAGTGGGGAAGAGCCTAGAACACATTGGCACAGGACACAACTTCCTGAACAGAATACCAACAGCCCAGGCCTTAAGGTCAACAATTAATAAATGGGACCTCGAGAGGCTGAAAAACTTTTGTAAGGCAGGAGACACTGTCAAAATAACAAAATGACAGCCTACAGACTGGGAAAAGATCTTCACTAACCCTACATAAGACAAAGGTCTAATATCCAAAATATATAAAGAACTCAAGAAATTAAACATCACCAAACCAAATAACCCAATTAAGAAATGGGACTCAGAACCAAACAGAGAATTGTCAACAGAGGAATATCGAATGGATGGGAAACACTTAAAGAAATGCTCAAAATCATCAGAGAACTGCAAATCAGAACAACTCTGAGATTCCATCTTATACCCATTAGAATGGCTAAGATCAAAAAATTCAAGTGACACCACATGCTGGCGAGGATGTGGAGAAAGGGGAACACTCTTTCATTGCTGGTGGAAATGCAACCTTGTACAACCACTTTGGAAATCTATCTGGTGCTTTCTCAGAAAACAGGGACTAGGGCTTCTTCAGAATCCAGCTATTGCACTCCTTGTAATATACCCAGAAAATGCTCCACCACACAACAGGAACATATGCTCAACCATGTTCACAGTACCCTTATTCATAATAGCCAGAACCTGGAAACAGCCTAAATGTCCCTCAGTTGAAGAATGGATGAAAAAAATTGTGGTACATTTACACTATGGAATACTACTCAGCTATAAAAAACAAGGAAATCCAGAAATTTATGGACAAATGGATGAAATTAGAAACAATCATACTGAGTGAGTTGAACCAGAAGCAGAAAGACTCACATGGTATATACTCACTTTTAATTGGACATTAGCCCAAAAGGCATGTCCCATGAAAGTCTTCACTTACCAGGAGATTGGGATAGATGTGAGGACATCCTACTGGGACTCTAGATAAGAGAAATGTAGGCGATGGGGGAAATAGAAAGATAGAGGGGTCCAGAGGATCTTAGAAACCCACAAGATGAACAATGTAACAGGTGGATCAGGGCCCAGGGTTGTCTGCTCAAACTATTGCACTAACAAAGGACAGTACAAGTAGTAAACACCTACTCTAATCTAGCCTACGGACAGGACATTCTCAGTAGTTATGGGGAGAGTAGGGACTCACTCTGACATGAACTCTGGTGCCCCATATTTGATGACCTCTCCTTGGTGGGGAGCCCTGGTGGCACTCAAAGAAAGAATAGGCAGGCTACCAAGATGAGTCTTAATAGCCTGTGACCATAAAGTAGGGGAGGAGATCCCCCTCAATCATGGACCTAGGGGAGGGCAATAGGGTGGGGGTGGGAGGGAGGGAGCAATGGGAGGATACATGTGATGGGAGAACAATTAAGTTTAATCTGAATAAAATAATAATAATAATAATAATAATAATAATAATAATAATAATAATAATAATGGTGGTGGTGGTAGTGGCGGCAGCTTGTCTCTTTACCCTCCAATTTGTTTGAACTCTAATGAATCATGTCACTTAGGTTGTGTTAAATATTCATAGATTTTCTTTAAAGGCTTTATTTTGAAGCACAAATTGTTCTGTGCATCTATCATATTAGATATTTTACTTCCTCAGCTGGCACATTCATACAGTCTACAGTAGGGATCTTTTAGGATCACAAGAGGTAAATCTCAAAAATTATGAGTGTCTCTAGTACACTTGATACCACGGGGATTTTTAACTCTAAAACATCTATAGAGTGGTCCCATCAATTTGCTAAACAGTTTAGATTTTCATGTTGCCCTCATTAGTTGCTTCTGTTTCTGGACTTTTATCCCAGTGAATTCTCTACAACTTCCAGTATGTTTTTCCACATTTTGAATTTAGCAGCTTGCCCTGTGACCTCAGTTTTCTGAACCATATAGGAAATTTTGCTGGGTTTCAGTTTATTCAGCTCTTAGATTCTCAGGATCATTATAATTGCAACATCTAATTCTTTATACACTTGACTAAAAACTGGAAGTGATAAGAAAAACTGTATAAGGCCATTTTTTGGTCAGAATTATTTTATTTTGTGTTTTGATCCCATGACTATCCTTTTTCTGGCTGTAACCCAGAAGCTAAACTCAATACCATAGTATGTGACATTTCCCTTTCCTCAGTCCTTAAAAAACATGACAGTTTTCTTCTTCAGGCCAATCAGAAAATCAGAACAAATTAATATCAGTTACATTATACATTGTATTCATTATCAAAACAGCATTTTCTTTCTATTGACATATTATCTATGTTATAAAATCTAATGTAATTACAAGGTATTATTAATTTTTTATAATCTGATCCTTAGAATGAAGTTAGCTTTCCTCCCCATATTTAAATCAAAAGCACGCAAGTTATAATCACTAGGAAAACAAGATCTTTGAGGAATCCTAAGGTATTGTTTGTCACATTTTGCCTCCTAGGCCTTAAGTCTCATAAATACACTATGTAAAAAATATTGTAATCTTGTTCCAACATGATCCTCCAATCCCAATCATATTAAACCATTGCCTCAAAATTAAGATTTCTTCATCTAAACCATGTCTACCTGATGAAGAATCTCTGGAGAATTAAATGTTAAAAATGTGCCCACTGCTGATAAGCACGGGCGTTTTGACCTGCTCCATTTCCAACCTGGGCTGGCTCACTCCTCCTTAGGCAACCTGGTGGTCCCCTTCTCCGGAGAGGTCACCATATTGATGCCAAACTTAGTGCAGACACCTGATCTGCTTAATGCACAACAGTCTAGAACTCCTGAACTCAAGTAATCCTCCTGTCTCAATCTTGCCAAGAGCCACCCTGTTAAGGGAGCTCACTAAGCATGTGGGCTGTCTAGGAGGTGATCTGGTATTTGCAAGGTCTTGTACCATGATGCATCTACAAACTGATTCCAGCCTCTGACATGCTCTCAGGAGCCATTGATTTGGGGAAGTACAGTAGGCATGAGAGATCTCTGGAGGTGATCTGGTATTTTCAAGGTCTGTATCATGATGTAACCCAGAATTGTTTCCAACGTCTGACTATCCTGTCAATTGTGCTTTGCTTCATCTCTCTAAAAATCTGGCATTAGAGCTGGGCATGGTGGCATATGCCTTTAATCCCAGCACCCAGGGAGGCAGAGGCAGGTGAATCACTGTGAGTCTAAGGCCAGCTCGGTCTACAAAGCGAGTCCAGGACAGCCAGGACTACATTCATGGCCAGCCCGGTCTACAAAGCGAGGCCAGGATAGCCAAGATTACACAGAGAAACCCTGTCTTGAAAAACCAAAAAGAAAAAATATCTGGCATTGGTGTGAACTGTTACTTTCTGGGTATCGACCAGCTCTGATTGATCAAACTTCCTACAGGATCATGTTGAAGATGTACTGTTTGTTATTCAGATGAATTCACTCCTGATTATGGAATTCCTGATTGATTCAAATAGTTTTAAAAGTTAAAGTTAGTATATGGCTGCAATAAATACCTTTGTGGACCTCCAGATGACTCACTAAGTTTAGCCTTGTAGCAGATTTGTGGCTTCAGATAAGCCTGAACTCCAGATGGCAACATGAATCCTGATATTTCACTATAAATATGGGCAAGTTTGTTTAAATTTACCATGAACCCAAGTTGGAATAAAGCTACGTAGAGATGTCTCAATTTATTCTGTTTCTTAGAATGAAAGACATATCCCACTCTCCACTCACCTGTGGAGAATGTTCTGACCATTGGCTAGATCTGGGTAGGGGTTTAAAGTTTACAGCCTGTATTGTCCTTGGCTGGTGCCTTAGTTTGAGCGGGACCCCTGGGCCCAAATCTGCCTATCATAATGTTCTACTTGTAGATTTCTAGGACCCTCTGGATCCTTCTACTTTGCTACTCTGGTGCCTCACCTTTGACCATGTCCCCTGGAGGGGGAGACCTGGTGGCACTCAGAGGAAGGACAGCAGGTTACCAAGAAGAGACTTGATACCCTATGAGCATATAAAGGGGGAGGAGGTCCCCCTCAGGAACAGTCATAGGGGAGGGGAATAAGGGGAAAATGGGATGGAGGGAAGAATGGGAGGATACAAGGGATGGGATAACCATTGAGGTGTAACAAGAATAAATTAATAAAAATAAATAAATAAATAAATTTAAAAAAAATAAATAAATATCAACAATCTCGAAATCTGAAAAAAAAGAATGAAAGACATATAAAAGTATTGTCATGAACTCATTATGAACTACGAGATAACTGGATAATGTATAGTTAGGTCAGTCTTAATCGATAAGTCATATATTCTTGTAACTTTTAGGCCTGTCGCTCTGAACTCACTGTGAAATTATGTAATGGATACTTAGATAAGAAATGTTTAGATTTAAAGCGTGTAACCTGTTCTACTTTAGAATTCATCTGTTTTTGTGACTAATTGCCTTTTTTCAACTATGACATAATACCCTTTTCTCAGAAGTATAAGTATTGTCGTCTTCAATAAATGGTGCTGAAATTGGGAAGCTTAACTTCAGTTGAGGTTAAGATGCCTGATTTCATCCACCTTTTCTCTTGAACCTTTTCTCTTGAATGTATGCACTGAAATTGGGAACCTTAACTTCAGTTGAAGTTAAGATGCCTGACTTCATCCACATTTTCTCTTGAATGTATGGGTGTGAGAGTGGGTTATTTTCTATCTCTCTCTTATTTCTTATTTCCCTGTAGATTCTTCAATAAATTAGCCAGGAAAAGAAAGCAGCCTAAATGTCCTTCAACTGATAAATTGATAATAAAAATGTGATACATGAACACTATAAAATGGTATTCAGCAGCAAAGAAAATTTAAATTATAAAGTTTGCTGGTTATTTAAAGGAAGCCAGGTGTGGTGCCTGTGCCAGTGTGGTACCGAGTCAAGGGAGAGGGACTGCGGATTTAACACACACACACACACACACACACACACACACACACACACACACACACGGGAGATCTAAATGAAATTGTTAAATAGTGGGGAAGATGGAGTCCCAACTGACCATCTCTTGTCACCAATAGAGTTTCTAGTACCAAGATTGTGTTGTACCCAACTGAGCTGTCAAAGGGGTCCCCAACTCAGTCTCAAATGCTTTGATATACAATGATGCCGTGACTGTACGATATGCAAGGACAATGTGGCACAAAGCTGTGGGAGTAGCCAAGTAATATCTTATTTGACTTAAATCTCACTCCATAAGATGGAACCCATACCTGAAACTGCTTTGCCAACCAAGACCCTGAGACTAGATAGCCATAAAACTTAGGGTAAAATCAGATAATACTGATCTAAAAATGAAAAAAAAACTGTAGTGATAAAGTCACTCCCAATAATATCCTGCTATACTCATAGATAAGTAAGTGCCTTATTCGGCCGTCATCAGAGAAGCTTCCTCCTGAAGTAGATGGAAAGTAATACAGAGCCACACAGCAGATGTTATGCAGAGAGTGAGAGATTTTGGAACCGTCTGCCCTAAATGTGATGTTTCCATTAAATCCTTTCCCTCAGAGCTCAGGGAACCCCATGAAAGAGGACTTTCTGAAGGAATGCAGGATCCAGAGGGGGATCAAGAAAATAGGGTCCTCCAAATCAACGTGGTCAAATTTCATATGAACTCACAGAGTCTGAAGTAGCATACACCAGGCCTGCATGCATCTCTACCAGGTCCTCTGCATGTGTGTATATATATATAATCAGTTCTAATTTAGTATTTTTATGGCATTCTTGAGAGTTTTAATTAGTGAGTCTCTTTGTGACTGAGCATTTATGACAGAGTTGGGGAACCCTTTGAGAACCCAATCCTCTTACTAGAAACTTCATTTGGTGACAAGAGATGGTCAGTTGGGACTTCTCTTTTTATGCCATCTATTGGGCTCCTTTCCTTCTATTGGTTTGTCTTATCCAACTTCAGTATGATAGTTTTTGTTTTATCTCATATCTTTTTGGTTAGACTTTATCATTACCTCTTAGAAGCATGTTCTTTTAAAATGAGGGAGGGAAAAGGAGTGGATCTGGATAGGAAGGGGGTTGGGGAGGAACTGGTTGGAATAGCAGGAGAGAAAGCCATAATCAGGGTATATTATCTGAGGAAAAAAATCTATTTTCTATAAAAGTAAAACTAAACTAAACTAAAAATCTCTTCATGAAGATACACATGTGTAAAATGCCAACAAATAATATAAGGGCTGCTTGCAATCCAATGGAGAATCTGTCCCACATGGAGCTGATCACTGATCTTAACTTGAAGTATTTTGACATTAGTATCTCTTCATTGCCTTTGATAGAATACTGCCTTAACCTTATGTTAGGAATTAAAGCAATGGCAGAGGTTTCCAGAGTTGTGTTCTGATTACTTTCCTCAGTTTGAACTGTGTACAGGGCACCGACATCACTGGTGAGGAAATCTGAGCATTCATGCATATAATGTAGATCTCATCATCAAAAAGCTGCTCCAGTAAAAACATTCTGCAATACCAGAGCTCTTTCAAGAGAGTACACATTTTCTATGAATCCTTGGGCATCTGAAGAGCTTACACTAAAAGTAACAAAACTGAAGTAGATCCAGAAAAATTTTTTCAAGGTCAGTGACAAGATTCTGCTCCTTTCTTCACCTCAAAGAAAGTGAGGAAATGAGCCCAGGTCAGAGCTACAGCTGTCGTTGTATGTAGGCCATGTTTCAAAGTTATAGGTATTTTTTAACCTTAGTGAAACTTAGTGATGAAAGTTGTTCATTGTTGTTGAATAGTATAGTCGATGTCCTAAACAAAATGAGCAAGTATTATTAATAATCCCCTGAGTTGAAATAATGTTATGATAACTGGATTATGAATTAAACGAATCTCTAGATTACTTATCTAGTTCTAGAGTAGTCTCAACTACATCTTGTCTCAAAAGGGAAAACAAACCAACTATTAGACATTAAAAATATGGAAGAAGCCAGACCTGGTGGTGAATGCCTATAGTCTCAACACTGGGAAAACTGGTATAGGAGAGCCCTCAGATTGATTCTAGCCTGGGCTACAAAGTAAACTCCAGCCAGACTGTTACATACAGAGACCCAAGCCCAAGGTTTTAAAATTGGATGTGAATGGAAAGCAAAAGAGACAAATTATAAAGATTCAGAGGACTAAGGAAAGAAAATAAACCCCAAAGAACTTTAGTTATACTTTATGGTGAAGTTATGGGCCCGGGTTCTGGCATCAGAATTGTTCCACTTTACTTCCTTCTCAAGACTAATGGAAATGAGATCTTTGGTTGGTGGCGCATTGGATAAGATCATGATGGAAACATTCTTGCCATGTGCAAAGTCAAGAAACACAATTTACCTGGGGTTTCTAGGAACTGCTCTGAACCGGAACAAAAGGGGACTGGAACGGTTCCTCCCATGGAGTTGCATTCAGAGGACCAGGAACAGATAAAAACTGAGGGGAGAGGAAGTACAAGATCTTGCCTTCCGCTTGGCGTGAAGCGAGCACAGCGACAGTTGAGAGCCGTCTCTAGTGCCTTGGGGAATATTGTGAGTTCAAACTGACAACCTGAAACCGTGAGTCCCCCAAGCTCAAAACGCAGCAATCCTTAAAAAATTGTCACTTAACCCGAGTGTGGTCGCGCACACATTTAATCCCAGCACTCGGGAGGCAGAAGCAGGCAGATCACTGTGAGTTCAAGGCCGCTTCATCTAAAAAACGAGACCAGGACAGCCAGGGCTAAACAGAGAAACCCTGTCTCGAAAAAAAAAAAAAAAGAAAGAAAGAAAGAAAGAAAGAAAGAAAAAGAAAGAAAGAAAGAAAAGAAAATTAGATCTTTTGTCTGAGACCCACTAGTCCACATCAAAGGGTAAAGTCCCAGTTCCACTCAAAGTCAACAAAAATAATTTTTGTGTGTTCCCTGGGAATTCCCTTCCTTTATAACAAAACACAACAGATTAGTTATCCCCATGGTGTACTTTTAGAGGACCAAGAGCCCAGTGAGGGCTGAGGCAGGGCATGGAGGGCAGAGGCTGGGGGAGAGGGCGGGGACAGAGGCGGGGGCGGGGGCGGGGACCCCGGCCAGGGCAGCAGCAGGGCGGAGCCAGGGGGCGAGGGGAGGGTGCGGGGGGGGGCGGAAGTGCAATACCTCAACTTCCTCTTCTCCCGAAGCCTGTCCGGAGCCTGTCCTAGGCCTTTGCCTCTGTGACCTGGCCTTGATCTGAGAAGTGTGGCCTTTCCTCAGGTGAGATTCTTTCCCTGGTGAAGGTCCTTTGAGTGAGGACCAGAGTTTAAACTGCCATTCCCACTATAGATTCCTAAATTCACACCTCACCCTGCACCAGCAACCGCCTCGTCCCACACTTTTCCACAGAATTCCTGAGTATGACAGTTAGGCCCAATTTTCATCATTGTTCCTTGTTCTTCGGGAGTAAAAGGTCTATATTAGAGCTTGGGAGCCTCACAGGAAAAAAAAATGGAAAGATGAGATCTCTATGGGTGTAGGGAGAGGCGAATTGTAAAAATAGAAGACTCGATGCTGTGTGTGGGTTTGGGTTCACGTAATTGTTCCCCCGTGCGGCATACGTGGGTCATGGGTCTGGCGGGCCTAAGAGTTAAGATACTACCCTACATTGTCGTTTGGAGAATAAGGAGGTGGGAAATAAGTGGATAGTATTTCTGGGAAGGAACCGGGGCCTGGGGCATTGGGGAGGGTGCGAGGGCGGGCAGGGCGGGGCGAGGGGAGGGCCCGAGGGCGGGCGGGGCGGGGCTTGCAAAAGCATGGGCATATTTGGTTTCCACTGAATGGTGTCAGACTTTGAGGACAAACATTGTTTCAATCTCCCCTCATAGGTTTCTCTAGAAGTCTGTGGTGCTAAATTCGGAGAAGCAGGAAAAAGGTGGGAATGAAGACTGGGTTTAAAATAAACATAAGTGTTCATGGGGAATAAAATGGGTCCCTTTGGGAGCACTTCTTTTACCCTAGTAAGCTATGTCTGGGGTTAACAGGCAGTGACCTAACACACTCTTGATTCTCTCCACAGATTTCTCAGGGAGTGGACTGAAGAAGAGAAGAGGAACACAGTTTGAATCCAGAAAGGTGCCAGGAGAAATGCAGCTGGAGGGGGGCGGGGAGGCCCTCTTTAAAGGGACATTGCTCCCTACCTAAAGATGCTGACATAGTGCCATTCTCTCTCCCCTTTCCTTTCCAGCACTCCTGTCTGTTAGCCAGAGCATCATGCCTAGGGGCAACAAGAGCAAGAGCCGCTCGCGGGCCAAAAGGCAGCAGATGCGTGCAGAGAGCCAGAAAACCCAGGGTGCTCAGCCCACTGCTCAGGAGGAAGAAGCAGCCATGTCTCCTGGCCAGGGAGATGCCCCCAGCTCCCCTGATGTGTGCCCTCCTCGGTGGTCGCAGGAGGCCACATCCCAGGGCACTCCTGTATTACCTGTGCCCCACCCCGTTGGTGAGGCTGGCGCTCAGGCTTCTGTTTCAGGTGTCGATGAGAGACGCTCAAATGTCTCCACTATAGCAGACGCCATCCAGTCTGCACGCACAGATCCCATATCCAGGCAGGCCAGCAAGGTATTTCACTACATGCTGGAGAAGTACCAGGAGGATGAGCAGCCTGTGCAGGCAGATATGCGGAAGCTGATCAGCAGGAAGTACAAGCCTCACTTCACCTGGATCCTGGAGAAAGCCACCTGCCAGCTGGAGGTGGTCTATGGTCTGGAGCTGAAGGTTGACAACCCTAACATTCCCTCCTATGTCCTTGTTAGCAAGTTACCCATCCCCCCCGGGGCAAATGTGGGTGGCAGGAAAGAATTACCAAAGACGGGTCTCATACTGACCCTCCTGGGTATGATCCTCATGAAAGGCAACCATGCCAGTGAGCAGGAGGTCTGGGAGTTCCTCCATATGCAGGGGATATATCCTGGGAGGAGGCACTTAGTCTTTGGGGAGCCCCGGAGGTTCCTCACCAAAGAGCTAGTTGAGCAAAATTATGTGGAGTACCGCCAGGTGCCTGGCAGTGATCCCCCAAGCTATGAGTTCCTGTGGGGTCCCAGAGCCCGTAATGCAACCACCAAGGCAAAAGTCCTGGATGTTTTAGCTAAGATCAAAGATGCCATTCCTGGTTACTATCCTCAACAGTATGAGGAGGCTCTGAGTAACTGGGCTGAGAGAGCAGCAAGGAGACGTGAGGCTGGTCGTTACCGTGTTGCCAGGACTCTCTCCCATGCCCACGCTAGCAGCTCCTCCCACACTTAGCTAGCCCCTGGGGATAGTTGCCACTGTGCTGAAGAGCAGGCAGTCTTCTGAGTAGTGGGTTGTTTAGGGGTGGGAGGGAATGCGCAAAGAGTGTATCTTCTTCTTGTTATGCATGGGAAAAGTACCCCTCTTTCCTCGTTACATTGCTGGGATCCCCGTAAGTGAAGATTGCTTTGTTTCATGTATACTTTTTGACCTCATGTCTGCAAAACTTCTTGCTCTCTGTCAAGTTTAAGAATAAGATGTTTGGGGTTTTAAATGGATGGTAAAGCCTTCTCCACCGGTATCATCTCAGTAAGTCTAAGAAAACAAGGCATGGGAAAGAGTGTGATAGAATGCGATGTGCTACAGTTGGTGAAACAAAGTCAAGTGGTCAAGTCATCCTTGTCTCTGTTGTCTTTGCCTTGAGTTTGTAATTTTAACCGATGTAAAGTTGGTTTTATTACTTTAGTAAACTCTGTAAGAAAATAAACTGATACATTAAGCTTCATATCCAATCTCCCTGCCTTTTCATTATTTTCCCCCCGTCAATCATTGGTCATTAGCCCTTTGGTAGCTCCTCCCCACCAACATTATTGTCGATGACAACAAAGATCCACCCACTGCCCACAGGAACTTAGAATTTAGCAGTAGCTACATATAAGGAACAGGGTAGAATTCTCTAAGATAAGTGGGGAATGCAAGAGAAAGAGTAGGAAGAGCCGGTTTCTGATTCAGTGCTGCTATGAGATGTCTGATTGCGATCATTTAGAGCCTTAGGGGATTTCCGTTCTGTCCACAGCAGGTAATTTAAGTGAAGCTGCTGCATGGTGGTTTGCCTGAGGTTGTGGGAGTGATGAGCAAGGCCAGATGCTCAGAAGAGGAAGGTGGGGACCCTGAAGTAGTGTGAATTGAAGAACAGTGACCACAGAGTGCATCCCAGCCTTTAAAGGCGAAGCTAGAACAGGAAACACGCCAGAAAGGCCCGCTTGGATTTTGAGTGTACCAGCATGAAATCTTGCTGGGGATAGAAATGACCAGAGTCCGTGTGTCTATCCCAGTACAGATGAAGACGCTGCACAAGCCACACTGTGAAGTGCAGGGGTTTTCTGAGATAATGGATGACAATCTCTTGAGAAGAGGTTCCAAGAAGACACTTGTCTGTCACTCAGAATGGGCGGCTCGAGCCAATTTCTCTATCTTAAAAGTGTGTTCAAATGAGGTTTCTTAAAGCATCATCTTCAGCCTTCTAGCCCAATATATGTGACAGACATATTTGTGAGGCAGGAACTATTGAGGACTTGCTCATGCTGTCTTGGCAGAGTTTGGCCATGGCTTCTGCCTGCATCTAAACTTGCCCATTGTGGGGCAGATTTCTGTCAGTGGCAGAACTGAGGACATTTTTGCCCAGCGGTTGCTTTGACACATTTGAAGCCCTCCCTACAAGGCTCATTGTAAACCTTCCCATTAGTCAGCAATCCCCTTCTTTATTCTGGGTCCTAACCCTGCCATTACATTCATGGGCATGAGTACCAGGGTTGAGAATGTGAGTGATCCTGGTAAGAACCTGCTCACAGCAATAACGCACCCTTGGAGGAAACTCTGTCTACTTGACCTTAAAATGAAAGCGCCTTTCAGTGGTATATTAGTTACTTTTCTGCTGCATTGATGAAGACCATGACCAAACATAACCTGGGGGAGGAAATAGTCGATTGTGTCAGGTGGCTTCTCCCACTGTTGTTGACACCTGAAGCTTTCCCCCATCATCTACATATGAAATGGAGCACGACAAATGATTTTCCCCCTAAAACACAAAAAGAAAAAAGAAAAAAATTCAAAACCAAAGAAAGGAAAAAAAAAAACAAGTACTTGTTAGGTTTTGGATGGGGCTGTGTTGCTCATGACAACACTCACACAGATTCCTGGGCACTAAGAGGTGTATTAGAAGAATTATTAATGCATGGTCACGCAGATAGCAGGGCGAAAGCAGGGCATGGGCTCTGAGAAGGGTTCAGGTACCCTGCATGGTGAGGTCTCTAAAGGGAATCAGAGTTTGTGTGGTGGGAGATGTATCCTTTTCTTACACATTTTGATAAGTGGGAGAAGTTCAGAGTGAAGCCCTGCATCCCTGCTCCCCGTTGTCCAGCAAGAAGGACAGATGGGAGTGAGGAGTAAGATGTGACATCCCTTTGATATATGTAAGCTTACTTTCTAGTTGAGCTGCTCTGGTGCCGAGAAGTCTGCTAGTTAGGGGCTCACAAACAACGTCCCAGGAAGGTGCCTGTCAGCGTCTGTGAGGAGAAGCGTGAGCAGAAGCTGGATTCTTATATTCTTAGACGCGCCAATAATGTGCTTGTACACTGACGTGGGGGAGAATACTGGAGCCTCTGTTTCTGTAGCTGTATTCCGTCTCTTTTGAACATGATTAGGGTAATACTACTTTTGCACCTAGCTATGCAAGAGTCTAGAAAAATTAGGTTGATGAATTTGACTTTGTATTTCTCGACTAATTTTCAGCTTACGTACACGGAGCACATCCTCATTGCCAATCCCTGTGGTGGTATTGAGATATTTAAAGACAAAGGTCTTTTTAACAGAATTTTGAGCATATGAACAGAAGTAACACCAATAAGATATGAGTTGCTCTTTCTAAGATATGATAATGTGAAAAGGGAGTGAGGGTGAGGGTGTTTTTCTTTTTTAAAGATTAATCTATTTATTATGTATACAGTGCTCTGCCTGCATGTACACCTGCTCATCTGAAGAGGGCATCAGATCTCGTTATAGATGGTTGTGAGCTACCGTGTGGTTGCTGGGAATTGAACTCAGGGCCCTTTGAAGAGCAGTCAGCGCTCGTAACCTCTGAGCCATCTCTCCAGACCCGTTTCTTTTGCTTTCTTTCTTTTCCCAGATAGGGTTTTTTGTAGACAGGGCTGTCCTGTAACTCACAGAGATATGCCTGCCTCTTTCCCCCTGAAGAATGAGATAACAGGAGTGCGCCATCATGCCCTAGGAGAATATTTTTCTTTTCATTTCTTCTCTTTTATTATCATTGTCTTCTCTTCTCTTTCTTTCTTTCTTTCTCTCTTTCTTTCTTTTTCTTTCTTCACTGTACATCCTGGTTTTAGCCCCCCTCACTCCTCTGCTCCAAGGCCCACCCTCTCTTCTCCCTCCTCCCTTCCCTATTCCTCAGAAAAGGGGAGTCCCCCATCCACAACCCAGGTAATCAAGTTGCATCAGGACTGAGTTGGTCCTCTTCCCCTGTGTCCTGACAAGGCAGTCCCACCAGGGGGTAATGACCCAAAAGCAGGCAACAAAGTCTATGTCAGAAAAAGTCCCCACTACCGTAACCAGAGGACCCACATGAATCTTGAGCTGCCTATAGGCTAAGTCTGTGTAGGGGGTCTAGGTCCAGTCCATGCATGGTTCTTGGCTGGTACTTCAGACTCCATAGGCCCTTCTGGGCCCTGGTTACCTGGCACTGTTGGTCTTCCAGTGAGCTCTATCAGGGTTGTTCTACCTGAGGTTGTTTGTCTAATGCGAGTGATAACGTGGAAATATTCTAATCAAAGCAGTTTGGGCATTTGTGGATGAGCAAGTCCCATGGGGCATAATTTTTATTTTTCTTGAATGGGAGGATAGTTGGAAAAATGGAAGTATTAAGTAAGGGTACACACTCAGATGGAGTGCCAGAGAGTTGAAGGACAAAATCCTGGAGGTCTATGCTGCTGCTCTCATAAAGTATCATTCATGGAGATGCAGGGCATCGCCTAAAAGATGTTTAATTATCACAGTTTGGAAGCCTCCGAAGTACAAGGTCAAGGTGGCTACAGATTCAGTTCCTGAGGAGTTGGGCGTAACCTTACTGCCTTGAATGAGATGGAGTAGGTGGAGAGGGAAGAGGAAAAAAGGGAAAAGTGAGAAGGAAAACAGGATGTGAGGGGCACAACCAAGAGAAATGAGACGAGGGGAAAAGAGAGGAGAGGCAAGCAAAAGAAAGTTTATTCACCTATTTATTAAAGGTAAATTAATCTCAATATGGAGATTGAATATCATCATATGATTAAAACATGCTTATGTCCATAGCCCTTTAAGCACTTTACCCTGTTTCAGGTTAAAACAATAGAATCCAAGCTTCCAAGTTTATTTCATCAAAATCGTATTTTCGCACTTGAAACATAGTGAGAATTAAAAATCAAAATTTTCTTAAAATCAACCCATACCTTTGAAAATAATCTAGTGAAATGGATGTTCAAAAAGCAAATAATAAAAAAGAGAAAATAGCGGGTGCACCATGTGAAGAATGAGGGAGGCATAATGTGTGGTGTAAACTACCACACAAAGATGATGTCCATCTGTGGAAAGAAATACCACCATAGAGCAGGGTTGTTGTCAACCAGAGGTATAAGGCAGGGGCTGTCTCACCACTGAGAACAGAGGGAAGCCTCCAAAGGAACATGCTGTGAAGAGCCACCTGCAGGTAAGAGTATAAGGATTGTGTACCCAGGAAGTCTCAGAAAAAGGATGTTGGAATGGTCCAGAGAGCTCCTGTAGGCAGAATAACCATCTCCTGCATCCTGTTCACTTGTAGGTACCATGGGCCTGGAAGGAGCAGGCCCCTAAGAAAGCGAATCCTGAGAGCAAGAACTTGATTTTTATTTATTTGTTGTGGTTTTTTTATCTTTATTGGTTTGTGTTAACTACTAAAACCTCCTTATTAAATTGGGAGCCATTTTGTAATACTGAGAGAAGTCATTCCAAAGGCCGAACGTCTACTTGAGCTGTGAGAAGTGAAGGGATGTGAGTGTGAGTGATTAAAAAAAAAATTAGAACCAAAGTTATGGCCCCGGTAATTTATATATTTTGTACCATTATCTGGTTTATTTTGACTTTTTTAGATGTCCTTAAAAGGTGGAATACAAAGTACTGGGTTTAATGATTGAATGTTTTTTACAAATTTTTGTTGATTCTGGTGCTTCACCTTTCTTCCCTGTTCCTATGATTTGTGCTCCTTCTGGTCCCCCCTCCTTCAGTCAGGACCTTCCCTTCTGGTTTATTTTGTTCATTTTTCTCTCTTCTTAAAAAATGGCTCTTTTCCTTTTTTAACTATTTTACAATAATTTTTGAAATTTTCATACAGGTGTACAATGTCTTTTGATCGTATCCATCCCTGACACCCTTCTCCAAGTTCCTCTGGACTGCCCTCACCATGCCTTCTATCTCATGTTCTTTTCTTATTTTAATCATGTGCTGAATCACAGCACAGTGATACCCAAATGTTCATGATGGAAGGACATACACTGGTCAACCCACCAGGATCCAGTGCCTTAAAGGAGGACAATTTTCTCCCCCAGGAGCTGTAAGCTACCAGTAGTTCCTTTGCTAAGGGTAGGTCCTAATGATCTGCTCTCCCATCCATGCTGGTATATTAATGGGCTTGACCTTGTGGGGGCCTTATGCAGGTAGCCATAGCTGTAATGAGGGCTTGTGTCCAATGACATGTCATGGCCAGAAGACGGCATCTCAGAGCACTTCTCCATGTCTTCTGGCTCTGCCAATCATATTGCCCCCTCGTCAATGATTCTTTTTGAGGGCAGCATAGTGTGGCATAGATGTTCCATTCGGAGCTGAGTATTCCACAGAGATTTGTTCCCTACACTTGGACAAATTGAGAGTTTCTGTATTAACTGCTGTCCACAGCAAAAAGAAGCTTCTCTAATGAGGGCTGAGAGTTGGTTTAATCTATGGATATAGAGATAAGTATTTAAAAAGCAGTTTGCTACCACATCAATTTAGCAAACTAGCGGTACAGGTTTTCCATTAGTCCCTGTGAGCTTCCTTCCTATGTGTTTGTGGGTATATTTAAAGTGCCAGGAAAGAATTTCCTCAGGTTGGTGTTCTGATAAACCACTGAGCAAAACATGTGTACATGAAACATTCAAAATATAACACAAATTGGTCTGTTGCACTGTAGCTCTACTTGGGGATAGGGTGTGTCAGATTCAAATAGGTATAACGAAAACAAATAAATAAATCATGTTTTAAATATTTTAGTAAATAAAGGTGTCTAATATATAAAGATGTTTGAGGCATGAGTAAAAGATCAAATGAGTGAATAATACTTCTGGGTGAAGCATTGGAGGAACTAGGTTAAAAGGATAAGGAACGTTCAGTCAGACAACAGCAGAAAATTTTTCTCAAATATGGGTATATATATATAATTTCCACAGGAAGCATTAAGAACACCAAATAGACACGACTAGGATGTCACACTACGTGATGTTACAGTTAAACTACCAAAATAACAGAACCAAGGAAGATTACTGAAAGTTGAGACAGAAAATCCAACTCAGGAAGGGAAATCATGAAATTGGAACATCAACAAAGACATCAAAAACCACAGTGTTATTAGCAGTTAGAAAGAAATGATTCCTCCCGAATTGTGGAAGAAGATATTCATGCAATATAGTAATTCTTAACACTGTTATGATTCAGGATAAAAAGAGCAGAATAAAATAAAAACAATTCATGACTACCAGGCCAGTGGTATAGAAGACAGGGAAGAGCAAGAAAGAGAAGATTAAAACTCATCAGTGTCTGACTAAGTAACTAAGTAAACCTTATTGGACAGTGGATACCAAATGAGAATTAGAAAACCCTTGAATATTAATTCAGTAAAATATCAAACTTGTAACATAAATGAAGAAAGTAAGGAACCTAGTGTACTTGAAATCAATAGAGGAAAACCAGCGAAGGGTGGGACGTAATCCATCGTAATCCATACAGTTCACTAATCATCCATAGTGTAGATGGTCTGGGTCATCCAATAAGGATATTTTCAGACTATCTGTTGTTGTCAGCAGCCAATATACATATGGATGGATGATGAAATGATGCAAACTGATATTCCTAGAAAAGGAAATCTACAAGAATGTGGGATGAGTTGACTGTGGATTTTAAACCACATTCAAGTGTGTGTGTGTGTGTGTGTGTGTGTGTGTGTGTGTGTGTGTGTGTGTGTAAGCTTGTTACCTATTGTAAAAGGGTATGATCCAGAAAGAAAGTGTAAGAATTTCAAATAAATATGCACTGACTTCTCGGGCACCCAAGTTCACGGAGCACTCTTGGAGATAAAGGCACATAAGGCCCCAACACAATAAAAGTTAGAAAAACTTCACAAAGAAACATCAGAGTTCAGTTACAGTATCGAACAAATGGCCTTTAGAAACTTTATATCCACAGAATACACATACTACTGAACAGTACTAATAATGCACATCCATAATCATAGTACGGAACATAAACAGATTGAAGAGTAATACTCTCCACAACTGAAAGGCCTTGAAAACTGCTGTGTCTTTTCATGATGCATGTATAGAAGAAACTGGGTATAGAAGGAGCATGTTTCAACATAAAACCTATGTATCACAAGTGATACATAGACAATATCGTGTGGATTTAGGGAACGCTAAAAGCATTTCAGTTTTAAAATCAATAAGGCTAAAATCAAAAATTCAAGCGACACCACATGCTGTCGAGGATGTGGAGAAAGAGGAACCCTCCTTCATTGCTGATGTAAATGCAGACTAGTACAACCACTTTGGAAATCTGTCTGGCGCTGTCTCAGAAAACTGAGAATAGGGCTTCCTCAAGACCCAGCTATTCCACTCTTTGGAATACACCCAGAAGATGCTACAGCGTACCACAGGGACATATGCTCAACCATGTTCATAGCGGCCTTATTCATAATAGCCAGAACATGGAAAAAAGCCTAAGTGTCCCTCAGTAGAAGAATGGATAAAGAAACTGTGGTAAGTTTACACTATGGAATACTACTAAGCTATTAAAACAAGGAACTCCCGAAATTTGTCGACTAATGGATTGAACTAGAAATGGACCCTAGCCCAAGGGGCAGGTCTCATGAAAGTCTTCATTTACCGGGAAAGTGGGATAGAGGTGAGGGCATCCTATTGGGACTCTAGATGAGAGAAATAGAGGAGATAGGGAAATAGATGCATCCAGAGGGTCCTAGAAACCTACAAGAACACTATGATGGGCAGATCTGGGCACAGGGATTCTGCTCGATCTATGGCACCGACCACGGACAATACGTGCAGTCATCATCAAACCCCTACCCAGATCTAGCCAAAGGACAGAACATTCTTCACACTTGAGTGGAGACTGGGGACTGACTTTCACACGAACTCTGGTGCCCCATATTTGGACATGCCCCCTTGATAGGGAGGCCCAATGGCACTCGGAGGAAGGATAGCAGACTACCAAGAAGAGACTTGATACCCTAGCACCATATTCAGGGAGAGGCCGCCCCCCTAAGTCATAGTCATAGGGAAGGGGAATGGGGTGAAAATGGGAGGGAGGGAGGAATGGGAGGATGCATGGGATGGGATAGCAAATGAGATTATTAGGAATGATTTCATTTTTCAATAAAAAAAGAAAAAATTAAAAAAGGAAAATAAAATAAAATCAATAAGGACAAAGTTGTCTATTCTTTCTACCCTTATTGATTGTGCTACCCAAAATTTGAGGTAGAACAAAAGTAAAGAGAAAAAGAAATAAGAGGTAAAGCAATAAGCAATGAAGCTTTCTCCCCTTTCCTTTATGTCACACAGTAACATTGCTGAGAAAAACAATTCTGTGGAGGGAGCCCTCAACATGAGGCATTCTGTTTAGAAAGAAATATTGGTTGTAAAATCTCCAAAGATACATTTTGACTTCACTTTTAGTTATCATTTACTATCATAATGATAGTTTTCAGGAGTCTTGATGTTTACAGGGTTCCAGAACCTCTCCAATCCATCCTTTCTGGGACATATCTCCCCCAGTTTCTTTACTTCTAAAGCTCAAGGCTCCAGTGAGCATCTCCCACACGGTTGGTTGGCCACTTACTGTGCCTGTATGTCTGTAAATCTTATGTCTATCATGCTGGAGCCAGTATATCACAAAAGTGAGAATGATGCTTTAGCAGTGTGTAGGACTAACTGTGACTGCCAAGAGACTGGGGAATAACTTTTCTAATGTGTCCTTACCAAGCACTGATTACATATGGAAAGGTGACACACACAGGCTCTGTCTGAGGTAAAAGTCATTCTTCGGAAATCCTTTATTTCCTAAGTCATCCTCTCTTTCAGTACTAAGGAAATTTTTGTTTGTTTTATTTCGTTTGACACAGTGTTTCCCCAGGTAACAATCCCCGCTCTCCTGGAACTCACCATGTAGACCAGGCTCCCCTTGAACTCAAAGAGATCTGAGTGCTGGGATGAAAGACATGCACCACCAATGTCTGGAAGGGCTGGGGAATTTTAACACGTGGCAGCACACAGCCTGTAAGTACTGCTCTAGGAGTGTGCTTGATCCCGGGTAATTTATAAAGAAGGTATACTTACTTGTCAGATATATAAAGACTCAGAGTATTACACATAAATAAAAAATTACATACAGCAAGAAGAACCATGAAACAATCAGGGATTATAAGAATGTTACATTCACAGTGTTTTGGTTAATTGTATTTGGCAGCCTTGACTAAAACGTCTTTCCTATCTTGGTGATTCCAAAACTCTGAATGAGAATCAATATCCATCATACCTCATCTCTGTCAAATTAAAACATCTATCTAGACCTAGAAACATCTTAACCCCTTAATGGCTGAGGCTCACTCCAAGACTAAACTATCTGGTCTTCAACTCCATCAGAGACTTGAGAAGGAATGGAACTTAATTATTTGAGTGAACCAGGAGTGCAGGTTAGCAGCTTCATATATATATATGTGTGTGTGTGTGTGTGTGTGTGTGTGTGTGTGTGTGTGTGTGTGTGTGAAGAAAAGGAGGGAAAACAACATTTCCCGTGTCTTAGACTTCAAATATTTCATCCTCTAAATGATTTGATGAACACTGTCTGTGTATGAGTCAGAATCCTCTTGTTTTACATTTCTAGCTACCATTCACATTAGCAGTAAGCTCCCTGTCTACATCAGACTCTGATCCACTCGAGTCAACAGAACAAGCTGTGCCACCACTCGGAGGAGATGGGGCAATCTTTTTCTCCTCATGACATTATTTCTCTTCATTTTGTGTTATATAAAACTAAATGATGTATAATGTGACATGCTAAGACTATTATAATTGGTTGAGGACATTCTTGTTCAATGTTCACCTGGTCCCAAACATTTACTTCTCGTTCTGTAGGGATGGTATCATCCCATATGAGGGACGATGAGGAAAACATTCCATTTCTTCTCATATAATTTCAGCATCTAGAAACTGAAATAATATGAGGCAAATGTTAAGATGATCCCTATGGGCTATACGAAAATGGGAAAAGAAATCAGCGAGGAGCACAGTAACTTTTCTCAGACAAGTTAGTGAGAACCTAAGTGAGTGTTAAGTCAGCATGTGATGCAACGGGAAGTAAATTACATGTGAGCCATGTGAGGCCATAAGACTGGTGAGCAGAAGCCATGCAGAAGCAGTGTTGGAGGAGAACATAATGGAAACCCACCCTGTAGAGGAGGGCCTACAATTAACCTGTGGTATTGTGCAGTGCTGAGCAGTTGGTACAATTGGAAACTGCAAGTGGCCTAAGCGTAAGTCCTCCCTATACTTTACTTCCAAGTAGGTACTCCCTGATAAACAACCATGTTTATCTGGAGGAGCAAGAACTCTTCTTGCTTATTCCTAAGCATTGGGCCTCTCTGTCCCACCAGCCTTGACAATTACTGAAACAAGAAGTCATTCTTCCGTAGGAATTAAGTGTTTCTATGCCATGATGTATAAATGCTGCTGCCCATTAGATCCTGCTTGCTTTTTGTTTGTTTGTTTGTTTGCTTGTTGTTTTGTTTTGGCTTGTTTTTTTAAAATAACAATCCCTATGTGACCCAAAGGTGTAAGTTAGGATGATGCTTACTACTGCTGTCAGCCATGGTAAAAGAGCAACAACTGGTTTGATCAATACAGTGCCTTTGACTGCCGAAAAACCGTCCTGTGAAAATTTCTCCTTCATAGACGGAGTGGGTCATTAAAGCACGTTCTTATGAATGGTTTAGGATCAGACATATTCTAGAAATAAACCTCTGTAAAGGATAAAGTATTCACTTGCTTAGCCTACCATAAAAGTACCACAGGCTGAGTGACTTAAAGGCAGAAATTCATTTTCTCACAGTTACGGAAGCTAGGAGATCAAGATCAAGGTGCCATTATTATGGACTTTGTGTGAGATCTCTTTCTTCATATTTTCTCTTCATGTCTCTTCACATGGTGGGGCATTTGTGGATATTGATGCTGTGTGGCTTCTTGTGTGCACAATTCACTTCATTTGAGGTCACGCCTGTGCCCCAGTATTAGTGTTTAAGAGTTTAGTCTTAAAGTCTTTATCTCTGAGAAGAGTTGCCTCTGACTTAATGAGGGTAAAAATTCAACGTGATAAATGTTAGAGAGAGAAAGTTGAAGTTCAGCATCCAATAGGCAAGAATTGGTGGTATCTTTGTCTAATCTCAGTGTAGTGTAACATAACTAAATCAGCTGGACTATGTGTGCTCTCGACTGGAGTTTCTCAAAAGTAAGAGCATATTTTGGCTCTGTTAGCATTATGTCAGATTAGTTTTTTGACTACAAAAAATAGAATCTCAGACATGGTGGTGATATTACCTGAGTAGAGAAAGAGTCACACCTGAAGTTCTTGAAACACAAAACATCTGCCAGCCTTGTGACTAGGATTTTCTAGAGGACGTATATTCTAATGATTTTACGTTATTGGTTTGATATGATTGAGCTTTTGTAGCAGAACATCTTAGGCTATGTGGCTCTAAAAGCAATTTTATTTTCCTTGATAGTCTGGAGGCTATGGAAGATCAAGGTGCTGGCAGAATTGGTATCTGGTGAGATCTCCTTTTCAGACAAATGTAAATCTGTGTCCTCATATGGTGGCAATAGAAAAAGTAAAAAGTTTTTTTTTCTGGCTTGTTCTTATAAGGACACTATAAGAATCCTGAGGCAGTCCCACCCACATGATTTCCACTAGCACAACTGTCTTTCAAAGTCTCTATTTCGTAATTCTGCCACATTGCAATTAATGTTCAACTTACGAACTAAGAAAATGGTGGTGCAGGCCTGTAACTCAAGCTGCTTGGGAGGCTAAGTCAATAGCATCTTAAGTTTGTAGGCTGTTTGGGTTGCATAGTGAGTTAAAAATCAGCCTGAGCAACTTAGAAGGGCCCCACAAGTAATGCTGGAAAACATGACCAAGTTACATCACTCCTAATCATATGCCCAAAGATTCTACATCTAACTAGATACTTGCCCATTCAGATTCATTGTTGCTGTATTCACAATAACAAAGAAACTGAATTAGTTTAGACATCCATGAACATAAAAAGTGGATAATGAAAATGTGCTCATTATACACAACAGACTTTTATTAATAGATAAAGTGAAATTACTGGAGCTGGAACGTTGGCCCGGGAGTTAAAAGCACTTGCTGCTCTTGCAAAGAACACGTGTTTGATTCCTGGCATCGGCATGGCAGCTCACAACCATCTGTAACTCCAGTTCCAGGGAATACAATGCTCTCTTCTGATCTCCACAGGCACCAGGCATGCACATGGTGCAGATACCCATGCAGGGAACACACACACACACACACACACACACGCTGCGCCTGTGCGTGTGCACGCTGTGCCTGTGCACGTGCTCGCGCGCCCGCGCCCACGCCCGGGTGCGCACACACAGACACACACACAAACACACACACACGCACAATCTGATCATCTTAATTAAGAAAGGAAAAGTTAAAATTGCAGGACAAAAAATGGGACTCGTAAACATTGTATGGTATAACACAAAGTAAGAAAGACATATATTATATGTTCTCCCTATGTGGATCTTAGTTTCTAAATTGTCAACTGTGTGTATCTAGGGAATAAATGTGAATTTTCCCTGGGTTAAATGCCATGTGCCACCAAAATACATAAATAGGTAAATAAATAAATAAATAAATAAATAAATGAAATTTAAAAAAAAATAAAGAAGGAAAACACATTTCCACATGTGAGGTTTAAGGACCGTAAATGCTGATGGCATAAAAAGGCTTATCAAAGTCAGTTGGGTAAAACATAAACCGTAAGATTCCTGAGTTGTTATGACAGTGATGGAGGATGGAGCAGGGACACATCACTAATCAGAAATCACCTAGTGTTGTGTTATTCCACTACTGCCAGAGTTGAGTGTATTTACTGATCTTTATTCATCTTTTCTCCTCCTAAAGGCCTCTAAGTACATTTCAGTTGATTTATTAAAAAATATTTTAGCTGAAAGTATTGTGATTGGATCCATAGTAGAGGAAAAGAGAACAGCAAATTAAATAAGGAGAATAAATAATGAGAAATGCATTTTTCATGACAAAATGAGTAACCAAGTTGATATTAATTTATTTCCCACGATTAAGGAGATGAAGTGGTGGAAACAACATAAATATAATTCTTATGGTATTATGTTCTCTTTTTTTCCTTTTTTAAAATACACTTTGTTAATTTATTCATATTACATCTCAATGGTTATCTCATCCCTTGTATCCTCCCATTCCTCCCTCCCTCCCATTTTCCCCTTACACCCCTCCCCTGTGACTGTGACTGAGGGGGACCTCCCCCCATAAATGCTCATGGGGTATCAAATTAATTTTAAACTAAAAAATAAAGTGAACAAATTTCTTTGAAAAGTTTCTGTATAGGTCTCATCTGCTCACACATCAAAGTGTGAATGTATTTACATAATACAATAACTGGATTCAATTTGTCGTATTTTTTTAAAAGTGTACACAGATCTTTACTCTTATCTCAGCCTGGATTTATTCCATAAGCCACTTTATGCAAACGTGTTCTATCTGATGAGAGTTTAACTCAGTAATGATCCTCCGGAAAATATTGTTTCATTTGAAATGGTGCTCTTTTTCCGATGGGCCAAATCAAAATAATGATAATAATAACAAAATATCTTGATATTCACGAAAAAAAAGTATCTAACAAGATAACTTGTCATTTTCCTGCAGTAATTGATATTTTAAAAGAGTTTACAAAAATTGAGTGTGCGTAATAGAGAAAAGGAAAAGGTCATAGAGTATTTATCCTGAATGACACTTTTCGGCACCAAGCCCAACATCTTACTCTTGAACTTCCCCATCAGCCAATAATCCTGAGAAACCGACTTGCTCCAGTGGTCACAAGAGTATGCAGGTGTTTGCCATTTTTTGAAGAAACCATATTCATGAGCAATGATGTGGAGCCTAGATAATTTCTCTTCCCTGCCCCACCTTTATTGTTGCTGTTGTTTTGTTTGATTTTATTTGTTTCTTTATGTTTTGGTTTTGTGGTGCCTTTTGTTTGTTTGTTTTTTTCCCCAAGACAGGGTTTCCTCTTTGTAGCTTTGAGTGTCCTGGACGCGCTTTGTAGACCAGGCTGGCCTTGAACTCACAGGGATCCTCCTGCCTCTGCCTCCCCAGGTGCGGGGATTAAAGGAGTGTGCGCCACAGCTCCCTGCTGGCCCAGATCATTTGTAAGAACACCCAATCATAATAGCACACTCAAGAGATTTCCCGTTACCTGCACTTAGGCCAAGGGAAGCTATGTTTCATCCATCATACGGACTTCCCTAATGAGGATCTTAGAAGAGTGGTTTTTTCGAGACAGGGTCTCTCTCTCTGTGTAGCCCTGGCTGTCCTGGACTCACTTTATAGAGCGGGCTGGCCTCGAACTCACAGCGATCCACCTGCCTCTGCCTTCCGGGTGTTGGGACTAAAGGCATGCGCCACCAACACCACTGGGCTTCAGAGGAGGTCTTGAAGTCTTACTAGCCAGAGTGCCAGCCAACTCAGCCTAAAGCACCACAAAGTATCCAGACTTCTCTGAGACTGAGGGAGCCCACTCCCCCCACACGAGAGGAGGCGCCAGAAGAGTAGTGCACGCCATCCCCCATGAGCCTCTCTTCCTTCACGTTGCTTTTCTTAGTGACTCACTTCCTCCTCGGAGCCTCAGGACCCACTTCGAGGCTGGGGGGAGACGCGATGCTCCCGCGCCCCAGCCAAAGGCAACCTCTACTTCAGCAGGCGCAGTGAAACAGGTCCAAGCTTCAGCCAGTGTCAAGGTGAGGAGATGAGTGGGACTGAGGAACGCCCAGCCCCCCAGTTAGAACCCCTAAAGCTTTATTTTCCTTCTCTTAGTCACCCGAAAAGAGCGCCCCCTCCCTGCTCCCAAGAGTTCCACGAGGAAACTAGGGGGCGTCCTCGGTCTCCTCGGTCCTCACAGGATTGAGGCACACCATTCACCTATCTTAAATGAGAACACCCACAACACCCTGCCACAGATACACCGTCTTTTATTTAATTTTTGATTTATGCCCACTGAAAAAGAGCCTCGCTTTCTCCACAACTTTCTCCTGGGGAAATGTCGCGTTCGCCATGGCGCAACCTCTCCTTAGGCCCCCCGCCGATGCCCTTGTGTTAGTCATGGCCCTATCTCAGAGAATAGTGTCCTTAGTCCCCGTCCTTCAGTCCTTCAACCCCACAAGCTGTGCCCTTCGTTCCGAATGACTTTTCTGTGACTTTTTAAGCTTCTGTCGGTTTAGAAGACAGGCCTTCCGTCCACGACCAAAAGCGGGCAAGGGGTGGGGGAGGAGCAGGACGTCGCGGGTTTTTCCGCCATCTTCGAGGGTTTAACGTGTCTTGCTCGAAGACGCTGAATCTTCCAATTTAGAAAAGCCCTGGGTTCACTCTCAGCTGAGGGACTTCTCGAGCAACTACACAACTACCACCACTTGCACTTTTGTCCTCGGTCCTTTTTTTTATTATTATTTATGTATTGGTTTTTCTAGACAGGGTTTCTCTGTGTAGCCTTGGCTTTCATGGACTCACTTTGTACACCAGGCTGGCCTTGAACTCACAAAGATCTGCCTGCATCTGCCTCCTCCAGTGCTGAGATAAAAGGTATGCAGCCGCTCCGGCCGGCTGACTTTTTGGTTTGTTATTTTATTTTATGTTTTTGTTTTCGTTATTTTTCGAGACAGGATCTCTCTGTGTAGCCTTCGCTTTGCTGGACTCACTCATTTTGTATACCAGGCTGGCCTCGAAGTCACAGAAATCTGCCTGCATCTGTCTCCCCCAGTGCTAGGAGTAAAGCTGGGCAGCCGCTCCGACTGGCTGACTTATCTTTATTTTATTTTATTTCATTTTATTTTTTGGTTTTTTGGAGACAGGGTTTCTTTGTGTGGCCTTGGATTTGCTGGACTCACGCACGTTGTACACCAGGCTGGGCTCAAAGTAACAGATATATCTTCCTGTCTCTGCCACCCCCAGTTCTGGGATTAGGGTGTGCAGCTGCTCCGACTGGCTGACTTATTTTATTTTACTTTATTTTATTTTGGTTTAGCTTATTGTACTTTTTTGGCTTTTTCGAGACAGCGTTTCTTTATGTGGCTTGGGCTTTGCGGACACACTCACTTTGTACACCAGGCTGTCCTCAAACTCACAGAGGTCTGCCTGCCTCTGCCTCCCCCAGTTCTGGCATTGAAAGTGTGCAGCTGCTCTGCTTGGCCGACCTGTTTTTATTTTATTTTATTTCCTTTTTTGTTTGTTTGCTTGGCTTACTTTGAGACCGGGACACTCTGTGTATCCTTGGATTTCCTAGACTCACTCGCTTTGTACACCAGGCTGTCCTTGAACTCACAGAAATCTGCCTGCATCTGCCTCCCCAAGTGTTGGGATTAAAAGTGTGCAGGCCCTCCGCCCTGGTGACTTATTTTTATATTTATTATTTTTGTTTATTTATTTATTATTTTTAGAGACTGGGTTTCTTTGTGTGGCCTTGGATTTCCTTGACTCACTTTGTCCACCAGGATGGCCTTGAACTCACAGAAATCTTGCTGCCTCTGCCTCCCTGAGTTCAGGCATTAAAGATGTAGAGCCGCTCTGCTTGACTGACTTATTTTTACTTTATTTTATTTTGTTTTGTTTTGTTTTATTTTCCTTTATTTCATTTTTTGGTGTTTTAGAGACAGGCTTTCTTTGGGTAGCCTTCGCTTTGCTTGACTCACTTTGTACACCAGGCTGTGCTTGAACTCACAGAAATCTGCCTGCCTCTGCCTCCCCCAGTGCTGGCATTAAAGGTGTGCAGCTGCTCCACCAGGATTACTTTGTTTTATTTTATTTGATATTGGTTTAATTTCTTTCATTTTTTGGTTTTTTAGAGACAGGGTTTCTTTGTGTAGCCTTGGCTTTGCTGGACTCCCTCACTTTCTGTACCAGGCTGGGCTGGAACTCACAGATGTCTACCTGCATCAACCTCCCACAGTGCTGTCAGTAAAGGTGTGCAGCCGCTCTGCCCTGTGGACTTTCTTTATTTGCTTTGCTTTGATTTGATTTTGGTTTACTATATTGTATGTTTTGGTTTTTTCGAGACAGGGTTTCTTTGTGTGGATTTGGCTTTGCGGACACACTCACTTTGTACACCAGGCTGTCCTCAAACTCACAGATGTCTGCCTGACTCTGCCTCCCCCAGTTCTGACATTGAAGGTGTGCAGCGGCTCTGCTTGGCTGACCTGTTTTTATTTTATTTTATTTTATTTTAGTTTAGTTTAGTTTTTGTTTGTTGGGCTTTTTTTTTTTTTGAGACAGGGTCTCTCTGTGTATACTTGGCTTTCCTGGACTCACTCACTGTGTACACCAGGCTGGCCTCAAACTCACAGAACTCTGCCTGCCTCTGCCTATCCAAGTGCTGGGATTAAAGGTGTGCAGCTGCTCCACCCAGGTGACTTATTTTGTTTTTCCTTTACCTTATTTTATTTATTAATTACTTATTTTTTTTTCAAGACTTGGTTTCTTTGTGTTGCCTTACATATCCTGGACTCACTTTGAACACCAGGCTGTCCTCGAACTCACAGATGTTTGCCTGCATCTGCCTCCCTCGGTCCAGGTATTAAAGGTGTACAAGCACTCCACCCACCTGACTTATTTTTATTTTATTTTACTTCTTTTGTTTGTTTGTTTGTTTGTTTTTGTTTTTGTTTCAAGACAGGGTCCTTATGTGTAGCCTTGGCTTTCGTGGCTTCAATCACTTTGTACACCAGGCTGGCCTCAAATTCACAGCTGTCTATGCGCATCTACCTTCCCAAATTCTAGCATTAAAGGGGTGCAGCCGTTGTACCTGGCTGACTTCTTTTTATTCTATTTTATTACTTTTTGTTTTTGTTGTTATTTTTTGGTTTGTTTTTGTTCTTGAGATAGGGTCTCTCTGTGTAGCCTTGGCTTTCCGGGACTCACTCACATTCTACAACAGGCTGGCCTTGAACACACAGAAACCGGCCTGCCTCTGCCTCCCCCAGTGCTGGCTTTACAGGTATGCAACCACTCCACCGGGATTACTTAGGTTTATTTAATGTATACATTTTTTGGTTTGTTTTGTTTTTTCATTGTTTTAGTTTTTTAGAGACAGGGTCTCTCTGTGTAACCTTGTCTTTGCTGGACTCACTCAATTTATCCACCAGGCTGTCCTCGAACTCACAGATGTCTGTCTGCATCTGCCTCCCCCAGCGCTGTCAGTAAAGGTGTGCAGCCGCTCTGGCTGGCTGGCTGAAATTTTTTGATGGGATTTGGTTTGATTTCATTTTGCTTTAGGTTTTTTCTTTGTTTTTTGTTTTGGTTTGTTTTTTTTTTTGGTTTTTTTCAAGACACGGTTTCTTTGTGTGGCCTTGGCTTTGTGGACTCACTCACTGTGTACACCAGGCTGTCCTCAAACTCACATATGTCTGCCTTTTTTTGAGACAGGGTCTCTCAGTATATCCTTGGCTTTCTGGACTCACTCACTTTGTACACCAGGCTGTCCTCAAACTCACAGAAATCTGCCTGTATCTGCCTGGCCAAGTGCTGGGATTAAAGGTGTGCAGGCTCTCTGCCCTGGAGACTTATGTTTATATTTATTTGTTTGTTTATTTACTGATTATTTTTTGAGACTGTGTTTCTTGTGTGGCCTCTCCCTCCTCCAGTGCTGGCGTTAAAGGTGTAGAGCCGCTCGCTCTGCTTGACTGACTTATTTTTACTTTATTTTATTTTACTTTATTTTACGTTGTTTTATTTTTTGGTGTTCGAGAGACAGGCTTTCTTTGGGTAGCCTTGGCTTTCTTGGACTCCCTAACTTTCTGAACCAGGCTGGCCTGGAACTCACAGATGTCTGCCTGCATCTGCCTCCCGCAGTGCTGTCAGTAAAGGTTTGCAGGCGCTCTGCCAATCTGACTTACTTAATTTTGGTTTACTTTACTGTATTTTTTGGTTTATTGAGACAGGATTTCTTTGTGTGGCTTGGCTTTGCGGACTCACTCACTTTGTACACCAGGCTGTCCTCCAACTCACAGATGTCTGCCTGCCTCTGCCTCCCCCAGTTCTGGCATTAAAGGTGTTCAGCTGCTCGGCTTGGCTGGCTTATGTTTATTTTATTTTATTTTATGTTTCTTTGTTTGGCTTTTTTGAGACAGGGTCTCTCTGTGGAACCTTGGCTTTCCTGGACTCACTCACTGTGTACACCAGGCTATCCTCAAACTCACAGAAATTTTGCTGCCTCTGCCTCCACATGTTCAGACATGAAAGGTGTACAGCCACTCTGCTTGGCTGACTTATTTTTGCTTTCTTTTCTTTTCCTTTATTTTCCTTTATTTTCTGGTGTTTTTGAGACAGGTTTTCTTTTGGTAGCCATGGCTTTGCTTGACTCACTCACTTTGTACACCAGGCTGTGCTCGAACTCGCAGAAATCTTCCGGTCTCTGCCTCCCCCATGCTAGCACTAAAGGTGTGCAGCTGCTCCACCAGGATTACCTAGTTTTATTTTATTTGATATTGGTTAATTTTTTTTCATTTTTTGATTCTTTAGAGACAGGGTTTCTTTGTGTAGCCTTGGCTTTGCTGGACTCCCTCACTTTCTGTACCAGGCTGGCCTCAAACTCACAGATATCTGCCTGCATCAGCCTCCCACAGTGCTGTCAGTAAAGGTGTGCAGCCGCTCTGCATGGCTGCCAGATTTTATTTTATTATATTTTTTGTTTGTCTATTTGTTTATCTTTTTTTGAGACAGGGTCTCTCAGTATATCCTTGGGTTTCCTGGACTCACTCACTTTGTATACCAGGCTGTGCTGGAACTCAAAGAAATCTGCTTGCCTCTGCCTCCCCCAGTGCTGGCATTAAAGGTGTGCATCTGCTCCACCAGGTTACTTAGCTTTATTTTATTTGATATTGGTTTAATTTTTTTCATTTTCTTGTTTATTAGAGACAGGGTTTCTTTGTGTAGCGTTGGCTTTGCTGGACTCTCTCACTTTCTACACTAGGCGGGCCTGGAACTCACAGATGTCTGACTGTGTCTGCCTCCAGCAGTGCTGTCAGTAAAAGGGTGCCTCTCCTACCCCAAGCTGGCTTCTTTTCTTTTCTTTTCTTTTCTTTTCTTTTCTTTTCTTTTCTTTTCTTTTTTCTTTGATGGTTTGGCTTTTTTTGTTGTTGTTGTTGTTGTTTGAGACAGGGTCTCTCTGTGTATCATTGGCTTTCCTTGTCTAACTAATTTTGTACACCAGGCTGTCCTCAAACTCACAGAAATCTTCCTAAGTCTACCTCCCCCAGTTCTGGCATTAAAAGTGTAGAGCCGCTCTGCTTGACTGACTTATCTTTATTTTATTTTATATTAATTTATTTTACTTTATTTTATGTTTTGGTATTTAGAGACAGGCTTTTTTTGGGTAGCCTTGGGTTTGCTTGAATCACTCACTTTGCACACCAGGCTGTGCTCGAACTCACAGAAATCTGTGTGCCTCTGTCTTTCTCAGTGTAGGGATAAAAGGTGTGCAGCCACTCCACCAGGCTGATTTAGTTTTATTTTATTATATTTTTTGTTTGTTTGGCTTTTTTGCGACAGGGTCTCTCTGTGTACCCTTGGCTTTCCTGGACTCACTCACTGTGCACACCAGGCTGTCCTAGAACTCACAGAAATCTTGCTGCCTCTGCCTCCCCTAGTTCTGGCATTAAAGGTGTAGTGCTGCTCTGCTTGACTGACTTATTTTTATTTTTTTTTATTTTAATTTATTTTATTACTTTATTTTACTTTGGGTGTTTTAGAGACAGGGTTTCTTTGGCTAGCCTTGGCTTTGCTGGACTCACTGACTTTGTACACCAGGCTGTCCTTGAACTCACAGAAATCGGACTGCATCTGCCTCGCCAACCCCAAGTGCTCGCATTAAAGGTGTGCAGCCTCTCTACCAAGATTACTTAGTTTTACTTTCTTTGATACTGGTTTAATTTTGTTTTGCATTTTTTGGTTATTTATAGGCAGGGTTTCTTTGTGTAGCCTTGGCTTTGCTGGACTCCCTCACTTTCTGCACCAGGCTGGCCTCAAACTCACAGGTGTCTGCCTGCATCTGCCTCCCCCAGTGCTGTCAGTAAAGGTGTGCAGCCACTCTCCATGGCTGCCTGATTTTATTTTATTATATTTTTTGTTTGTTTGGCTTTTTTTGAGACAGGGTCTCTCTGTGTATCCTTGGCTTTCCTGGACTCACTCACTTTGGACACCGGGCTGGCCTCAACTCACAGGTGTCTGCCTACATCTGCCTTGCCAAATGCTGGGATTAAAGGGGTACAGATGCTCCACCCTGGTGACCTATTTTTATCTTTATTTATTTATTTACTATTTTTTGACTGGATTTTTTTGTGTGGCCTTGAATTTCCTTGACTTACTTTGTCTACCATGCTGCCCTCAAACTCTCACAAATCTTTCTGCCTCTGCCTCCCCCAGTGCTGGCATTAAATGTGTAGAGCCGCTCTGCTTGACTGACTTGTTTTCACTTTCTTTTCTTTTACTTTATTTTATTTTATTTTATTTTATTTTATTTATTGATGTTTTAGAGACAGGGTTTCTTTGGGTAGCCTTGGCTTTGCTTGACTGACTGACTTTGTACTCCAGGCTGTGCTTGAAATCACAGATATCTGCCTGCCTCTGCCTCCTCCAGTGCTGGCATTAGAGGTGTACAGCCGCTCCACCAGGATTACATAGTTTTATTTTATTTGATATTGGTTTAATTTCTTTCATTTTTTGGTTTTGGAGAGACAGGGTTTCTTTGTGTAGCCTTGGCTTTGCTGTACTCCCTCACTTTCAGTACCAGACTGGCCTGGGACTCACAGATGTCTGCCTCTGCCAGTGCTGTCAGTAAAGGTGTGTAGCAGCTCTGCCAGGCTGACTTATTTTATTTTGGTTTATTTTATTTTATTTTATTTTATTTTTTGAGACAGCGTGTCTTTGTGTGTCCTTGGGTTTGTTGACTCACTCACTTTGTACACCAGGCTGTCCTCAAACTCACAGATGTCTGCCTGCCTCTTCCTCCCCGAGTTCTGGCATTAAATGTGTAGAGCCGCTCTTCTTGACTGACTTATTTTTACTTAATTTTGTTTTGTTTTATTTTATTTTATTTTACTTTCTTTCCTATTTTGGTGTTTTAGAGACAGGCTTTCTTTGGGTAGCCTTGGCTTTGCTGGACTCACTCACTCAGTACACCAGCCTGTGCTGGAACTCACAGAAATCTGCCTGCCTCTGCCTCCCCCAATGCAGGCATTAATGGTGTGCAGAAACCCCACCCAGATCACTTAGTTTTATTTTATTTGACACTGGTTTATTTTTTTTTTCATTTTTTGGTTTTCATAGACAGGATTTCTTTGTGTAGCTTTGGCTTTGCTGGACTCTCTCACTTTCTACACCAGACTGGCCTGGAACTCACAGATGTCTGACTGTGTCTGCCTCCCTCAGTGCTCTCAGTAAAGGTGTGCAGCTGCTCCCTCTGGTTGACTTATTTAATTTAATTTTATTTTGGTTTAGTTTATTGTTTTGTTTTTGTTTTTCGTTTTTGTTTTTGTTTTTGTTTTTGTTTTTGAGACAGGGTTTCTTTGTGTGGCCTTGGCTTCTCTGGACTCACTCACTTTGTACACCAGGCTGTGCTCAAACTCACAGAAATCTGCCTGCCTCTGCCTCCCCCCGTGCTGTCAGTAAAGGTGTGCAGCTGCTCCCTCCGGCTTACTTATTTTATTTATGTTTAGTTTATTGTATATTTTGGTTTTTCGAGACAGAGTTTCTTTGTGTGGCCTTGGCTTTGCGGACTTACTTTGTACAACAGACTGTCCTCAAACCCGCAGATGTCTGCCTGCCTCTGCATGCCCCAGTTCTTTAATTGAAGGAGTGCATCTGCTCTGCTTGACTGACCTATTTTTATTTTGTTTATTTCATTTTAATTTATTTTTCGTTTGTTTGTTTGGCTTTTTTAAGACAAGGCCTCTCTGTGTATCCTTGGCTTTCCTTGACTCACTCACTTTGTACACCAGGCTGTGCTCGAACTCACAGAAATCTTCCTAACTCTGCCTCCCCCAGTTCTGGCATTCAAGGTGTAGAGCTGCTCTGCTTGACTGACTTATTTTTCCTTTCCTTTCCTTTATTTTATATTATTTTACTTTATTTTATTTTTTGGTGTTTTAGAGACAGGCGTTCTTTGGGTAGCCTTGGCTTCGTTTGACTCACTCACTTTGTACACCAGGCTGTGCTGGAACTCACAGAAATCTGCCTGCCTCTGCCTCCCCCAGTGCTGTCAGTAAAGGTGCCTAGCAGCTCTGCCTGGCTGACATATTTTATTTTATTTTGGTTTATTATATTTTAGTTTTTAGTTTCTTTAAGACAGGGTTTCTTTGTGTGGCCTTGGCTTTGTGGACTCACTCACTTTGTACACCAGGCTGTCCTTAAACTCATAGATATCTGCCTGCATCTGCCACCTCCCCCAGTTCTGGCATTAAAAGTGTGCAGCTGCCCTGCTTCGCCGACTTATTTTTGTTTTATTTTATTTTGTTTCATTTTATTTTGGCTTATTTTATTTTGTTTTTTGGTTTTTTCAAGACGGGGTTTCTTTGTCTGGCCTTGGCATTGCGGACTCACTCACTTTGTACACCAGGCTATCCTAGAACTCACAGAAATCTGCCTGCCTCTGCCTCCCCCAGTGCTGGTATTAAAGGTGTGCAGACATTCCAATAGGATCACTTAGTTTTATTTTAATTCATATTGGTTTACTTATTTTATTTCATTTTTTTCGGTCTTTTTATAGACAGGATTTCTTTGTGTAGCTTTGCCTTTGCTGGACTCTCACTTTCTACACCAGTCTGGCCTGGAACTCACAGATGTCTGACTGTGTCTGCCTCCCTCAGTGCTCTCAGTAAAGGTGTGTAGCTTTTCTCTTTGGCTGACTTATTTAACTTAATTTTATTTTGGTTTAGTTTATTGTTGTTTTTTGTTGTTGTTGTTGTTTTTTAGTTTTTCGAGACAGGGTTTCTTTGTGTGGTCTTGGCTTTGCAGACTCACTCACTTTTTACAGCAGACTGTCCTCACTCACAGATCTCTTCCTGCCTCTGCCACCCCAGTTCTGGCATTAAAAGTGTGCAGCTGCTCTGCTTGGCTGACCGGTTTTTATTTTATTGTATTTTATTATTTGTTTGTTTGTTTGGATTTTTTAAGACAAGGTCTCTCTGTGTATCCTTGGCTTTCCTTGACTCACTCACTTTGTACACCAGGCTGTACTCAAACTCACAGATGTCTTCCTAACTCTGCCTCCCCCAGTTCTGGCATTAAAGGTGTGCAGCCACTGCACCAGGATTATTTAGTTTTATTTTATTTGATATTGGTTTAATGTTTTTTCATTTTTTGGTTTTTTACAGACAGGGTTTTGTGTGTGTGTGTGTGTGTGTGCATGTGTGTGTGTGTAGCCTTGGCTTTGCTGGACTCCCTCACTTTCTGCACCAGGCTGGTGTCAAACTCCCATATATCTGCCTGCATCTGCCTCCCCACTGCTGTCAGTAAATGTGTGCAGCCGCTCTGCCCGGCTGACTTCTTTTTATTTTATTTTACTTTAGTTTAGTTTAGTTCAGTTTAGTTTTTGTTTGTTTGGCTTTTTTTAAGATAGGGTCTCTCTGTGTATCCTTGACTTTCCTGGACTCACTCACTGTGTATACCAGGCTGTCCTCAAACTCACAGAATTCTGCTTGATTCTGCCCCTCCAAGTGCTGGGATTAAAGGTGTACAGCTGCTCCACCCAGCTGACTTATTCTGATTTTATTTCATTTTAATTATTGCTTATTTTTTTTCAAGACTGGGTTTCTTTGTGTGGCCTTGCATTTCCTGGACTCACTTTGTACACCAGGCTGGCCTCAAATTCACAGCTGTCTATGCGCATCTACCTTCCCAAATTCTAGCATTAAAGGGGTGTAGCCGTTGTACCTGGCTGACTTCTTTTTATTCTATTTTATTACTTTTTGTTTTTGTTGTTATTTTTTGGTTTGTTTTTGTTCTTGAGATAGGGTCTCTCTGTGTAGCCTTGGCTTTCCGGGACTCACTCACATTCTACAACAGGCTGGCCTTGAACACACAGAAACCGGCCTGCCTCTGCCTCCCCCAGTGCTGGCTTTACAGGTATGCAACCACTCCACCGGGATTACTTAGGTTTATTTAATGTATATATCTTTTGGTTTGTTTTGGTTTTTCTTTTTCTTTTTTTCTTTTCTTTCTTTTTTTTGGGGGGGGGTTTTAGAGACAGGGTCTCTCTGTGTAACCTTGTCTTTGCTGGACTCACTCAATTTGTCCACCAGGCTGTCCTCGAACTCACAGAAATAGGCCTGCATCTGCCTCCTGCAGCGCTGTCAGTAAAGGTTTGCAGGCACTCTGCCAGGCTGACTTATTTTATTTTGTTTTCCTTTATGGTATCTTTTGGTTTATTGAGACAAGATTTCTTGTGCGGCCTTGGCTTTGCGGACTCACTCACTTTGTATACCAGGGTGACCTCAAACTCACAGACGTGTGTATGCATCTGCCTCCAGCACTGCTATCAGTAAAGGTGTGCAGCCGCTCTGCATGGCTGAGTTACTTTATTTTATTTCATTTTGGTTTAGTTTATTGTATATTTGTTTTTTGAGACAGGGTTTCTTTGTGTGGCCTTGGCTTTGCAGATACACTCACTTTGTACACCAGGCTGTCCTCAAACTCACAGATGTGTGTATGCATCTGCCTCCAGCACTGCTATCAGTAAAGGTGTGCAGCCGCTCTGCATGGCTGACTTACTTTATTTTATTTCATTTTGGTTTAGTTTATTGTATATTTGGTTTTTTGAGACAGGGTTTCTTTGTGTGGCCTTGGCTTTGCGGACACACTCACTTTGTACACCAGGCTGTCCTCAAACTCACAGATGTCTGCCTGCCTCTGCCTCCCCCAGTTCTGGCATTGAAGGTGTGCAGCTGCTCTGCTTGGCTGACCTGTTTTTATTTTCTACTAGTTTATTTTATTTTATGTTTGTTTTCTTGGCTTTTTTAAAAATATTTTTTATTAATTTGTTCATATTGCTTCTTGATTGTTAGCCCTTCCCCTGTTTCCTCCTATTCTTCCCTCCCTCCCACTTCCCTCCTTTTCCCCTCCCCAATGTCTGTGATTGAAGGAGACCTCCTCCCCCTATATATGCTCTAAGAATATCAAGTCTCTTCTTGGTAACTTGCTATCCTTCCTCTGTGTGCTGCCAGGCCTCCCCATCCAGGGGACGTGGTCAGAAAAAGGTCACCAGAGTTCGTGTGAGAGTCAGACTCACTCTCCACTCAACGGTGGAGAATATCATGTTTATAGGCTAGGTCTTGGTAGGGGTTTGAAGTTTACTGCCTATTTCTCCTTGGCTCGTGCCATAGTTTGAGTAGGACCCCAGTACCCAGATGTGCCTGTCATAAAGTTCTTCTTATAGGTTTCTTGGACCCTGTGGGTCCTACTATTTCCCCATTCTTCCATGCTACTCTCTCCTAAAGTCTCAATAGGGTGTCCTCTCCTCTGACCCACTTTCTTGGTAAGTAAAGTTTTTCATGGGACGTATCCCTAGGACTAGTGTTTTGATATAAGTGAGTATATACCGTTTGTCTCTTTTTGCTTCTGGGTGAACTCACATATTATGATAATTTCTAGGTCAATCCATTTGTCCACAAATTTTGGGAATTCCTTGTTTTCAATAGCTGAGTAGTACTCCATAGTGTAAATGTACCGCAGTTTCTTAGTCCATTCTTCTACCTAGGGACACTTAGGCTGTTTCGATGTTCTGGCTATTATGTATAAAGCAGCTATGAACATGGCTGAGCATATGTCCCTGTTGTGTGTTAGAGCATTTTCTGGGCATATTCCAAGGAGTGGGATAGCTGGGTCTTGAGGAAGCCCTATTTCCATTTTTCTGAGAAAATGCCAGATAACTTTCCAAAGTGGTTGTACTAGTTTGCATTCCCACCAGCAATGAAGGAGTGTTCCTCTCTCTCTACATCCTCGCCAATATGTGGTGGCATTTGAGTTTTTGATCTTAGCCATTCTGATGGGTGTGAGGTGGAATCCCAGTGTTGTTACGATTTGCATTTCTCTGATGACTAAGGAGGATGAGCATTTCTTTAAGTGTTTCTCGGCCATTTGATATTCCTCTGTTGAGAATTCTCCATAACTCTAACCAAGCAAGTGAAGGACTTATTCGAAAAAAACTGCAAACCTCTGAAGAAAGAGATAGAAGGTGACAACAGAAGATGGCGGGATTTACCTTATTCGTGGATCGGGAGAATCAATGTAGTAAAAATGGCCATCTTACCAAAAGCAATTTACAAATTCAACGCAATCCCTATCAAAATACCTATAAAATATTTTGAAGATATTGAAAGATCAATTCTCAAATTCATATGGAGAAATAAAAATCCCAGAATAGCAAAAACAATCCTATACAATAAAAGATCTTCCGGAGGTAATCTCCATACCTGATCTCAAGCTGTACTACAGAGCAACAGTAAGAAAAACAGCATGGTACTGGCAAAGCAATAGGCTATTGGATCAATGGAATTGAATTGAAGACCCAGAGATGAATCCACATACATTTGCTCACTTGATTTTTGACAAAGAAGCCAAATCTATTCAATGGAAAATTGATAGCATCTTCAATAAATGGTGCTGGTCTAACTGGATGTCTACATGTAGAAAAATGCAGTTAGACCCTTATTTGTCACCATGCACAAAACTCAAGTTCAAGTGGATTAAAGACCTCTACTTAAAACCAGAGACATTGTCCTTGGCTGGTACCTTAGTTTGAGCGGGACCCCTGGGTCCAAATTTGCCTGTTCTACTTGTAGTTTTCTAGGATCCTCTGGATCCTTCTATTTTGCCATTCTCCCATGCTTCTCTCATAAACCCCTACCCAGATCTAGACAACGGACAGGACATTCTCCACAGTAGAGTGGAGAGTGGGATATGACTTTCTCACGTACTCTGGTGCCTCACCTTTGACCATGTCCCCTGGAGGGGGAGACCTGGTGGCACTCAGAGGAAGGACAGCAGGTTACCAAGAAGAGACTTGATACCCTATGAGCATTTACAGGGGGAGGTAATTCCCCTCAGGAACAGTCATAGGGGAGGGGAATAAGGGGAAAATAGGAGGGAGGGAAGAATGCGAGGATACAAGGGAAGGCATAACCATTGAGATGTAACAAGAATAAATTAATAAAGGGAAAAAAAAGAAAAAAATAAAAGCAAAGAAAACAAATAAACACACAAAAAACCAGAGACATTCATTCAGTTAGAGGAAGAAGTGGGGAAGAGCCTGGGACACATAGGCACAGGAGACAACTTCCTGAACAGTACACCAACAGCCCAGGACTTAATGTCAACAATTAATAAATGGGACCTCATGAGGCTGAGAAGCTTCTGTAAGGCAGGAGACACTGTCAAGAGAACAAAGCGACAGCCTACAGACTGGGAAATGATCTTCACCAACCCTTCATCTGACAAAGGTTTAATATACAAAATATATAAAGAACTCAAAAAACTAAACACCACAAAACCAAACAACCCAATTGCGAAATTTCTTGGCTTTTTTTTGAGACAAGGTCTCTCTGTGTATACTTGGCTTTCCTGGACTCACTGATTTTGTACATCAAGTTGTCCTCAAATTCACAGAAATCTGTTCGCATCTGCCTTACCAAGTGCTGGGATTAAAGGTTTGCAGCAGCTCTGCCCTGGTGACCTATTTTATTTTGATTTTTTTAGTTATCTATTCATTTACCTATTTATCTATCTATTTATTTATTTATTTATTTTCGAGACAAGATTTCTTTGTGTTGCCTTGGATTTCCTTGAATGACTTTGTCCACCAGGCTGGCCTCAAACTCACAGAAATCTTTGTGCCTCTGCCTCTGCCAGTTCTGGCATTAAAGGTCTACAGCCACTCTGCTTGACTGCCTTTTTTAAACTTTATTTTATTTTATTTTATTTTTATTTATTTTTTTTGTTTTCTCGATACATGGTTTCTTTGTTTGGCCTTGGCATTGCCGACTCACTCACTTTGTACACCAGGTTGTGCTTGAACTCACAGATGTTTGCCTGCCTTTGCCTCCCCCAGCTCTGGCATTAAAGGTGTGCAGCTGCTCCACCAGGATTACTTAGTTTTATTTTATTTGATAATGGTTTAATTTTTTTCATTTTTTGGTTTTATAGAGACAGGGTTTCTTTGTGTAGCCTTGGCTTTGCTGGACCCCCTCACTTTGTGCACCAGGCTGGCCTGGAACTCACAGATGTCTGTCTGCTTCTGCCTCCCGCAGTGCTGTCAGTAAAGGAGTGCAGCTGCTCTGCTTTGCTGGCTTATTTTTATTTTATTTTATATGTTTTTTGTTTGTTTGTTTGTTTGGCTTATTTTGAGAGAAGGTCTCCCTGTGTATCCTTGGCTTTCCTGGACTCACTTTGTACACCAGGCTGTCCTCGAACTCACAGAAATCTTACCTTCATGTGCCTTGCCAAGGGCTGGGAATAAAGGCCTACAGCCACTCTGTCCTGGTGACATATTTTTATTTGTATTTATTTATTTCTAGTTATTTATTTTTTATTATTTTTTGAGCATGGAATTCTATGTGTGGCCTTGGATTTCCTTGACTCACTTTGTCCACCAGGCTGTCCTCAAACTCACAGATGTCTGCCTGCCTCTGCCACCCCCAATTCTGGCATTGAAGGTGTGCAGCTACTCTGCTTGGCTGACCTATTATATTTTATTTTTTGTTTGTTTGGCTTTTTTGCGACAGGGTCTCTCTGTGTACCCTTGGCTTTCCTGGACTCACTCACTGTGCACACCAGGCTGTCCTAGAACTCACAGAAATCTTGCTGCCTCTGCCTCCGCTAGTTCTGGCATTAAAGGTGTAGAGCTGCTCTGCTTGACTGACTTATTTTTACTTAATTTTATTTAGTTTTTTTTACTTTATTTTACTTTGGGTGTTTTAGAGATGGGCTTTTTTTTGGGTAGCCTTGGCTTTGCTGGACTCACTGACTTTGTACACCAGGCTGTCCTTGAACTCACAGAAATCGGACTGCATCTGCCTCGCCAACCCCAAGTGCTCGCATTAAAGGTGTGCAGCCTCTCTACCAAGATTACTTAGTTTTACTTTCTTTGATACTGGTTTAATTTTGTTTTGCATTTTTTGGTTATTTATAGGCAGGGTTTCTTTGTGTAGCCTTGGCTTTGCTGGACTCCCTCACTTTCTGCACCAGGCTGGCCTCAAACTCACAGGTGTCTGCCTGCATCTGCCTCCCCCAGTGCTGTCAGTAAAGGTGTGCAGCCACTCTCCATGGCTGCCAAATTTTATTTTATTATATTTTTTGTTTGTTTGGCTTTTTTTTGAGACAGGGTCTCTCTGTGTATCCTTGGCTTTCCTGGACTCACTCACTTTGGACACCAGGCTGGCCTCAACTCACAGGAGTCGGCCTGCATCTGCCTTGCCAAGTGCTGGGATTAAAGGGGTACAGATGCTCCACCCTGGTAACTTATTTTAATCTTTATTTATTTATTTACTAGTTTTTGACTGGATTTTTTTGTGTGGCCTTGGATTTCCTGGACTTACTTTGTCTACCATGCTGCCCTCAAACTCTCACAAATCTTTCTGCCTCTGCCTCCCCCAGTGCTGGCATTAAAGGTGTAGAGCCACTCTGCTTGACTGACTTGTTTTCACTTTATTTTCTTTTACTTTATTTTATTTTACTTTATATTTTTTCGTGTTTTAGAGACAGGGTTTCTTTGGGTAGCCTTGGCTTTGCTTGACTGACTTTGTACTCCAGGCTGTGCTTGAAATCACAGATATCTGCCTGCCTCTGCCTCCCCCAGTGCTGGCATTAGAAGTGTGCAGCCGCTCCACCAGGATTACATAGTTTTGTTTTATTTGATATTGGTTTAATTTCTTTCATTTTTTGGTTTTTTAGAGACAGGGTTTCTTTGTGTAGCCTTGGCTTTGCTGGACTCCCTCACTTTCAGTACCAGACTGGCCTGGGACTCACAGATGTCTGCCTCTGCCAGTGCTGTCAGTAAAGGTGTGTAGCAGCTCTGCCAGGCTGACTTATTTTATTTTGGTTTATTTTATTTTTGAGACAGGGTGTCCTTGTGTGTCTTTGGGTTTGTGGACTCACTCACGTTGTACACCAGGATGTCCTCAAACTCACAGATGTCTGCCTGCCTCTGCCTCCCCCAGTTCTGGCATTAAAGGTGTAGAGCCGCTCTGCTTGACTGACTTATTTTTACTTTACTTTATTTTATGTTATTTTATTTTATTTCATTTATTTTATTATATTTTATTTTCTGGTGTTTTAGAGACAAACTTTCTTTGAGTAGCCTTGGCTTTGCTTGACTCACTCACTTTGTACACCAGGCTGTGCTGGAACGCATAGAAATCTGCTTCCCCCAGTGCTGACATTAAACATGTTCACCCACTCCACCAGGATTACCTAGATTTATTCTATTTGATACTGGTCCAATTTCTTTTTAGCATTTTTTTTTGTTTTTTAGAGACAGGGTATCTTTGTGTAGCCTTGGCTTTGCTGGGCTACCTCACTTTCTGTACCCGGCTGGCCTGGATCTCACAGATGTCTGCCTGCATCTGCCTCCCACAGTGCTCTCAGTAAAGGTGTGCCTCTCCTCCCCATGGCTGACTTATTTTATTTTATTTATGTTTGTTGGTTTGGCTTTTTTTTTTGAGACAGGGTCTCTCTGTGTATCATTGGCTTTCCTTGACTCACTCACTTTGTATACCAGGTTGTCCTGGAACTCAGAGAAATCTTTGTAACTCTCCCTCCTCCCAGTTCTGGTATCAAAGGTGTAGATCTGCTCTGCTTGGCTGACATATTTTTATTTTATTTTATTTCATTTCATTTTACTTTGTTGTATGTTTTGGTGTTTTAGAGACAGGCTTTCTTTGGGTAGCCTTGGCTTTGCTTGAAACACTTTGTACACCAGGCTGTGCTGGAACTCACAGACATCCGCCTGCATCTGCCTTGCCAAGTGCTGGGATTAAAGGTGTACAGCCACTCCGGCCTGGTGACTTCTTTGTATTTTTACTTACTTATTTATTTATTCATTTATTTAGTAATTTTTGAGACTGGATTTCTTGGGTTTCTGGACTCACTATATACACCAGGCTGTATTCGAACGCTGAGAAATCTTGCTGACTCTGCCTCCCTCAGGTCTGGCGTTAAAGGTGTAGAGCTGCTCTGCTTGACTGACTTATTTTTATTTATTTTATTTTATTTTTCTTTACTTCATTTTATTTTTTGGTGTTTTAGCGACAGGCTTCCTTTGGGTAGCCTTCGCTTTGCTTGACTCACTTTATACACCAGGCTGTGCTTGAACTCACAGAAATCTGCCTGCCTCTGCATCCCCCAGTGGTTGCGTTAAAGGTGTACATCTGCTCCACCAGGATTACTTAGCTTTACTTTCTTTGATATTTGTTTAATTTTGTTTTCAGTTTTTGGTTTTTTTAGAGACAGGGTTTCTTTGTATAGCCTTGGGTTTGCTGGACTCTCTCACTTTCTGCATCAGGCTGGCCTGGAATTCAGAGATGTGTGCCTGCATCTGCCTCCTGCAGTGCTGTCAGTAAAGATGGGCCTCCCTCCCTAACCAATGGTTAACATATTTAATTTTATTTTCTTTTAATTTATTTTATTTTCTGATTGTTGGTTTGGCTTTGTTTGTTTGTTTGTTTATTTATTTTTAGGAGACCTGGTCTCTCTGTGTGTCCTTGGCTTTCCTTGACTCACTCACTTTCTACACCAGGCTGTCCTCGAACTCACAGAAATCTTCCTAACTCTGCCTCCCCCAGTTCTGGCATTAACAGTGTAGAGCCGCTCTGCTTGACTGACTTATCTTTAGTTTATTTTATATTATTTTATTTTACTTTATTTTATTTCTGGTGTTTTAGAGACAGGCGTTCTTTGGGTAGCCTTTTCTTTGCTTGACTCACTCACCTTGTACAGCAGGCTGTGCTCGAACTCACAGAAATCTTCCTGCCTCAGCCTCCCCCAGTGCTGGCATTAGAGTTGTGAAGCCACTCCACCAGGATTACTTAGTTGTATTTTATTTGATAGTGGTTTCATTTTTTTCATTTTAGGTTTTATAGAGACAGGGTTTCTATGTGTAGCATTGACATTGCGGACTCACTCACTTTGTACACCAGGCTGTCCTAGAACTCAGAAATCTGCCTGCCTCTGCCTCCCCCAGTGCTGGTATTAAAGGTGTGCAGACATTCCACCAGGATCACTTAGTTTTATTTTAATTCATATTGGTTTACTTATTTTTTTTCATTTTTTTCGTTCTTTTCATAGACAGGATTTCTTTGTGTAGCTTTGCCTTTGCTGGACTCTCTCACTTTCCACACCAGGCTGGCCTGGAACTCACAGATGTCTGACTGTGTCTGCCTCCCTCAATGCTCTCAGTAAAGGTGTGTAGCTGTTCTCTCCGGCTGACTTATTTAACTTAATTTTATTTTGTTTAGATGATTATTATTATTATTATTATTATTATTATTATTATTATTATTATTATTATTATTATTATTGGTTTTCTGAGACAGGGTTTCTTTATGTGGTCTTGGCTTTGCGGACTCACACACTTTTTACAGCACACTGTCCTCAAACTCACAGATCTCTTCCTGCCTCTGCCACCCCAGTTCGGGCATTAAAAGTGTGCAGCTGCTCTGCTTGGCTGACCTATTTTTATTTTATTGTATTTTATTATTTGTTTGTTTGTTTCGATTTTTTAAGACAAGGTCTCTCTGTGTATCCTTGGCTTTCCTTGACTCACTCACTTTGTACACCAGGCTGTCCTCGAACTCACAGATGTCTTCCTAACTCTGCCTCCCCCAGTTCTGGCATTAAAGGTGTGCAGCCACTGCACTAGGATTATTTAGTTTTATTTTATTTGATATTGGTTTAATGTTTTTTCATTTTTTGGTTTTTTAGAGACAGTGGTGTGTGTGTGTGTGTGTGTGTGTGTGTGTGTGTGTGTGTGTGTGTGTGTGTGTGTATAGCTTTGGCTTTCCTGGACTCCCTCACTTTCTGCACCAGGCTGGCGTCAAACTCGCATGTCTGCCTGCATTTGCTTCCCCACTGCGGTCAGTAAAGGTGTGCAGCTGCTCTGCCTGGCTGACTTGTTTTATTTTATTTTATCTTCTGATTCTTTTGAGGTAGGGTTTCTTCGTGTGGGCTTGGCTTTGTACACCAAGCTGTCCTCCAACTCACAGAAATCTTGCTGCCTCTGCCTCCCGCAATTCTGGCATTAAAAGTGTAGCACCGCTCTGCTTGACTGACTTATTTTTACTTTATTCTATTTTATTTTATTTTACTTTATTTTATTTTTTCGTGTTTTAGAGGCAGGCTTTCTTTGGGTAGCCTTGGCTTTGCTTAGCTCACTCACCTTGTACAGCAGGCTGTGCTCGAACTCAGAGAAATTTGCTTGCCTCAACCTCCTCCAGTGCTGACATTAGAGTTGTGAAGCCACTCCACAAGCATTACTTAGTTGTATTTTATTTGATAATGGTTTCTTGTTTTTTTCTTTATTTTTTGGTTTTATACAGACAGGGTTTCTTCGTGTAGCATTGGCTTTGCTGGACTCCCTCATTTTCTGTACCAGGTTAGCCTGGAACTCACAGATGTCTGCCTGCATCTGCCTCCTGCAGTGCTGTCAGTAAAGGTGTGCAGGTGCTCCCCCTGGCTGACTTATTTTATTTTGGTTTAGTTTATTGCATTTTTTGGTTTTTCTAGGCAGGGTTTCTTTGTATGGCCTTGGCTTTGCGGACTCACTCACTTTGTACACCAGGCTGTCCTCAAACTCATAGATGTCTGCCTGCCTCTGCCACCCCCAGGCCTAGCATTGAATGTGTGCAGCTGCTCTCCTTGGCTGACCTATTTTTATTTTATTTTATTTTATTTTATTTTATTTGATTTTATATAATTTTATTTTATTTTATTTTTTGTTTCTTTGCCTTTTTTATGACAGGGTCTCTCTGTGTACCCTTGGCTTTCCTGGACTTCTCACTTTGTACATCAGGCTGTCCTCAGCCTTATGGAAATCTTGCTGCCTCTGCCTCCCCCAGTTCTGGCATTAAAGGTGTAGAGCCGCTCTGCTTGACTGACTTACTTTTACTTTACTTTACTTTATTTTGTTTTAGTTTACTTGATTTTATTTGTTGTTGTTTTAGAAACAGACTTTCTTTGAGTAGCCTTGGGTTTCTGGACTCACTCACTTTTTACACCACGCTGTGTTCGAACTAGCAGAAATCTGGCTGCCTCTGCCTCCCCAAGTTCTGGCACTAAAGGTGAGCATCAGCTCTGCCTGCCTGACTTATTATATTTTGCTTCTTTTTGTTTTGTTTTTTGTTTTTTTTTTTTGAAACAGGGTCTCTCTTTGTATCCTTGGCTTTCCTGGACTCACTCACTTTTTACACCAGGCTATCCTCGAACTCACAGAAATCTTCCTTACTCTGCCTCCACCTGTTCTGGCATTAAAGGTGTGTAGCCTCTCAGCCTGGCTTACTTATTTTTATTTTATTTTACTTTATTTTCTTTTGTGTTTTTTTCGACACAGGGTTCCTTTTTCTAGCTTTGGCTTTGCTTGACTCACTGACTTTGTACACCAGGCTGTCCTTGAACTCACAGATGGCTGCCTGCATCTGCCTCCCCCAGTGCTGGCATTAAAGGTGTACAGCCACTCCCCCAGGCTCTCTTAGTTTTATTTTATTTTATTTTTTCGTGTTTTTAAAATATATTTTATTGATTTATTTATATTACATCTCAATGGTTATCCCATCCCTTGTATCCTCCCATTCCTCCCTCCCTCCCATTTTTCCCTTACTCCCCTCCCCTATGACTGTGACTGAGGGGGACCTCCTCCCCCTATATATACTCATAGGGTATCAAGTCTCTTCTTGGTAGCCTGCCATCCTTCCCCTGAGTGCCACCAGGCCTCGCCATCCAGGGGACGTGGTCAAATATGGGGCACCAGAGTTCGTGTGAAAGTCAGACCCCACTCTCCACTCAGTTGTGGAGATTGTCCTGTCCATTGGCTAGATCTGGGTAGGGGTTCGAAGTTTACTGCAGGTTTTGTCCTTGGCTGGTGCCATAGTTTGGGCAGGACCTCTGGGCCCAGATCTGTTTCCAAATTTTGTGGGCAAATGGATTGAACTAGAAATGATCATAATGAGTGAATTAACCCAGAAGGACAGAGAGTCAAATGGTATATACTCTCTTATATCTGGACACTAGCACAAGGGGCGTGTCCCATGAAAGTCTTCACTTACCAGGAAAGTGGGACAGAGGGGAAGACATGCTATTGGGACTCTAGATGAGAGAAGCATGGGAGAATGGGGAAATAGAAGGACCCAGAGGGTCCTAGAAACCTACAAGAAGAACATTATTTTTTCATGTTTTTGAGACAGGGTTTCTTTGTGTGACCTTGGCCTTGCTGGATTCACACACTCTGTACACCAGGCTGTCGTCGAACTCACAGATGTCTGCCTGCATCTGCCTCCCCCAGTGCTGGCATTAAAGGTGTGCAGCCACTCTACCCAGCCACTTATTTTGATTTTACTTTATTTTATTTATTTATTTATTATTTATATTTCGAGATTGGGTTTCTTTGTGTGGCCTTCGATTTACTGGTCTCACTTTGTCCACCAAGCTGGCCTCGAACTCAGAGAAATCTTGCTGCCTCTGCCTCCCCCAGTTCTGGCATTAAAGGTGTAGAGACGCTCTGCTTGATTGACTTATATTTATTTTATTTTATTTTATTTTATTTTATTTTTTGTTTGTTTGGTTTTTTTGAGAAAGGGTCTCTCTGTGTATCCTTGGCTTTCCTGGACTCACTCAGTTTGTCAACCCGGCTGGCCTCGAACTCCCAGAAATCTCCCTGCATCTGTCTCCCCCAGGGATGGGATAAAATCTGTAAAGCCACTCTGCCTGGCTGCCTTATTTTTATTTTACTTTATTTTTTTGGTTTTATTCGATAGAGGATCTCTCTGTGTAGCCTTGGCTTTCCTAGACCCACTCACTTTCTACACCAGGCTAGCCTTGGGCTCATAGAAATCTTTGTGCCTCTCTCTCCCCCAGTGCAGGACTAAAAGGTGTGCAGCAGCTTGGCCAGGTTGACTTGTTTTTATTTCCTTTTATTTTATTTGTTGTGTTTTCGAGACGGGATTTCTATGTGTGGCCTTGGCTTTCGTGGACTCACTCACTTTGTACAAGATGCTGGCCTCAAACTCACAGATGTCTGCCTTCATCTGGCTCCCCCAGTGCTGACATTAAAAGTGTGCAGCTGCTCTGCTTTGCTGACTTATTTTTATTTTATTTAATTTGGTTTTGTTTTTCCTTTTTTTTTTTTTTTGGTATTTTGTGACAGGGTCTTTCTGTGTAGCCTTGGCTTCTCTGTACTCACTCACTTTGTAGACCAGGCTGCCCTCGAACTCACAGATGGCTGCCGGAGTCTGCCTGCCCCAGTGCTGGCATTAAAGGTGTGCAGCCCCTCTGCCTGGCTGACTTAATTTTATCTATTTATTTTTAATTAATTTATTTATATATTTATTTATTGATACTGGGTTTCTTTGTGTGGCTTTGGATTTCCTGGACTCACATTGTACCCTAGGCTGTCCTCGAACTCAGAGAAATCTGGCTGCCTCTGCCTCTCCCAGTTCTGGCATTAAAGGTGAGCATCAGCTCTGCCTGGCTGACTTATTATATTTTGTTTCTTTTTGTTTGTTCATTTCTTTCTGTTTTTGTTTTTTTGAAACAGGGTCTCTCTGTGTATTCTTGGCTTTCCTGGACTCACTCACTTTGTACACCAGGCTATCCTCGAACTCACAGAAATCTTCCTAACTCTGCCTCCCCCTGTTCTGGCATTAAAGGTGTGTAGCCTCTCAGCCTGGCTTACTTATTTTTATTTTATTTTACTTTATTTTCTTTTGTGTTTTTTCGAGACAAGGTTCCATTTTCTAGCTTTGGCTTTGCTTGACTCACTGACTTTGTACACCAGGCTGTCCTTGAACTCACAGATGGCTGCCTGCATCTGCCTTCCCCAGTGCTGAAAGGTGTGCAGCCACTCCCCCAGGCTCTCTTAGTTTTATTTTATTTTATTTTTTCGTGTTTTTAAAATATATTTTATTAATTTATTCATATTACATCTCAATTGTTATTCCATCCCTTGTATCCTCCCATTCCTCCCTCCCTCCCACTTTCCCCTTACTCCCCTCCCCTATGACTATGACTGAGGGGGACCTCCTCCCCCTGTATATACTCATAGGGTATCAAGTCTCTTCTTGGTAGCCTGCCATCCTTCCCCTGAGTGCCACCAGGCCTCGCCATCCAGGGGACGTGGTCAAATGTGGGGCACCAGAGTTCGTGTGAAAGTCAGACCCCACTCTCCACTCAGTTGTGGAGATTGTCCTGTCCATTGGCTAGATCTGAGTAGGGGTTCGAAGTTTACTGCAGGTTTTGTCCTTGGCTGGTGCCATAGTTTGGGCAGGACCTCTGGGCCCAGATCTGTTTCCAAATTTTGTGGGCAAATGGATTGAACTAGAAATGATCATAATGAGTGAGTTAATCCAGTAGCAGAAAGACTCAAATGGTATATACTCACTTATTTCTGGACACTAGCCCAAGGGGCGTGTCCCATGAAAGTCTTCACTTACCAGGAAAGTGGGACAGAGGGGAGGACATGCTATTGAGACTCTAGGTGAGAGAAGCATGGGAGAATGGGGAAATAGAAGGACCCAGAGGGTCCTAGAAACCTACAAGAAGAACATTATTTTTTCATGTTTTTGAGACAGGGTTTCTTTGTGTGGCCTTGGACTTGCTGGATTCACACACTCTGTACACCAGGCTGTCGTCGAACTCACAGATGTCTACCTGCATCTGCCTCCCCCAGTGCTGGCATTAAAGGTGTGCAGCCGCTCTGCCAGGCTGACATATTTATGTTTCATTTTTATTTATTTATTTATTTATTTGTATTTTGATACTGGGCTTCTTTGTGCGGCTTTGGATTTCCTGGACTCACATTGTACAACAGGCTGTGCTCGAACTCACAGATGGCCACCTGCAACTGCCTCCCCGGCTCTGGCATTAAAGGTGTGCAGTTGCTCCACCAGCCGACTTAGTTTTATTTTATTTTATTTTATTTTATTTTTTCATGTTCTTGAGACAGGGTTTCTTTGTGTGGCCTTGGCTTTGCTGGAATCACAAACTCTGCACAGCCGCCCCTCCAGGCTGACATATTTTTTTCATTTTCATTAATCAAATTATTTATTTATTTTTCGAGACTGGGTTTCTTTGTGTGGCTTTGGATTTCTTGGATTCACTTTGAACACCCGGCTGGCCTCAAACTCACAGAAAACTGCCTGCCTCTGTTTCCCTCAGTTCTGGCATTAAAGGTGCGCAGCCGCTCTGCCAGGCTGACATATTTATGCTTCATTTTAATTAATTAATTAATTTATTTATATCTCGATACTGGGTTTCTTTGTGTGGCTTTGGATTTCCTGGACTCACTTTGTACACCAGGCTGTCCTTGAACTCACAGATGGCCGCCTGCAATTGCCTACCCCAGCGCTGGCATTAAAGGTGTGCTGTTGCTCCACCAACTGATTTTGTATTATTTATTTTGTTTTATTTTATTTTATTTTATTTTTTCGTGTATTTGAGACAGGGCTTCTTTGTGTGGCCTTGGCTTTGCTGGACTCACACACTCTGTACATCAGGCTGTCCTCGAACTCACAGATGTCTGCCTGCATCTGCCTCCCCCAGTGCTGGCATTAAAGGTGTGCAGCTGCTCCACCAGGCTGACATTTTTTTTTCATTTTAATCAGTTAATTAATTAATTAACTTTTCAAGACTGGGTGTCTTTTTGTGGCTTTGGATTTCTTGGATTCACTTTGTACACCCAGCTGGCCTCAAACTTACAGAAATCTGCCTGCCTCTGTTTTCCTCAGTTCTGGCATTAAAGGTATGCAGCTTCTCTGCCGGGCTGACTTAGTTTTGTTTTATTTTATTTTATTTTATTTTATTTTACTTCGTCTTTGGTGAGTGGGGGGTTTGAGACAGGGTCTTTCTGTGTAGCCTTGGCTTTCCTGGACTCAGTCACTTTTTACACCAGGCTGGCCTTGAACTCTCAGAAATCTGCCTGCATCTGCCACCCCCAGGACTGGGGTTAAAAGTGTGCAGCCTCCCTGTACAGCGGACTTAGTTTTATTTTATTTCATTTTACTTTATTTATTCTTTTGGTTTTTTGTTGACAGGATTTTTCTGGGTGGCCTTGGCTTTGCTGGACTCACTCACTTTGCATACCATGCTTGCCTGGAACTCACAGATGTTTGCCTGCATCTCTCTCCCCCAGTGCTGGCATTCAAAGGTGTGCAGCCACTCTACCTGGCCGACTCTTTTTTATTTTATTTATTTATTTATTTATTTATTTATTTATTTATTTATTTATTCTTTCAAGACTGGGTTTCTTTGTGTGGCCTTGGATTTCCTGGACTCACTTTGTAGATGAGGCTGGCCATGAACTCACAAAAATCTGCCTGTCTCTGCCTATTCTGGTGCTGGGATTACAGATGTGCAGCTGCTCCTCCTGGCTACTTATTTTATTTTATTTTGGTTTAGTTTAGTTCATTTTTTGGTTTTTTTTTTTTTTTTTTTTTTTTTTTTTTTTTTTGGAGACAGGGTCTCTATGAGTATCCTTGGCTTTGCTGGACTCAATCACTTTGTACACCCGGCTGGCCTCAAACTCAAAGACGACTGCATTCATCTGCCCCCTCCGCCGCCCCCTCCCCCCCCCCCAGTGCTGGCATTAAAGGTGTGCAGCCGCTCTGCCCAGTAGACTCATTTTTGCTTTACTTATTTATTTATTATTTGTTTATTTATTTATTGAGACTGAGTTGCTTTCCTGGACTCACTTTGTACACCAGGCTGTCCTTGAACTCACAGAAATCTGTCTGCCTCTGCCTCCCCCAGCGCTGGGATTAAAGGTGTGCAGCCGCTCTGCCCGGTTGATTTATTTTATTTTATTACATTTTTAAATTTTCTGTTTTTTTTTTTCCGAGACCAGCTTTCTCTGTGTGACCTTGGTTGTCCTGGACTCACTCTGGAGACCAGGCTGGCCTTGAGCTCACAGATGTGTGCCTGCCTCTTCCTCCAGAGTGCTCTGATCAAAGGTGTCTTTGAGGGCATAGATGCGCATGGGTGCAGTTGCCGGCAGAAGCCAGAAGAGGGTGCTGAATACCCTGGAGCTCAAGTTAATGGTGCTTTTGAGCTCCATTGTCCTCAGTCTGGAGAAGTCCTGAGGAGAGTGTGCCACTAGAGATCCACGCTCATTTTCCTTCTGTGCTCTCTGGAATGAGGCAGAAAATAAAACTAGGGAGCAGCTGGAGGGAAAGCCCGTGGTAACAACAGAAAGTGCAAGGAAATTTACCAGCGAGGATCCTATATGTGTACTTGAGAATCTCAAACAAGGAAGTTGAGTAGAGAGCTTAACCTCATGATACAGCTGCCTCCACTAAGCAAAAGGAGTACCATGTTCTTCTGGAAATTAAAAGGCAGAGTGTTGAGTTCTGAAGGAATCACCCATCCCAGGAGAGTCAGGTGACTTGAGACCTATCCATGCCATCCATCTTGAGGAACCCCAAGGAAATCTATTGGGCTGTTTGTACATGGAGATATGGGGAACTCAGTGTGGGTAGAGGGCCTCAAATCAGCATAGGGGAGAACCTAAATATGACCAGAAATCAAGGTGAGGATGCAGGTCAACCTAGGGAAGCCCTCCATCAATGACAGCCTAAACTGACGGGGCGGCTTTTGTGGTTTTTTTTCTTGTTGTTTGTTTGTTTTGTCTTGATTTTGTGCTTTGACACAGGGTTTCTCTGTGTAGCCTTGGCTGTCCTGGACTCGATTTGTAGACCAGGCTGGCCTTGAACTCACAGAGATCCGCCTGCCTCTGCCTATGAGTGCTGGGATTAAAGGCATGCGCCACCACTTTACAGCCTGACTGGGCAGTTTTGATGGAAGAGAAACTGGTTTACTCCAGTGCTATGTGGTGGCTGGTGGTTCTAATAATAGTAGTGACAGATTTTATTTATTTGTTTACTTATTTATTTATTTAGGTAAAAGACGTGGATTAAATCCACACTAGTGTGGCTTCTAGGTATTTCCAGAAGCCAAGGTAAAGAATAATGTCTACACAGGGGCTAGAATTTCACAGAAATCACAGCCTCAGGGTAGAAAAGGAGAGGGGCTCAAAAGTTTTCCGCTGGTGATGTGAACTGAGAGGAAATGAGAGGTTCCCTGAACCTCAAAACTGAAGTCCTCCACTGCCACCCCTACTCATTAGACAAGTACAAGACAGGCAAGATAGAGAAGCCCTAGACTGGGAAGAAAAAAGAAAAGCGTGTCTACCTTCTTATTCAGGGGATAATCTTTTTATAACTGCACCATGTTGGATCCCTGAAGGGCTGCACTCATGAAAACCTACAGAGGCAGCCTTAGTTACAAACAAGGTGTTCTCTCTCTGATTAAAGGGTTCATATCATCTTCTGTTTCTTACAGGTGTTTGCATCCCCAGCCTCCTTCAAACACTTGCTGTTCTTGACCTTAGCCAGAGTCATCATGCCTCGAGGTCAGAAGAGTAAGCTCCACGCCCGGGAGAAACGCAAACAGGCCCGAAGTCAGGCTCAGACTTCTCGGGAAGCTCAGAGAACAGCCCAAGAAGCACCAGAGGCAGTGGAAGAGTCCCCTGCTGCCTCCCAGACCCAGGCTGAGGCTGAGGCTGAGGCTGAGGCTGAGGCTGAGGCTGAGGCTGAGGCTGAGGCTGAGGTGCCCAGCACTCCCGAGGCACCTCCGACTACACCACCGTCTACCCCAAGTTTTCTGATTATTTCTTCCTCTGATTCAGATGAAAGTTGCTATGAGCAAAGTGAGCAAAGTAGGCAGTGGGCACACTCTGCTGGGGCCAGCCTATACTCTGACGCTGAGCACCAAGCTCTGATAGAAGGAAGGGTGATGATGCTGTTGCAGTACCTGCTCTACAACTACAATTTGAAGCAGCTTACCACCAAGGAAGAAATGCTGAAGCTTGTCAGCAAGAAGCATGAGAGAGACTTTCCTGAGATCTTCAGGAAAGCTTCTCAGAAGCTCGAGGATACCTTTGCAGTGGAAGTGAGGGAAGTCAACTCCAGTAATTCCTCATATGACCTCATCAGCCAGCTGAAGCTCCCCAACAATGGGAGGATTCGTGCTGGCAGAGGCTTACCCAAGGATGGCTTCCTGCTGAGTGTCCTGGCTATCATCTTCGTTCGGGGCAATCGCACCAGTGAAGAAGAGATGTGGGAAATCCTGAAGAAGAAGCACATCTACCCAGGGAAGAAGCACCGCATCTTTGGTGAACCCCGGAAGCTCATGACCCAGTATTTGGTGAAGCTGCAGTACCTGGAGTACCGCCAGGTGGCCAACAGCGATCCTCCACGCTATGAGTTCCTGTGGGGTCCCCAAGCCTACGCTGAAACAAGCAAGAAGAAAGTCCTGGAATTTTTGGCCAGGATCAACAAAACAACACCTGCTGTCATCGAAGCCCTTTACGAAGAGACCCTGGACGAGGAGGAGCAGAAGCAAGGAGGAGAAGAAGCCAGAGGTGAAGATAGAGCTGCTGCTGCTGCCGCTGCCGCTGCTGCCGCTGCCGCTGCCGCTGCTGCTGCTGCTGCCGCCGCCGCCGCCGCCGCCGCCGCTGCCGCCGCCGCTGCTGCTGCTGACGCTGACTAAGCTAGTCAAGTTACCAGCAGCTTCCACCACCCCTGTTGACACTTGAAGTTTTCCTGTCAAGAAAAGAAGACGAAGCATCAGAAGAAGAATTTTCTTGATCGTATGAAATAGGTCTACAGTTAGGAGGACTAAATGATAGCCAAATCCTAGTTTTCTTTCACTATTTTTGCTATGTGGTACGGTAAAGTTACGTGCAATAGGATTTTGTCCTTGGTTTGTGCTAGAATGTTGAAGAAACTAAATGTTTATGATTTGGAATTTGTACTTTTTCTTTTTTTTACTGTTATTCCTCATTCTTTATAAGTCATTGGTCAAACTGGCATGTTAAGATAAACCAATACCTTCCCTTTTTGTGTGTGTGTCTGTGGTTTTGTTTCTGCTTTGTTTCACTTTGTTGTTGTTGTTGCTTTAGTTTTTCAAGACGGGTTTTCTCTGTGTAGCCTTGGCTGTCCTGGACTCGCGTTGTAGGCCAGGCTGTCCTCAAACTCACAGACATCTGCCTGCCTCTGCCTCCCCGAGTGTTGGGATTAAAGGCGTGAGGCATCACGTCCGGCTGAGTTTCTGCTTTGAGAATTCTCAAGGATATGAACTGCAGCACAACCACTGTGATGCTTGTCAATACATGTTAAGGTAGAGTGAAAGTTAAGGTAGAGTGAAAAGAAGGGGTATGGATGTGAAGGTGTTTCTTATGAAAGTTATTAAGGGGAAACACACTGAGTAAAGAACATAGTATGTTGTGGGAAGATTAAACAACCTAAGACTGATATATAATTTTCATTGTTTATGTGGATGGTGTGCTAATTGAAGTGGTGGGTAAATATATACCCTGAAATGGTGTGCTTCATAGTCAAGGGGCAGGATTGTGCAAGTCGGCTGGCTTCTATAACAACACACGCAATGGGTGGGATATGTGCATCCCCTTAACGGATATGGAATTTTCTACATCTCGGAGGTCAGGAACTACAAGATCAGGCTGTCCAGAAGTCCAGTTCCTGGGGACAGTATACTTCCTGATCTATAGAGGAGATGGGATGGACTAAAAGGAAGACACTGGGATTGAGACAAAGATGGAAGAAGTGGGGAGAGAGGTGAAAGAGAATGGGAATGAGGAGGGAGGGGAAGGGAGGAAGGGGCAGCTGAGCATAGAGGGGGAAGGGGGGATTAGGGAAGGGCACAGGGGAAAGGTGGGATAGACAGAAGGGGAAAGGGAGAGAAATGGAGAAACAAAAATTCTATTCTTTTGTTACAGGTCCATGAATCCCCAAATGGTTGCTTGCCCTCATAACATCATTAAGTAACAATTGCTTCTGAAGCCCATCATTATAATCCCACCACATTTCATAATAATAGTTTTTCATGGTAATTTAAGGATCACATGCAATGGTTTACAATGGTGAACTGCTTTCATAAGTGACTTTGAGATAGTGTACATATGGGGCACTCTCCACTTCGACAGGAAGAGGAGGTGCCTTGGATTCTATTTTCAGGGCTGGGGTGCACTCTTTACATAACAGGTGGTTTACGTATATTCTCCCAAAATCTTTTCTGTTGTTTATATGTTTTAAAAGATTTATTCACTTTGTATCCCAATCATAGCCCCCTCCCTTGTCTCCTCCTGTTCCTGCCCTACCTCCATCTTTCCCACTATGCCCCTCCCCTGGTCCTCAGAGAAGGGGAGTCCTTCTGTACTGTCAACTGACCTCAGCCTGCCCAGTCTCCTCAGGACTGCCTGCATCTTCTTCCTCAGTGGCCTGATAGGGCACTCTGCCAGGGGGAAGTGATCAAAGTGCTGGCAACAGAGCCCATGGCAGGGACAGCCCTTGTTCCATGGAGCCTGAGCTACCTATTGGCTACCTCTGAGCAGGGGGCCTAGGTCCTTTCGATGCATGGGGATCATATTGTGCATCAATTGCTCCGTTTTTTTTTTTAATTAATTAATTAATTAATACCTAATATTTTAATTTATTTTCCTAATTCTGTGATACCCTTACAAAAGCAACTTTTTAAAAAGTTGTTCACTTTACATCCCAGTTGTAGCCCCTCCCTTGTCACCTCCCCATCCCTCCCTCCCTCACACCCTCTCCCTCCCTTCCCTAGTCCTCAGAAAGAGGGAGCCCTGCACCCTTAACATCTGAGTTCAAGCTATCAAGTCTCATCTGGACTGCCTGTATCCTCTTCCACTCTGGCCTGACAAGGCTGCCCTGCCAGGGGGAAGTGATCAATAAGTGGGCACCAGAGTCCACATCAGAGGTAGCCCCTACTCCCCATACTATGGAACCCACAAGGGGACTGTGCTACTTACAGACTACATCTGAGCAGAGGGTCTAGGACCATGTGTGGTGGTCCTCGGTTGGTGCATCGGTCTCCGCAGAACCCCCCCCCCTGCACCCCCAAGGTATTTGTTGGCACCGTTGATCTCCTTGTGGAGCTTCTGTCCTCACCAGGTCCTTCTATCCCCTAACTCTTCTATGAGACTCCCTGCACTCCACCCTGAAGTTTGGCTGTGAGTCTCAGCATATGCTTCAATGCCCTGCTGGGTGGAATCTTTTCAGAGGATCTCTATGGTAGGCTCCTGTCCTGTTCCTTCTCTTCAGCTCCTTCCAGTACACTATTCTGCATGCATGTGTACCTACAGGGCAGAAGAGGGCACCAGATCTTAGTATAAAAGGTCATGAGCCATCTTGTGGTTTCTGGCAATTGAACTCAGGACCTTTGGAAGAACAGCCAGTGCTGTTAACCTCTCCACCATCTCTCCACCCTGCAAACTTTTCTAAGAAACAGGGAGAATGATAATTGTTTAAGATTAGAACTAGACAGGTTACTACATCGTTTTGGGGGTTTCTTTTTGTTTGTTTGTTTGTTTGTTTTTTGGACTTGGCCTATAAAGTAGATTCACATGTATTATAAGATTCACATGTTATTATTTTGCTTGTGGTATGGCAAACTGAGGGGCAGATTTTGTTATGCCTGCAATGGATGTATGTAAAGATGAGAACTATGAGAAGGTCTTTGAGAACAACCATTAGGTGCACATAATTTACCTGCCACAGGTCTCTGTGTTAACAAACTACAGATAGTTATGACCAAGGAAGGCTAGAGTCTCTTCTCTAAGTGCCTGTGAGAGAAGGCAGGGTTTTAGTATGAGAAGATAGTATCAGTAAAGAGAGATGAGTTGGGTTCCCCAGAAGTCAAGTTAACAACACCGAGTGTAGACCAATAAGACCACACCTATTATGGTATAATTAAGTCGCTGGTAAAATTCATGTTAAAATTTAATTCCCATGGAATTTATCAGGCGCGACTAGTGAAACCATGAAGTAGTGATTAAGGGTGTGTTTATTTATGGGCAATTAATTGATTCTCATTTATGTATATCTTGACAGTGGATCTCTGATGAATTTAGTATAAGTCTATATCCTGAACATAATTCATGTCTCAATGAGATACTCTATTTTACATGGGAACTTTACAGGTAGCTCTCACCTAAAGCCACTGGTAGGTTGAGCATGCTCCACTAAATGGCCAAATATACATGAATACATGCGTAGCACAAATGCAAATCGATGAATAAACACAAAGAGAACACAAAATTGAGTGTGTAGGGGGAATGGAGTGGGGTGGGTCTGGGAAAATTTGGGAAAGAGGTGAATATTGTTAAAAATTCATTGGATGAAATTCTCTGGGAAAATTTGGGAAAGAGGTGAATATTGTTAAAAATTCATTGGATGAAATTCTCAAAGAATTTAAATAGGAGGAAAAGAAAGAGAGAGAGAGAGAGAGAGAGAGAGAGAGAGAGAGAGAGAGAGAGAGAGAGAGAAGAGAGAGAGAGAGAGAAAGAAAGAAAGAAAGAAGAGGAAAAGAAAGACAGCAGTCATCTGATTTGGTCAGCCCCTAGAACCTTAAGTTAACAAATTCTCAAGCTGAAGATAACCAGTTGCAGCCACCACCCCATCCCCATCTCCAGTGGATACACATATTATGCCCCTGCTAAACTCCATCCTCCATTTGCTTTATCCTGGGCCACAACCCTAGCAGGCACTTTACCATGAACACAGGCACTTTTGCCAGGTCACTCTTACCAAGGAAACAAGTAAGCTAACTGCAGATCTTCACACTCCCCTTTCTGTTCCAAGATCAATTCCCCAGCTTCCTCCCAGCTCTTCTGCTGTGGCCTCTCCTCGCTCTTTTCACCCATTCCCAGGGGACTAATCAGGTACTGGTAGAACACCCTCATTTCCTAACTCCTGTGGATACCCTCGGCCTTCCCCAGCCAATCCATTTTCCTAAATGTCAGCTCTCAATACACAGAAATATATTTCAACAGGAACCCCCCCCCAGTGGCCACACCTACCAGCACCCCAGAAGTATTTGTTTAACCAGGCAACACATAGCCACCCCAATCTACTAAGAAACAGAGAAGGCAACACAATCGAAAAAACAAAACACTCACCCAACAAAGATAAGACCAGGTATCAGCGCCTAGAACTACAGTCTTCCCAATCCCAGATACCTATATGGCATATAACATCCAGGACAATATGTCTCCACTAGAGCCTAGGAAGCCTATCACATTAGGCCCTGAGAATTTCAACATAGCTGAGGCACAGGCAAACCCTCAAAATAACCTTTGTGAATACAATAGGGGACCCTTAAGGAGAAATGAATAAGTCCCTTAAAGAAATCTATGAAAACACAAAGAAGCAGAGAAAAGAAACAACTAAAACAGCATAAACTATGGCACATTTACGCAAAGGAATATTACTCAGCTGTCAAAACCAAGGAAGTCTTGGTATTTTCAGGCAAATGGATGGAACTGGAAACGATCATTCTGAGTGAGGTAACCCAGGTCCAGAAATACACGCATGGTATATACTCACTTATAAGTGGATATTAGCCCAACATAGTTGTTCTCTGAGAGACTCCACCCAGTGTGGGATTGGGACAGATGCTAGGACTCAGAGCAGGACTCCTAGCAAAGAACTGAAAGTTGTAAGGAAGAGTTTTGGGGATGGAAGGATTAGGGGGATTTAGTCAGGAACTCCACAAGGAGACTATCAAGGCTGGTGGATCTGGACCTAAGGGTCCTGCACTAACCAAGAACATTGCGAGCAGAGAACCTAGACCTCCCCCCCCTTTGCTAAGATGTAGCAGATGGGCAGCCCATTCTCCACATGCAGAAGGGGAGGGAAGAGCAGGGGGACTGCCTCTGGCATGAACTCTGGTGCCTGTGATTTGATTGCCACACCTTGGCGGAGAGGCCCTGTGGGAACATGGAGGAAGGAAATGCTATCCAGATGAGACCTAATAGGCTGTGGTCAGATGGTGGGGGAGGAGAACCCCACCTGTTAAAGGTCTAGGGGAGGACAATAGGGCAGAAGAGGGAGTTAGGGTGGGAACCAGAATATAAGAATAAGGGGATTACAATTGGGATGTAATGCGAATTAATAGTAATAGTGATGATGATGATGATGATGATGATGATGATGATGATAAAGGACCTAAACATAAAATTGAAATCAGTAAAGAAAGCATAAACTGAGGGAATTCTAGAAATGAAAATATTATTTTATTATTATAACTCAGGAGGCTGTTTCTTTCTAATAAGAGACAGAAAGTGCATGGATCTGGAATATAGGGGTGTCTGCAGAGGAACTGGGAGAAGGGGTGGGAGGGAAAACTGTAACTAGGGTGCATTATGTGAGAAAAGGTCTATTTTCAATAAAAGGCAAAATAGGTATCAAAAATAACAAAACACAAACAACCACAAAACAACAACAACAGCAACAAAAACCAAAACAAAAGCAAGTCTACATGCTATAAACTTCCAGAGGTAAAGATTAGAATTCTGATGAAAGACGGTGGATAAATGATCCCAGGAAAGAGAGGATTTCCTAGCATTTTCATTACTTAGAATTACATCACCTCTGGTGGGGATGGTGTAATGAGGCTCCTGCCATTTGATTCTTGTGGTTTCAAGTTATCTTTGTTGGAAAGTTTTCCTGAGTGCTATTACAGGATGGCAAAATGACCCTGAATTGAAACTGGGAAGACCTCTTACTCCCAAACATAAGCCTAACAGGAAAGTTGTTCAGTTTCCTGTGTGTGCCTCAGACAGGGATGGCAGGATGTAGCTTTAGGCTTCTTCTACTTCCCACACAGGGAATATGCTTAGTAAGGCACCATTTAGGTTCATAGAACAGTGTGATATCATAGATATATACTTGCAGTCTAAGTAAAAATCAAGATAGACACTCCATGATCATACTATCTCATTGTGCTTATGATATATATATTTAAATTACCACAATAATATCAGGCCTGCTATCCCTCACCCAAGCTGTGCCTCAGAGGAAGAGAGTAAATTGTGCGTCCATGAAAAGTGCTGCATGGACTTCAGGGTGCTCAGGCCTACTAGAGGGCAAGAATATCCCACTTTATTTCCTCTTTCATGCAGAGATATTTCTCAGAGTTTCCCCTACTGCAGACAGGTCTTCTGAGGTACGGCCATCACTATTACTTGGCTGGCAATGTGATAAAATGTCCTAGACTCAAAATTAGTAAAGATCAAGGTCCTGCCAGCTAGCATCTTCCACTCCACTGCTCATGTAGAGACCATTTAAAAAGGTGCATGAAAACCCAATGTAAATCCTGCTTGAAATTTCTGAAGTGAAAGATATTACATAAGTAGCCTGGTGGAATAAAATATGGATATATAAACCTGGGTGTTGTGGTGCACACCTCTTACCTGAGCATCCTGGAAGCAGAGGCAGGTATATTTCTATATGTTTGTGGAGATAGCCTGGCCTGCAGAATGAGTCCCAGGCTAGCCAAAAGTACATAGCAAGAACTTGCCTCAAAAAACAAAATAAAACCAAAAGACCCTATATTAAAAACAAAATCAAAGACCTGGGCATGTGTCCAGCAGAGATAGCTCAGATAGCTCAGGGTAAAGATTTTTGCTGTAAAGCCCGAAGACGTATGAAGGTTCAGTTCCTGATACCCACATGGTATGAGAGAAAGACTCCTCAAAATTGTTTTCTCTGTGTGTGTATAACTGAGGATCCCAGAGAGAAAGAACTTTTTGTGACTCACTGCTGGACTCCAGGTGAGAGAGTGGTATGAAAGAATTGGGGGATAGAAGGACCCAGAGGGCCCAGGAGCCCCACAAGCAGACCATCAAGGCTGGCGAATCTGGACCTGCACAAACTGCTGTAGCAACCAAGGACAATGCGTGCAGTGAACCTAGACCCCCTGTTCAGATCTATCCAATGGACAGCTCATTCTCCAAGGTAGTGGGGAGAGCAGGGACTGCCTCTGACATGAACTCTGGTGCCCCCTATTTGATCACTTCCCCTTGGTGGGGAGGCCCAGTAGCACACAGAGGAAGGGGAAGCAGGCTATCTGGATGAGACCTGATAGGCTGTTGTCATATGGTGGGGCCGGAATTTCCCTTCTGTCATAGTTCTAGGGGAGGGGAATAGGGCAGATGTGGGAGAGAGGGTGGGAATGGGAAGATACAGGAGAGGGGATAACATTCAGGATATAACCTGAATAAATTATGTTAAAATAAATACATTTTTAAATAAAATATTTCACTTGGTATCAGTTCATCATTGCAAGGAATCACAAGACTCATTTTCGCACTGGAATATATCCACATCTATCTTGTCTCAAAATCCAGACACACAACACTCCAAACATCATAATGTCCATGATTTCCTAGTATTTTTCTGGTAGCACAAATCCTTCCTCACAATCTTTCCATTTAAGACTAAACCACAAACTCTCACAGCACAAAATTTTGTTATGTTTTATAACAACCATGGAATAAAGGTCTTTATTTAAGGAGGAAATGATACACATTTCCAAGGAGTCCAATTGTTGATATGCTGGTGTGTAAAATAGTAAGAAAGTATTGAAAATCAAGTTTTATTCACCTGATTAATCTAGGCCTAGTCCTGGAAGCTTCTGGCCTCCATAACATCTAACCTAGGCCTAGAATGTTTTCAGCCTCTGAGACTTACTGCTGAATAAGCGTATCTTTTCTTGTTTTATCTGAACTCTGGCTCGCTGGCTTAACTTGGCTGTTCTGGCTCAAACTCCTCTCCAAGCTGACTGATTCAATAAGGCTTCATTCAGATTTTGACTAAATTGTTCTGCTTGGTCTCAAACTAACTTTGACAATTTATTCTAATCTTCTGGCTCCTTCTATCTTTACCACTGTCTGGATTGTTCTGTCTTCAACCTCTCTCTGTAAAACTGCCTCCTTCCTCTCTTGTTCTCTGTGCTGCCCCCTTAAAGTAGCTTCCCTTTTCTCTCTCTTCTAATGAGAGTTGGGCATATCCCATTCTGTCAAATTTTTCTCTGATTTGTCACTTTGTTTACCACTCAATTAGACATCACCTTCAAACGTGGGTGCTTCCTTCTACAAACTTTACCTTCATTGTTTGGGATTAAAAGCATGTACCACCATGCCTGATCATAAGATTTTCTTTACCTTAAACTTTCTCTATGCTAGGCTGGCCTTGATCTTGGAAATCTGCTTGCTTCTGTCTCCTGGAATTAAAAGTGTGTGTCAACACTGTCCACCATGTCTACGTTTTAGCCAGATAACCCAGACCTAGAACATCTCACCAGAGCAGTGTATGTTCTGAATTAAAATTCCTCTACAAAAGTGAATGGATAAAGAAACTGTGTTACATTTACACAATGGACTTTAGGCATATAGTATAGGATAAACATGGTTCAATTCACAGACCCAAAGAAGATAAGTAACAAGGAGGATCCTATTCTTAAATCTCACTCAGAAGGGGAAATAGAATAGACTGTTGAAGTGAGGGAGCAGGGTAGAAGAGGGAGTGCAGAGAGAAATGAGGATAGAGATCAGACCTGGGGAGAGCAAGGGAGGGAGGACAGAGAGAAGAGAAACCATGCGTGGAAGCATCTCTGCAATAAGCTGGAGATGTACAAAAGGGATATGAACTTTCTAGATGAGACTTCTAGTAGCAGGGGTCATGGAGACTGAAGAGAATACCCTTTTACTTGACAGGACTCCAAGTGGATGGAGGAGAACACCAACCCACCCACAAAAATTTTGACTGAAATTTCACCTGCCTACAAGATGTACAGGGATATAAAAATAAAGCAGAAATTGAGGGAATGTCCAACCAATGCCTGGCCCAACCTAAGATATAACCCATGGGAGAGCGCCAGCCCTTGATACTATTAAGGATACTCTGCTATGCTTACAGACAGGAGCCTAGCATAGCTGTCCTCTGAGAGGCTCCACCAAGAGGCAGTTTGAAACAGATGCTAGGACTCACAGCCAAATATTGGGCTGTGTGCAGGAAGTCTTGTGAAAGAGTAGGGAGAAGGAGAAAAGGAACTGAAGGGGGCAGGAGCTGCACAAGGAGACCAACAGAACCAACTAGCCAGGGCTGAAAGGTGCTTGTAGAGACTGAAGCACCACCTTGCATGGACTGGACCTAGGCCCCATAAAAAGATGTAGCTGATGGGTAGCTCAGGCTTCATGTGAGTCCTGAGTAAGGTGAGTTGGGACTGTCTCCGGCATGGACTGTGCTGCCTGATTTTTGATCACTTCCCCTGGCCAGGCCACAGGGAAAAGGACGTGCTTAGTTCCAATGCCATTTGATGTGCTGAGGTGGGTTGGTGGAGGGGAATCATCTTTTTTGAGGAGTAGTGGAGGGAAGATAGGGGAAGAAGAAGGGGTGGAACATTGAGGAGAGGAGGGAGGAGCTACTGTTGGGATGTAAAGTGAATAAAGAAATAGTAGATGTGTATTCCATACTGGTCTCTGGAGTCTGTTTCCTGGGTTGATGACTCATCCCCTCCTAGACCCTGGTTCCCACAGGTCTGTAATAGAATGAATTAAGCAAAGGAAAGAGGGTGTAAAAAGGAACTAAAGAGATTTATATTCTGGTAATGGTAGTTTTTATTGTTTTATAACCTAAATTTTCTTTGGTTTCATTTTTTTATTTTGTTTATTTATCTTTGATACAGTGTTTGTTATATAACCCAGGTTGGCCTCTAATTTACAATGTACCTGCTTCTGTTTTAGATCTTCTCAGATTACAGACAATATTTCTTAGAATTAAAGCTTCAATAACTCAAGTGAAAAAAATTAGCTGAAAACCACACCAGAATTCTAAATCAAGCAGAAAGACTACTAGGATTTAACAATGTTGATGAATTATTATCTTCTGACAGTAAGTCTGAAGCAAAAATGAATTATGCCTATAACATAGGAGATCTTTGAAACAACATTAAGAGATCAATCTTAAAAACAAAGCAGTTAGTTGAAGATGCACATATATTATACTGAAAGTATAAAAATATATTAAGTGAAATAATTGACAAAGACTCAAGTTCTGAGAAGTTATGAACATCAAGGTACTGAAAGCATTTAGAATGCCAAACAGACATAAACAGAAAAAATTCTCCACATGATATTTCATTTAAACTGCTAAGATTTCAGAGAACAGAATGTTGATAGGTGCCAAAGAGACATGCCAATTCTGTCATGAAGGGGCAATATGATAACTTTTGATTTTGAGGCAGAAACTATAAAATTTTAGGAAATCTTGGAGTAATGTTTCTAAGTATTAAAAGAATATAACTTCTAATCTGGTTTATTATTTCCTGCCTATTTGACACTCAAAATTAAATGAAAAAATAACCTTTCAAGATAAGCATAAACTAAACAATTCATGACTACTAAGCCAACATTACACAAAATACATAGAGGAATCATATACACAGATGAAAGAGAAAGACTATAAAACACAATCATGAGAGTTCAGGAAAACATAATACTTACTTGAAGATTATATAAAGAAGGTGAATTTAAAAACATGCAAATATTACTAACTCAATAGTTGTTGAAAATCTAATGAGAATGGAAGAATATAAAGTATTTGAAAACTCAGAAAACAAAAACAAGAACATAACATCCTCCCAAACTAGTAGTAGCTTGTTTAAAGTAACTATGAGGGAAAATAGTGTTAATTTTCAGACATCGAGTGTCACATATTGTCTGATTAGAAAAAAACCACAAGAAATTTATCTTATCTACAAAGTTGTATAAAGATCAAGAATGGAAACATGGAGAACTACATGCAAGCAAATGAAATTAAAAGGAAAGCAAAACTAGGTTTATTCTTACCTGACAAAGCAGAATTCAATTCAAATTCAGTAAAGACTGCTGTCAGAATAAATAAAAGTTTCTACAGATAAAGGTGACAATTTACCAAAAAGAAATAAGGGTTTTAAATATATAAAGAGTGAATGTTGGTCTATTCAATTTCATAAAAGTAACACTATCACTCATAAATGGGCATAATTCAGGGTTACATCAACATCTAATTTTCACCAATAGATAAGCCATCCAGAAATACACTAAGAAAAGAAACACTAACGTTTAGCTATGCTATGGATCAATCAGACTCAACAAATACCATTGAAAAGCTACAGAAAATATATTTTCTCAACAGCTCATGGAACATTCTCCAAAGCAGAATATAAAACATTCTTTATTATTTTATTGTTTGAGATTTTCATGCATACATCTTTTGTATGCTAAAGGAAACCATCATTGGAGTGAAAAGACAGCCCACAGAATAGGAAGAACCTTTACCAATGAAACTTTTGATAGAGGGATTGTATCTAGGCTATATAAAAATTTCAAAAGGCTGATCACCAAGAAAGCAAGCCACCTGATTAAATTTGGCACAGAAATAAACATTTGTGATAATAATAAATGGCTGATAAATTATTTTTAATGTTCAACATCTTTGCCTTGAAAAAATGCAAATGAAAACTATGAGATTTCATCCTAGCCTAGTTAGGATTGCCAAGATAAAATAATATCAACAACAACAACAGAAAGAAAGCAATTGCTTGCATGGATGTGGGAAGAGACAAACAAAATAGCTGATAGTGAAGCACAAACTGGTTTAGCAACAATGGAAATCAGTGTGAAGTTTCATCAAAAAGCTAGAAATAGTTCTATCACTCATGGAAAAATTCCTAAAGTATTCTATATCCTACTGTAGAGATTCTTGCTTATCCAAACTTGTTGCTGTTCTGTTGACAAAAGCTAGGAAATTGAAATAGCCAATATGCCCTTCAACTGATGAATCAATAACAAAAAGCATCATGATCAAAGGTAACTTGGGGAAGAAGGTACCAGAAGCCAGGACAGGAACTCAAGTAGAAAGGGGGAGGGGAAGACATAATGAAAATATATTTTATGAAAATATCTGATAATAAAACTGCAGTAAAAGACATGAAATTGGATAAAGAGACAGGGAAATGATGAGCCCTGAAAAACTAGCCTGAGAAAAGAAAGTGTTGTGTTTCAAAACCAATTGGAAATAAGGGCTTTACCAAGAAAAATTTCAGCATTGGAAAACAAGGAAGACAATATGAGTCCTCTACTTCAATATAGAGCCACAAATATGTATTTATTAGTGCCTTTTAGCAATCATGGTAAGCCTTATAAACTGCCAAAGCAGGTTTCTCATAATTGGGTATAAACTCTTTCAGATGAGGTTGAAATAAATATCATACTCAGGTGGCCATCCAAGCATATGGAAAATACTAATTCAAGTCCTGTGCTTCAGAAGTGGAAAAGACTGTAATAAACATTTCTAAAAGGGAAATATACAAAGTTCTGAGAAAACATATCCATCAAAACACCTGAAAATGGTTATCATTTTTATTGTACTTTCTTGGGCAAAAAAAGAAATTTAACAGTATTCTTTATTGATTAATTTTTAATGGAGTATATTATTGTAAAAATTAAGGAGTGCAAAAAACAAAATTTCCTTGAAATGAACTTATATTGCCGATAGAAAGAATAAAAAGGCAAGAAAACTGTTACAGTTGAACAAGTAGCATCCATTTTTTTTCCTGTGTGGAATCTCTGGTATAGAACCTACCCATCTAGAAAACAGCTGTCAGCAACACTGTCACAATAGGCATTTTGGCAAGTATGAGCAAGAGTAAATAAACCTCATGTTTAGTTGGAGGTGAGGAGTGAAAAAATAAGAGGCAAGAAGAAACAAAAATGATCTATTTAAGTATTACTTCTGGGAACAATTGGATGCTTCTGCCCCCAGGTAACAATCTTGTAAAAAATTATAATTTATTTTTAACATAATTTATTCAGGTTATATCCTGAATGTTATCCCCTCTCCTGTATCTTCCCATTCCCACCCTCTCTCCCACATCTGCCCTATTCCCCTCCCCTAGAACTATGACAGAAGGGAAATTCCGGCCCCACCATATGACAACAGCCTATCAGGTCTCATCCAGATAGCCTGCTTCCCCTTCCTCTGTGTGCTACTGGGCCTCCCCACCAAGGGGAAGTGATCAAATAGGGGGCACCAGAGTTCATGTCAGAGGCAGTCCCTGCTCTCCCCACTACCTTGGAGAATGAGCTGTCCATTGGATAGATCTGAACAGGGGGTCTAGGTTCACTGCACGCATTGTCCTTGGTTGCTACAGCAGTTTGTGCAGGTCCAGATTCGCCAGCCTTGATGGTCTGCTTGTGGGGCTCCTGGGCCCTCTGGGTCCTTCTATCCCCCAATTCTTTCATACCACTCTCTCACCTGGAGTCCAGCAGTGAGTCACAAAAAGTTCTTTCTCTCTGGGATCCTCAGTTATACACACACAGAGAAAACAATTTTGAGGAGTCTTTCTCTCATACCATGTGGGTATCAGGAACTGAACCTTCATACGTCTTCGGGCTTTACAGCAAAAATCTTTACCCTGAGCTATCTGAGCTATCTCTGCTGGACACATGCCCAGGTCTTTGATTTTGTTTTTAATATAGGGTCTTTTGGTTTTATTTTGTTTTTTGAGGCAAGTTCTTGCTATGTACTTTTGGCTAGCCTGGGACTCATTCTGCAGGCCAGGCTATCTCCACAAACATATAGAAATATACCTGCCTCTGCTTCCAGGATGCTCAGGTAAGAGGTGTGCACCACAACACCCAGGTTTATATATCCATATTTTATTCCACCAGGCTACTTATGTAATATCTTTCACTTCAGAAATTTCAAGCAGGATTTACATTGGGTTTTCATGCACCTTTTTAAATGGTCTCTACATGAGCAGTGGAGTGGAAGATGCTAGCTGGCAGGACCTTGATCTTTACTAATTTTGAGTCTAGGACATTTTATCACATTGCCAGCCAAGTAATAGTGATGGCCGTACCTCAGAAGACCTGTCTGCAGTAGGGGAAACTCTGAGAAATATCTCTGCATGAAAGAGGAAATAAAGTGGGATATTCTTGCCCTCTAGTAGGCCTGAGCACCCTGAAGTCCATGCAGCACTTTTCATGGACGCACAATTTACTCTCTTCCTCTGAGGCACAGCTTGGGTGAGGGATAGCAGGCCTGATATTATTGTGGTAATTTAAATATATATATCATAAGCACAATGAGATAGTATGATCATGGAGTGTCTATCTTGATTTTTACTTAGACTGCAAGTATATATCTATGATATCACACTGTTCTATGAACCTAAATGGTGCCTTACTAAGCATATTCCCTGTGTGGGAAGTAGAAGAAGCCTAAAGCTACATCCTGCCATCCCTGTCTGAGGCACACACAGGAAACTGAACAACTTTCCTGTTAGGCTTATGTTTGGGAGTAAGAGGTCTTCCCAGTTTCAATTCAGGGTCATTTTGCCATCCTGTAATAGCACTCAGGAAAACTTTCCAACAAAGATAACTTGAAACCACAAGAATCAAATGGCAGGAGCCTCATTACACCATCCCCACCAGAGGTGATGTAATTCTAAGTAATGAAAATGCTAGGAAATCCTCTCTTTCCTGGGATCATTTATCCACCGTCTTTCATCAGAATTCTAATCTTTACCTCTGGAAGTTTATAGCATGTAGACTTGCTTTTGTTTTGGTTTTTGTTGCTGTTGTTGTTGTTTTGTGGTTGTTTGTGTTTTGTTATTTTTGATACCTATTTTGCCTTTTATTGAAAATAGACCTTTTCTCACATAATGCACCCTAGTTACAGTTTTCCCTCCCACCCCTTCTCCCAGTTCCTCTGCAGACACCCCTATATTCCAGATCCATGCACTTTCTGTCTCTTATTAGAAAGAAACAGCCTCCTGAGTTATAATAATAAAATAATATTTTCATTTCTAGAATTCCCTCAGTTTATGCTTTCTTTACTGATTTCAATTTTATGTTTAGGTCCTTTATCATCATCATCATCATCATCATCATCATCATCATCACTATTACTATTAATTCGCATTACATCCCAATTGTAATCCCCTTATTCTTATATTCTGGTTCCCACCCTAACTCCCTCTTCTGCCCTATTGTCCTCCCCTAGACCTTTAACAGGTGGGGTTCTCCTCCCCCACCATCTGACCACAGCCTATTAGGTCTCATCTGGATAGCATTTCCTTCCTCCATGTTCCCACAGGGCCTCTCCGCCAAGGTGTGGCAATCAAATCACAGGCACCAGAGTTCATGCCAGAGGCAGTCCCCCTGCTCTTCCCTCCCCTTCTGCATGTGGAGAATGGGCTGCCCATCTGCTACATCTTAGCAAAGGGGGGGGAGGTCTAGGTTCTCTGCTCGCAATGTTCTTGGTTAGTGCAGGACCCTTAGGTCCAGATCCACCAGCCTTGATAGTCTCCTTGTGGAGTTCCTGACTAAATCCCCCTAATCCTTCCATCCCCAAAACTCTTCCTTACAACTTTCAGTTCTTTGCTAGGAGTCCTGCTCTGAGTCCTAGCATCTGTCCCAATCCCACACTGGGTGGAGTCTCTCAGAGAACAACTATGTTGGGCTAATATCCACTTATAAGTGAGTATATACCATGCGTGTATTTCTGGACCTGGGTTACCTCACTCAGAATGATCGTTTCCAGTTCCATCCATTTGCCTGAAAATACCAAGACTTCCTTGGTTTTGACAGCTGAGTAATATTCCTTTGCGTAAATGTGCCATAGTTTATGCTGTTTTAGTTGTTTCTTTTCTCTGCTTCTTTGTGTTTTCATAGATTTCTTTAAGGGACTTATTCATTTCTCCTTAAGGGTCCCCTATTGTATTCACAAAGGTTATTTTGAGGGTTTGCCTGTGCCTCAGCTATGTTGAAATTCTCAGGGCCTAATGTGATAGGCTTCCTAGGCTCTAGTGGAGACATATTGTCCTGGATGTTATATGCCATATAGGTATCTGGGATTGGGAAGACTGTAGTTCTAGGCGCTGATACCTGGTCTTATCTTTGTTGGGTGAGTGTTTTGTTTTTTCGATTGTGTTGCCTTCTCTGTTTCTTAGTAGATTGGGGTGGCTATGTGTTGCCTGGTTAAACAAATACTTCTGGGGTGCTGGTAGGTGTGGCCACTGGGGGGGGGTTCCTGTTGAAATATATTTCTGTGTATTGAGAGCTGACATTTAGGAAAATGGATTGGCTGGGGAAGGCCGAGGGTATCCACAGGAGTTAGGAAATGAGGGTGTTCTACCAGTACCTGATTAGTCCCCTGGGAATGGGTGAAAAGAGCGAGGAGAGGCCACAGCAGAAGAGCTGGGAGGAAGCTGGGGAATTGATCTTGGAACAGAAAGGGGAGTGTGAAGATCTGCAGTTAGCTTACTTGTTTCCTTGGTAAGAGTGACCTGGCAAAAGTGCCTGTGTTCATGGTAAAGTGCCTGCTAGGGTTGTGGCCCAGGATAAAGCAAATGGAGGATGGAGTTTAGCAGGGGCATAATATGTGTATCCACTGGAGATGGGGATGGGGTGGTGGCTGCAACTGGTTATCTTCAGCTTGAGAATTTGTTAACTTAAGGTTCTAGGGGCTGACCAAATCAGATGACTGCTGTCTTTCTTTTCCTCTTCTTTCTTTCTTTCTTTCTCTCTCTCTCTCTCTTCTCTCTCTCTCTCTCTCTCTCTCTCTCTCTCTCTCTCTCTCTCTCTTTCTTTTCCTCCTATTTAAATTCTTTGAGAATTTCATCCAATGAATTTTTAACAATATTCACCTCTTTCCCAAATTTTCCCAGAGAATTTCATCCAATGAATTTTTAACAATATTCACCTCTTTCCCAAATTTTCCCAGACCCACCCCACTCCATTCCCCCTACACACTCAATTTTGTGTTCTCTTTGTGTTTATTCATCGATTTGCATTTGTGCTACGCATGTATTCATGTATATTTGGCCATTTAGTGGAGCATGCTCAACCTACCAGTGGCTTTAGGTGAGAGCTACCTGTAAAGTTCCCATGTAAAATAGAGTATCTCATTGAGACATGAATTATGTTCAGGATATAGACTTATACTAAATTCATCAGAGATCCACTGTCAAGATATACATAAATGAGAATCAATTAATTGCTCATAAATAAACACACCCTTAATCACTACTTCATGGTTTCACTAGTCGCGCCTGATAAATTCCATGGGAATTAAATTTTAACATGAATTTTACCAGCGACTTAATTATACCATAATAGGTGTGGTCTTATTGGTCTACACTCGGTGTTGTTAACTTGACTTCTGGGGAACCCAACTCATCTCTCTTTACTGATACTATCTTCTCATACTAAAACCCTGCCTTCTCTCACAGGCACTTAGAGAAGAGACTCTAGCCTTCCTTGGTCATAACTATCTGTAGTTTGTTAACACAGAGACCTGTGGCAGGTAAATTATGTGCACCTAATGGTTGTTCTCAAAGACCTTCTCATAGTTCTCATCTTTACATACATCCATTGCAGGCATAACAAAATCTGCCCCTCAGTTTGCCATACCACAAGCAAAATAATAACATGTGAATCTTATAATACATGTGAATCTACTTTATAGGCCAAGTCCAAAAAACAAACAAACAAACAAACAAAAAGAAACCCCCAAAACGATGTAGTAACCTGTCTAGTTCTAATCTTAAACAATTATCATTCTCCTTGTTTCTTAGAAAAGTTTGCAGGGTGGAGAGATGGTGGAGAGGTTAACAGCACTGGCTGTTCTTCCAAAGGTCCTGAGTTCAATTGCCAGAAACCACAAGATGGCTCATGACCTTTTATACTAAGATCTGGTGCCCTCTTCTGCCCTGTAGGTACACATGCATGCAGAATAGTGTACTGGAAGGAGCTGAAGAGAAGGAACAGGACAGGAGCCTACCATAGAGATCCTCTGAAAAGATTCCACCCAGCAGGGCATTGAAGCATATGCTGAGACTCACAGCCAAACTTCAGGGTGGAGTGCAGGGAGTCTCATAGAAGAGTTAGGGGATAGAAGGACCTGGTGAGGACAGAAGCTCCACAAGGAGATCAACGGTGCCAACAAATACCTTGGGGGTGCAGGGGGGGGGTTCTGCGGAGACCGATGCACCAACCGAGGACCACCACACATGGTCCTAGACCCTCTGCTCAGATGTAGTCTGTAAGTAGCACAGTCCCCTTGTGGGTTCCATAGTATGGGGAGTAGGGGCTACCTCTGATGTGGACTCTGGTGCCCACTTATTGATCACTTCCCCCTGGCAGGGCAGCCTTGTCAGGCCAGAGTGGAAGAGGATACAGGCAGTCCAGATGAGACTTGATAGCTTGAACTCAGATGTTAAGGGTGCAGGGCTCCCTCTTTCTGAGGACTAGGGAAGGGAGGGAGAGGGTGTGAGGGAGGGAGGGATGGGGAGGTGACAAGGGAGGGGCTACAACTGGGATGTAAAGTGAACAACTTTTTAAAAAGTTGCTTTTGTAAGGGTATCACAGAATTAGGAAAATAAATTAAAATATTAGGTATTAATTAATTAATTAATTAAAAAAAAAAACGGAGCAATTGATGCACAATATGATCCCCATGCATCGAAAGGACCTAGGCCCCCTGCTCAGAGGTAGCCAATAGGTAGCTCAGGCTCCATGGAACAAGGGCTGTCCCTGCCATGGGCTCTGTTGCCAGCACTTTGATCACTTCCCCCTGGCAGAGTGCCCTATCAGGCCACTGAGGAAGAAGATGCAGGCAGTCCTGAGGAGACTGGGCAGGCTGAGGTCAGTTGACAGTACAGAAGGACTCCCCTTCTCTGAGGACCAGGGGAGGGGCATAGTGGGAAAGATGGAGGTAGGGCAGGAACAGGAGGAGACAAGGGAGGGGGCTATGATTGGGATACAAAGTGAATAAATCTTTTAAAACATATAAACAACAGAAAAGATTTTGGGAGAATATACGTAAACCACCTGTTATGTAAAGAGTGCACCCCAGCCCTGAAAATAGAATCCAAGGCACCTCCTCTTCCTGTCGAAGTGGAGAGTGCCCCATATGTACACTATCTCAAAGTCACTTATGAAAGCAGTTCACCATTGTAAACCATTGCATGTGATCCTTAAATTACCATGAAAAACTATTATTATGAAATGTGGTGGGATTATAATGATGGGCTTCAGAAGCAATTGTTACTTAATGATGTTATGAGGGCAAGCAACCATTTGGGGATTCATGGACCTGTAACAAAAGAATAGAATTTTTGTTTCTCCATTTCTCTCCCTTTCCCCTTCTGTCTATCCCACCTTTCCCCTGTGCCCTTCCCTAATCCCCCCTTCCCCCTCTATGCTCAGCTGCCCCTTCCTCCCTTCCCCTCCCTCCTCATTCCCATTCTCTTTCACCTCTCTCCCCACTTCTTCCATCTTTGTCTCAATCCCAGTGTCTTCCTTTTAGTCCATCCCATCTCCTCTATAGATCAGGAAGTATACTGTCCCCAGGAACTGGACTTCTGGACAGCCTGATCTTGTAGTTCCTGACCTCCGAGATGTAGAAAATTCCATATCCGTTAAGGGGATGCACATATCCCACCCATTGCGTGTGTTGTTATAGAAGCCAGCCGACTTGCACAATCCTGCCCCTTGACTATGAAGCACACCATTTCAGGGTATATATTTACCCACCACTTCAATTAGCACACCATCCACATAAACAATGAAAATTATATATCAGTCTTAGGTTGTTTAATCTTCCCACAACATACTATGTTCTTTACTCAGTGTGTTTCCCCTTAATAACTTTCATAAGAAACACCTTCACATCCATACCCCTTCTTTTCACTCTACCTTAACTTTCACTCTACCTTAACATGTATTGACAAGCATCACAGTGGTTGTGCTGCAGTTCATATCCTTGAGAATTCTCAAAGCAGAAACTCAGCCGGACGTGATGCCTCACGCCTTTAATCCCAACACTCGGGGAGGCAGAGGCAGGCAGATGTCTGTGAGTTTGAGGACAGCCTGGCCTACAACGCGAGTCCAGGACAGCCAAGGCTACACAGAGAAAACCCGTCTTGAAAAACTAAAGCAACAACAACAACAAAGTGAAACAAAGCAGAAACAAAACCACAGACACACACACAAAAAGGGAAGGTATTGGTTTATCTTAACATGCCAGTTTGACCAATGACTTATAAAGAATGAGGAATAACAGTAAAAAAAAGAAAAAGTACAAATTCCAAATCATAAACATTTAGTTTCTTCAACATTCTAGCACAAACCAAGGACAAAATCCTATTGCACGTAACTTTACCGTACCACATAGCAAAAATAGTGAAAGAAAACTAGGATTTGGCTATCATTTAGTCCTCCTAACTGTAGACCTATTTCATACGATCAAGAAAATTCTTCTTCTGATGCTTCGTCTTCTTTTCTTGACAGGAAAACTTCAAGTGTCAACAGGGGTGGTGGAAGCTGCTGGTAACTTGACTAGCTTAGTCAGCGTCAGCAGCAGCAGCGGCGGCGGCAGCGGCGGCGGCGGCGGCGGCGGCGGCAGCAGCAGCAGCAGCGGCAGCGGCAGCGGCAGCAGCGGCAGCGGCAGCAGCAGCAGCTCTATCTTCACCTCTGGCTTCTTCTCCTCCTTGCTTCTGCTCCTCCTCGTCCAGGGTCTCTTCGTAAAGGGCTTCGATGACAGCAGGTGTTGTTTTGTTGATCCTGGCCAAAAATTCCAGGACTTTCTTCTTGCTTGTTTCAGCGTAGGCTTGGGGACCCCACAGGAACTCATAGCGTGGAGGATCGCTGTTGGCCACCTGGCGGTACTCCAGGTACTGCAGCTTCACCAAATACTGGGTCATGAGCTTCCGGGGTTCACCAAAGATGTGGTGCTTCTTCCCTGGGTAGATGTGCTTCTTCTTCAGGATTTCCCACATCTCTTCTTCACTGGTGCGATTGCCCCGAACGAAGATGATAGCCAGGACACTCAGCAGGAAGCCATCCTTGGGTAAGCCTCTGCCAGCACGAATCCTCCCATTGTTGGGGAGCTTCAGCTGGCTGATGAGGTCATATGAGGAATTACTGGAGTTGACTTCCCTCACTTCCACTGCAAAGGTATCCTCGAGCTTCTGAGAAGCTTTCCTGAAGATCTCAGGAAAGTCTCTCTCATGCTTCTTGCTGACAAGCTTCAGCATTTCTTCCTTGGTGGTAAGCTGCTTCAAATTGTAGTTGTAGAGCAGGTACTGCAACAGCATCATCACCCTTCCTTCTATCAGAGCTTGGTGCTCAGCGTCAGAGTATAGGCTGGCCCCAGCAGAGTGTGCCCACTGCCTACTTTGCTCACTTTGCTCATAGCAACTTTCATCTGAATCAGAGGAAGAAATAATCAGAAAACTTGGGGTAGACGGTGGTGTAGTCGGAGGTGCCTCGGGAGTGCTGGGCACCTCAGCCTCAGCCTCAGCCTCAGCCTCAGCCTCAGCCTCAGCCTCAGCCTCAGCCTCAGCCTCAGCCTGGGTCTGGGAGGCAGCAGGGGACTCTTCCACTGCCTCTGGTGCTTCTTGGGCTGTTCTCTGAGCTTCCCGAGAAGTCTGAGCCTGACTTCGGGCCTGTTTGCGTTTCTCCCGGGCGTGGAGCTTACTCTTCTGACCTCGAGGCATGATGACTCTGGCTAAGGTCAAGAACAGCAAGTGTTTGAAGGAGGCTGGGGATGCAAACACCTGTAAGAAACAGAAGATGATATGAACCCTTTAATCAGAGAGAGAACACCTTGTTTGTAACTAAGGCTGCCTCTGTAGGTTTTCATGAGTGCAGCCCTTCAGGGATCCAACATGGTGCAGTTATAAAAAGATTATCCCCTGAATAAGAAGGTAGACACGCTTTTCTTTTTTCTTCCCAGTCTAGGGCTTCTCTATCTTGCCTGTCTTGTACTTGTCTAATGAGTAGGGGTGGCAGTGGAGGACTTCAGTTTTGAGGTTCAGGGAACCTCTCATTTCCTCTCAGTTCACATCACCAGCGGAAAACTTTTGAGCCCCTCTCCTTTTCTACCCTGAGGCTGTGATTTCTGTGAAATTCTAGCCCCTGTGTAGACATTATTCTTTACCTTGGCTTCTGGAAATACCTAGAAGCCACACTAGTGTGGATTTAATCCACGTCTTTTACCTAAATAAATAAATAAGTAAACAAATAAATAAAATCTGTCACTACTATTATTAGAACCACCAGCCACCACATAGCACTGGAGTAAACCAGTTTCTCTTCCATCAAAACTGCCCAGTCAGGCTGTAAAGTGGTGGCGCATGCCTTTAATCCCAGCACTCATAGGCAGAGGCAGGCGGATCTCTGTGAGTTCAAGGCCAGCCTGGTCTACAAATCGAGTCCAGGACAGCCAAGGCTACACAGAGAAACCCTGTGTCAAAGCACAAAATCAAGACAAAACAAACAAACAACAAGAAAAAAAACCACAAAAGCCGCCCCGTCAGTTTAGGCTGTCATTGATGGAGGGCTTCCCTAGGTTGACCTGCATCCTCACCTTGATTTCTGGTCATATTTAGGTTCTCCCCTATGCTGATTTGAGGCCCTCTACCCACACTGAGTTCCCCATATCTCCATGTACAAACAGCCCAATAGATTTCCTTGGGGTTCCTCAAGATGGATGGCATGGATAGGTCTCAAGTCACCTGACTCTCCTGGGATGGGTGATTCCTTCAGAACTCAACACTCTGCCTTTTAATTTCCAGAAGAACATGGTACTCCTTTTGCTTAGTGGAGGCAGCTGTATCATGAGGTTAAGCTCTCTACTCAACTTCCTTGTTTGAGATTCTCAAGTACACATATAGGATCCTCGCTGGTAAATTTCCTTGCACTTTCTGTTGTTACCACGGGCTTTCCCTCCAGCTGCTCCCTAGTTTTATTTTCTGCCTCATTCCAGAGAGCACAGAAGGAAAATGAGCGTGGATCTCTAGTGGCACACTCTCCTCAGGACTTCTCCAGACTGAGGACAATGGAGCTCAAAAGCACCATTAACTTGAGCTCCAGGGTATTCAGCACCCTCTTCTGGCTTCTGCCGGCAACTGCACCCATGCGCATCTATGCCCTCAAAGACACCTTTGATCAGAGCACTCTGGAGGAAGAGGCAGGCACACATCTGTGAGCTCAAGGCCAGCCTGGTCTCCAGAGTGAGTCCAGGACAACCAAGGTCACACAGAGAAAGCTGGTCTCGGAAAAAAAAAAACAGAAAATTTAAAAATGTAATAAAATAAAATAAATCAACCGGGCAGAGCGGCTGCACACCTTTAATCCCAGCGCTGGGGGAGGCAGAGGCAGACAGATTTCTGTGAGTTCAAGGACAGCCTGGTGTACAAAGTGAGTCCAGGAAAGCAACTCAGTCTCAATAAATAAATAAACAAATAATAAATAAATAAGTAAAGCAAAAATGAGTCTACTGGGCAGAGCGGCTGCACACCTTTAATGCCAGCACTGGGGGGGGGGGAGGGGGCGGCGGAGGGGGCAGATGAATGCAGTCGTCTTTGAGTTTGAGGCCAGCCGGGTGTACAAAGTGATTGAGTCCAGCAAAGCCAAGGATACTCATAGAGACCCTGTCTCCAAAAAAAAAAAAAAAAAAAAAAAAAAAAAAAAAAAAAACCAAAAAATGAACTAAACTAAACCAAAATAAAATAAAATAAGTAGCCAGGAGGAGCAGCTGCACATCTGTAATCCCAGCACCAGAATAGGCAGAGACAGGCAGATTTTTGTGAGTTCATGGCCAGCCTCATCTACAAAGTGAGTCCAGGAAATCCAAGGCCACACAAAGAAACCCAGTCTTGAAAGAATAAATAAATAAATAAATAAATAAATAAATAAATAAATAAATAAAATAAAAAAGAGTCGGCCAGGTAGAGTGGCTGCACACCTTTGAATGCCAGCACTGGGGGAGAGAGATGCAGGCAAACATCTGTGAGTTCCAGGCAAGCATGGTATGCAAAGTGAGTGAGTCCAGCAAAGCCAAGGCCACCCAGAAAAATCCTGTCAACAAAAAACCAAAAGAATAAATAAAGTAAAATGAAATAAAATAAAACTAAGTCCGCTGTACAGGGAGGCTGCACACTTTTAACCCCAGTCCTGGGGGTGGCAGATGCAGGCAGATTTCTGAGAGTTCAAGGCCAGCCTGGTGTAAAAAGTGACTGAGTCCAGGAAAGCCAAGGCTACACAGAAAGACCCTGTCTCAAACCCCCCACTCACCAAAGACGAAGTAAAATAAAATAAAATAAAATAAAATAAAACAAAACTAAGTCAGCCCGGCAGAGAAGCTGCATACCTTTAATGCCAGAACTGAGGAAAACAGAGGCAGGCAGATTTCTGTAAGTTTGAGGCCAGCTGGGTGTACAAAGTGAATCCAAGAAATCCAAAGCCACAAAAAGACACCCAGTCTTGAAAAGTTAATTAATTAATTAACTGATTAAAATGAAAAAAAAATGTCAGCCTGGTGGAGCAGCTGCACACCTTTAATGCCAGCACTGGGGGAGGCAGATGCAGGCAGACATCTGTGAGTTCGAGGACAGCCTGATGTACAGAGTGTGTGAGTCCAGCAAAGCCAAGGCCACACAAAGAAGCCCTGTCTCAAATACACGAAAAAATAAAATAAAATAAAATAAAACAAAATAAATAATACAAAATCAGTTGGTGGAGCAACAGCACACCTTTAATGCCAGCGCTGGGGTAGGCAATTGCAGGCGGCCATCTGTGAGTTCAAGGACAGCCTGGTGTACAAAGTGAGTCCAGGAAATCCAAAGCCACACAAAGAAACCCAGTATCGAGATATAAATAAATTAATTAATTAATTAAAATGAAGCATAAATATGTCAGCCTGGCAGAGCGGCTGCGCACCTTTAATGCCAGAACTGAGGGAAACAGAGGCAGGCAGTTTTCTGTGAGTTTGAGGCCAGCCGGGTGTTCAAAGTGAATCCAAGAAATCCAAAGCCACACAAAGAAACCCAGTCTCGAAAAATAAATAAATAATTTGATTAATGAAAATGAAAAAAATATGTCAGCCTGGAGGGGCGGCTGTGCAGAGTTTGTGATTCCAGCAAAGCCAAGGCCACACAAAGAAACCCTGTCTCAAGAACATGAAAAAATAAAATAAAATAAAATAAAATAAAACTAAGTCGGCTGGTGGAGCAACTGCACACCTTTAATGCCAGAGCCGGGGAGGCAGTTGCAGGTGGCCATCTGTGAGTTCGAGCACAGCCTGTTGTACAATGTGAGTCCAGGAAATCCAAAGCCGCACAAAGAAGCCCAGTATCAAAATACAAATAAATAAATAAATAAATAAAAATGAAACATAAATATGTCAGCCTGGCAGAGCGGCTGCACACCTTTAATGCCAGCACTGGGGGAGGCAGATGCAGGTAGACATCTGTGAGTTCGACGACAGCCTGGTGTACAGAGTGTGTGAATCCAGCAAGTCCAAGGCCACACAAAGAAACCCTGTCTCAAAAACATGAAAAAATAATGTTCTTCTTGTAGGTTTCTAGGACCCTCTGGGTCCTTCTATTTCCCCATTCTCCCATGCTTCTCTCACCTAGAGTCTCAATAGCATGTCCTCCCCTCTGTCCCACTTTCCTGGTAAGTGAAGACTTTCATGGGACACGCCCCTTGGGCTAGTGTCCAGAAATAAGTGAGTATATACCATTTGAGTCTTTCTGCTACTGGATTAACTCACTCATTATGATCATTTCTAGTTCAATCCATTTGCCCACAAAATTTGGAAACAGATCTGGGCCCAGAGGTCCTGCCCAAACTATGGCACCAGCCAAGGACAAAACCTGCAGTAAACTCCGAACCCCTACTCAGATCTAGCCAATGGACAGGACAATCTCCACAACTGAGTGGAGAGTGGGGTCTGACTTTCACACGAACCCTGGTGCCCCACATTTGACCACGTCCCCTGGATGGCGAGGCCTGGTGGCACTCAGGGGAAGGATGGCAGGCTACCAAGAAGAGACTTGATACCCTATGAGTATATACAGGGGGAGGAGGTCCCCCTCAGTCATAGTCATAGGGGAGGGGAGTAAGGGGAAAGTGGGAGGGAGGGAGGAATGGGAGGATTCAAGGGATGGAATAACAATTGAGATGTAATATGAATAAATTAATAAAATATATTTTAAAAACACGAAAAAATAAAATAAAATAAAACTAAGAGAGCCTGGGGGAGTGGCTGCACACCTTTCAGCACTGGGGAAGGCAGATGCAGGCAGCCATCTGTGAGTTCAAGGACAGCCTGGTGTACAAAGTCAGTGAGTCAAGCAAAGCCAATGCTAGAAAATGGAACCTTGTCTCGAAAAAACACAAAAGAAAATAAAGTAAAATAAAATAAAAATAAGTAAGCCAGGCTGAGAGGCTACACACCTTTAATGCCAGAACAGGGGGAGGCAGAGTTAGGAAGATTTCTGTGAGTTCGAGGATAGCCTGGTGTACAAAGTGAGTGAGTCCAGGAAAGCCAAGGATACACAGAGAGACCCTGTTTCAAAAAAACAAAAACAGAAAGAAATGAACAAACAAAAAGAAACAAAATATAATAAGTCAGCCAGGCAGAGCTGATGCTCACCTTTAATGCCAGAACTGGGAGAGGCAGAGGCAGCCAGATTTCTCTGAGTTCGAGGACAGCCTAGGGTACAATGTGAGTCCAGGAAATCCAAAGCCACACAAAGAAACCCAGTATCAATAAATAAATATATAAATAAATTAATTAAAAATAAATAGATAAAATTAAGTCAGCCAGGCAGAGGGGCTGCACACCTTTAATGCCAGCACTGGGGCAGGCAGACTCCGGCAGCCATCTGTGAGTTCGAGGGCAGCCTGGTCTACAAAGTGAGTGAGTACAGAGAAGCCAAGGCTACACAGAAAGACCCTGTCACAAAATACCAAAAAAAAAAAAAAAAGGAAAAACAAAACCAAATTAAATAAAATAAAAATAAGTCAGCAAAGCAGAGCAGCTGCACACTTTTAATGTCAGCACTGGGGGAGCCAGATGAAGGCAGACATCTGTGAGTTTGAGGCCAGCATCTTGTACAAAGTGAGTGAGTCCACGAAAGCCAAGGCCACACATAGAAATCCCGTCTCGAAAACACAACAAATAAAATAAAAGGAAATAAAAACAAGTCAACCTGGCCAAGCTGCTGCACACCTTTTAGTCCTGCACTGGGGGAGAGAGAGGCACAAAGATTTCTATGAGCCCAAGGCTAGCCTGGTGTAGAAAGTGAGTGGGTCTAGGAAAGCCAAGGCTACACAGAGAGATCCTCTATCGAATAAAACCAAAAAAATAAAGTAAAATAAAAATAAGGCAGCCAGGCAGAGTGGCTTTACAGATTTTATCCCATCCCTGGGGGAGACAGATGCAGGGAGATTTCTGGGAGTTCGAGGCCAGCCGGGTTGACAAACTGAGTGAGTCCAGGAAAGCCAAGGATACACAGAGAGACCCTTTCTCAAAAAAACCAAACAAACAAAAAATAAAATAAAATAAAATAAAATAAAATAAAATAAATATAAGTCAATCAAGCAGAGCGTCTCTACACCTTTAATGCCAGAACTGGGGGAGGCAGAGGCAGCAAGATTTCTCTGAGTTCGAGGCCAGCTTGGTGGACAAAGTGAGACCAGTAAATCGAAGGCCACACAAAGAAACCCAATCTCGAAATATAAATAATAAATAAATAAATAAAATAAAGTAAAATCAAAATAAGTGGCTGGGTAGAGTGGCTGCACACCTTTAATGCCAGCACTGGGGGAGGCAGATGCAGGCAGACATCTGTGAGTTCGACGACAGCCTGGTGTACAGAGTGTGTGAATCCAGCAAGGCCAAGGTCACACAAAGAAACCCTGTCTCAAAAACATGAAAAAATAATGTTCTTCTTGTAGGTTTCTAGGACCCTCTGGGTCCTTCTATTTCCCCATTCTCCCATACTTCTCTCGCCTAGAGTCCCAATAGCATGTCCTCCCCTCTGTCCCACTTTCCTGGTAAGTGAAGACTTTCATGGGACATGCCCCTTGGGCTAGTGTCCAGATATAAGAGAGTACATACCATTTGACTCTCTGTGCTTCTGGGTTAATTCACTCATTATGATCATTTCTAGTTCAATCCATTTGCCCACAAAATTTGGAAACAGATCTGGGCCCAGAGGTCCTGCCCAAACTATGGCACCAGCCAAGGACAAAACCTGCAGTAAACTTCGAACCCCTACCCAGATCTAGCCAATGGACAGGACAATCTCCACAACTGAGTGGAGAGTGGGGTCTGACTTTCACACGAACTCTGGTGCCCCATATTTGACCACGTCCCCTGGATGGCGAGGCCTGGTGGCACTCAGGGGAAGGATGGCAGGCTACCAAGAAGAGACTTGATACCCTATGAGTATATATAGGGGGAGGAGGTCCCCCTCAGTCACAGTCATAGGGGAGGGGAGTAAGGGAAAAATCGGAGGGAGGGAGGAATGGGAGGATACAAGGGATGGGATAACCATTGAGATGTAATATAACTAAATCAATAAAATATATTTTAAAAACACGAAAAAATAAAATAAAATAAAACTAAGAGAGCCTGGGGGAGTGGCTGTACACCTTTAATGCCAGCACTGGGGGAGGCAGATGCAGGCAGCCATCTGTGAGTTCAAGGACAGCCTGGTGTACAAAGTCAGTGAGTCAAGCAAAGCCAAAGCTAGAAAAAGGAACCCTGTGTCGAAAAAAACACAAAAGAAAATAAAGTAAAATAAAATAAAAATAAGTAAGCCAGGCTGAGAGGCTACACACCTTTAATGCCAGAACAGGTGGAGGCAGAGTAAGGAAGATTTCTGTGAGTTCGAGGATAGCCTGGTGTAAAAAGTGAGTGAGTCCAGGAAAGCCAAGGATACAAAGAGAGACCCTGTTTCAAAAAAAAAAAACAAAAAACAAAACAAAAAGAAGCAAAATATAATAAGTCAGGCAGGCAGAGCTGATGCTCACCTTTAGTGCCAGAACTTGGGGAGGCAGAGGCAGCCAGATTTCTGCTAGTTCGAACACAGCGTGGTGTAAAAAGTGAGTGAGTCCAGAAACCCAAGGCTACTCAAAGAAAGTCTGTTTCTAAAACAACAACAAATAAAATCAAGTAAACTAAAACAAAATAAAGTAAAGTAAAGTAAAAGTAAGTCAGTCAAGCAGAGCGGCTCTACACCTTTAATGCCAGAACTGGGGGAGGCAGAGGCAGCAAGATTTCCATAAGGCTGAGGACAGCCTGATGTACAAAGTGAGAAGTCCAGGAAAGCCAAAGGTACACAGAGAGACCCTGTCATAAAAAAGGCAAAGAAACAAAAAATAAAATAAAATAAAATAAAATAAAATAAAATAAAATAAAATAAAATAAAAATAGGTCAGCCAAGGAGAGCAGCTGCACACATTCAATGCTAGGCCTGGGGGTGGCAGAGGCAGGCTGACATCTATGAGTTTGAGGACAGCCTGGTGTACAAAGTGAGTGAGTCCGCAAAGCCAAGGCCATACAAAGAAACCCTGCCTAGAAAAACCAAAAAATGCAATAAACTAAACCAAAATAAAATAAGTCAGCCAGGGGGAGCACCTGCACACCTTTACTGACAGCACTGCAGGAGGCAGATGCAGGCAGACATCTGTGAGTTCCAGGCTAACCTGGTACAGAAAGTGAGGGAGTCCAGCAAAGCCAATGCTACACGAAGAAACCCTGTCTGTATAAAACCAAAAAATAAAGAAAAAAACAAGAAACCATTATCAAATAAAATACAACTAAGTAATGCTTGTGGAGTGGCTTCACAACTCTAATGTCAGCACTGGAGGAGGTTGAGGCAAGCAAATTTCTGTGAGTTCGAGCACAGCCTGCTGTACAAGGTGAGTGAGCTAAGCAAAGCCAAGGCTACCCAAAGAAAGCCTGCCTCTAAAACACGAAAAAATAAAATAAAGTAAAATAAAATAAAATAGAATAAAGTAAAAATAAGTCAGTCAAGCAGAGCGGTGCTACACTTTTAATGCCAGAATTGCGGGAGGCAGAGGCAGCAAGATTTCTGTGAGTTGGAGGACAGCTTGGTGTACAAAGCCAAGCCCACACGAAGAAACCCTACCTCAAAAGAATCAGAAGATAAAATAAAATAAAACAAGTCAGCCGGGCAGAGCGGCTGCACACCTTTACTGACCGCAGTGGGGAAGCAAATGCAGGCAGACATGCGAGTTTGACGCCAGCCTGGTGCAGAAAGTGAGGGAGTCCAGGAAAGCCAAAGCTATACACACACACACACACACACACACACCACTGTCTCTAAAAAACCAAAAAATGAAAAAACATTAAACCACTATCAAATAAAATAAAACTAAATAATCCTGGTGCAGTGGCTGCACACCTTTAATGCCAGAACTGGGGGAGGCAGAGTTAGGAAGACATCTGTGAGTTCGAGTACAGCCTGGTGTACAAAGTGAGTGAGTCAAGGAAAGCCAAAGATACACAGACAGACCTTGTCTTAAAAAATTGAAACAAACAAACAAATAATAAAATACAATAAAATAAAAACCGGTCAGCCAAGCAGAGCAGCTGCACACTTTTAATGCCAGAACTGGGGTGGCAGAGGCAGGAAGAGATCTGTGAGTTTGAGGACAGTGTGCTGTAAAAAGTGAGTGAGTCCGCAAAGCCAAGACCACATAAAGAAACCCTGTCTCAAAAAACCAATAATAATAATAATAATAATAATAATAATAATAATAATAATAAACTAAACCAAAATAAAATTAAGTTAAATAAGTCAGCCGGAGAGAACAGGTACACACCTTTACTGAGAGCATTGAGGGAGGCAGACACAGCCAGACATCTGTGAGTTCCAGGCCAGCCTGGTGTGGAAAGTGAGAGAGTCCAGCAAAGGCAAAGCTACACAAAGAAATCCTGTCTATGAAAAGAACGAAAAAAATGAAAAAATATAAGTAAACCAATATGAATTAAAATAAAACTAAGTGATCCTGGTGGAATGTCTGCACACCTTTAATACCAGCACTGGGGGAGGCAGAGGCAGGCAGATTTCTGAGTTCTAGGACAGCCTGGTGTACAAAGTGAGTGAGTCCGCAATGTCAATGCTACACATAGAAACCCTGTCTCTATAAAACCTAAAATGAAAAAAATGAAACCACTATCAAATAAAATACAACTAAGTAATCCTGGTGGAGTGGCTTCACAACTCTAATGCCAGCACTGGGGGAGGCTGAGGCAGGAAGATTTCTGTGAGTTCGAGCACAGCCTGCTGTACAAGGTGAGTGAGTCAAGCAAAGAAAAGGCTACCCAAAGAAAGCCTGTCTCTAAAACACCAGAAATAAAATAAAGTAAAATAAAATAATATAAAATAAACTAAAGATAAGTCAGTCAAGCAGAGCGGCTCTACACTGTTAATGCCAGAACTGGGGGAGGCAGAGTTAGGAAGATTTCTGTGAGTTCGAGGACAGCCTGGTGTAGAAAGTGAGTGAGTCAAGGAAAGCCAAGGACACACAGAGAGACCAGGTCTCCTAAAAATAAACAAACAAACAAACAAACAAACAAAGCCAAACCAACAATCAGAAAATAAAATAAATTAAAAGAAAATAAAATTAAATATGTTAACCATTGGTTAGGGAGGGAGGCCCATCTTTACTGACAGCACTGCAGGAGGCAGATGCAGGCACACATCTCTGAATTCCAGGCCAGCCTGGTGTGGAAAGTGAGGGAGTCCAGCAAAGCCAAGGCTACACAAAGAAACCCTGTCTCTAAAAAACCAAAAAATGAAAGAAATTAAACCAATATCAAATAAAATAAAACAAAGTAATCCTGGTGGAGCAGCTGCACACCTTTAATGCCAGCACTGGGGGAGGCAGAGGCAGGCAGATTTCTGTGAGTTCAAGCACAACCTGGTGTATAAAGTGAGTCAAGCAAAGCGAAGGCTACCCAAAGAAAGCCTGTCTCTAAAACACCAAAAAATAAAATGAAGTAAAGAAAAATAAAATAAAATAAATAAAAATAAGTCAGTCAAGCAGAGCAGCTCTACACCTTTAACGCCAGACCTGAGGGAGGCAGAGTCAGCAACATTTCTCAGCGTTCGAATACAGCCTGGTGTATATAGTGAGTCCAGAAACCCAAGAAATCCAGTCTCAAAAATTACTAAATAAATGAATAAATAAATAAGTAAGTAAAAATACAAGGAAGTCACCAGGCCGGAGTGGCTGTACACCTTTAATCCCAGCACTTGGCAAGGCAGATGCAGGCGGATGTCTGTGAGTTCCAGCACAGCCTGGTGTACAAAGTGTTTCAAGCAAAGCCAAGGCTACCCAAAGAAAGCCTGTCTCTAAAACACCAAAACATAAAACAAAGTAAAATGAAATGAAATAAAATAAAATAAAAATATGTCAGCCAAGCAGAGCAGATCTACACCTTTGATACCAGAACTGGGAGGAGGGAGAGTTACAAAGATTTCTCTGAGTTCCAGGACAACCTGGTATACAAAGTGAGTGAGTCAAGGAAAGCCAATGATACACAGAGAGACCCTGTCTCAAAAAAAATAAAGCCAAACCAACAAACATAAATAAAATAAAATAAGTCAGCCATGGGGAGGAGAGGCACACCTTTACTGAGAGCACTGTGGGAGGCAGATGCAGGCAGACATCTGTGAGATCCAGGCCAGCCGGGTACAGAAAGTGAGGTAGCCCAGCAAAGCCAAGGCTACACAAAGATACCCTGTCTCTAAAAAACAAAAAAAAAATGCTAAAAAGAAACTGGACCAGTATCAAATAGAATAAATCTAGGTAATCCTGGTGGAGTGGGTGAACATGTTTAATGTCAGCACTGGGGGAAGCAGATTTCTATGCGTTCCAGCACAGCCTGGTGTACAAAGTGAGTGAGTCAAGCAAAGCCAAGGCTACTCAAAGAAAGTTTGTCTCTAAAACACCAGAAAATAAAATATAATAAAATAAATGAAATAAAATAAAATAACATAAAATAAAGTAAAGTAAAAATAAGTCAGTCAAGCAGAGCGGCTCTACACCTTTAATGCCAGAACTGGGGGAGGCAGAGGCAGGTAGACATCTGTGAGTTTGAGGACATCCTGGTGTACAACGTGAGTGAGTCCACAAACCCAAAGACACACAAGGACACCCTGTCTCAAAAATAAAATAAACCAAAATAAAATAAGTCAGCCTGGCAGAGCTGCTACACACCTTTACTGACAGCACTGGCAGAGGCAGACATCTGTGAGTCCCAGGCCAGTCTGGTACTGAAAGTGAGGGAGTCCAGCAAAGCCAAGGCTACACAAAGAAACCCTGTCTCTAAAAAACCAAAAAATGAAAGAAATTAAACCAATATCAAATAAAACAAAACTATGTAATCCTGGTGGAGCGGCTGCACACTTCTATTGCCAGCACTGGGGGAGGCAGAGGCAGGCAGATATCTGTGATTTCAAGCACAGCCTGGAGTACAAAGTCAGTTAGTCAAGCAAAGCCAAGGCTACCCAAAGAAACCCTGTCTCTAAAACACGAAAAAATATAAAGTAAAATAAAATAAAGTAAAAGAAAATAAAGTGAAAACAAGTCAGTCAAGCAGAGTGGCTCTACACCTTTAATGCCAGCACTGGGGGAGGCAGAGGCAGAAAGATTTGTGAGAGTTTGAGGGCAGCATGGTAGACAAAGTAAGTCCAGGAAATCCAAGGCCACACAAAAAAATCCAGTCAAAAACTAGTAAATAAATAAATAAAGATTAAAATAAGTTACCAAGGTGGAGCATCTGTACCCCTTTAATCCCAGCACTTGACAAGGCAGATGCAGGCCGACTCCTGTGAGTTGAGGCCAGCCTGGTGTCCAAAGTGAGTGAGTCCAGGAAAGCCAAGGATACACAGAGAGACCCTGTCTCAAAAAAAAAGCCAAACAAACAAAAAATATAATAAAATAAAATTTGGCAGCCATGGAGAGTGGCTGCACACCTTTACTGACAGCACTGGGGGAGGCAGATGCAGGCAGACACCTGTGAGTTTGAGGCCAGCCTGGTGCAGAAAGTGAGGGAGTCCAGCAAAGCCAAGGCTACACAAAGAAACCCTGCCTATAAATAACCAAAAAATGCAAAACAAAATTAAACCAGTATCAAAGAAAGTAAAACTAAGTAATCTTGGTAGAGAGGCTGCACACCTTTAATGCGAGCACTTGGGGTTGGCGAGGCAGATGCAGTCCGATTTCTGTGAGTTCAAGGACAGCCTGGTGTACAAAGTCAGTGAGTCCAGCAAAGCCAAGGCTACCCAAAAAAAGCCCGTCTCTAAAACACCCAAAGTAAAATAAAGTAAAAAAAACTAAATAAAATTAAGTAAAAATAAGTCAGTCAAGCAGAGCAGCTCTACACCTTTAATGCCAGAACTAGCGGAGGCAGAGGCAGCAAGATTTCTGTGAGTTCTAGGACAGCCTGGTGTGCACAGTGAGTGAGTCCAGGAGAGCCAAGGCTACACAGAGAGACCCTGTCGCAAAAAAGCCAAACAAACAAAAAATAAAATATAATAGGTCAGCCAAGCAGAGTAGCTGCACACCTTCAATGCCAGAATTGGGGGTGGCAGAGGCAGGCAGACATCTGTGAGTTTGAGGACAGCCTGGTGGACAAAGTGAGTCAAGGAAATCCAAGGCCACACATAGAATTCCATGCTCAAAAAATAATAAAAAATAAATAACTAGAAATAAATAAATACAAATAAAAATATGTCACCAGGACAGAGTGGCTGTAGGCCTTTATTCCCAGCCCTTGGCAAGGCACATGAAGGTAAGATTTCTGTGAGTTCGAGGACAGCCTGGTGTACAAAGTGAGTGCAGGAAAGCCAAGGATACACAGGGAGACCTTCTCTCAAAATAAGCCAAACAAACAAACAAACAAAAAACATATAAAATAAAATAAAAATAAGCCAGCAAAGCAGAGCAGCTGCACTCCTTTACTGACAGCACTGCGGGAGGCAGAAGCAGACAGACATCTGTGAGTTCCAGGCCAGCCTGGTGCACAAAGTGAGGGGGCCCAGCAAAGCCAAGGCTACACAAAGAAACCCTGTCTCTATAAAACCAAAAAATGAAAAAAATTAAACCATTATCAAATAAAATAAAACTAAGTAATCCTGGTGGAGCAGCTGCACACCTTTAATGCCAGAGCTGGGGGAGGCAAAGGCAGGCAAACATCTGTGAGTTCAAGCACAGCCTGGTGTACAAAGTGAGTGAGTCGGCAATGCCAAGGCCAAACAAAGAAACCATGTATCGAGAAAACAAAAAAAAAAAAATAAAAATAAAATAAATCAAAATAAAATAAAATAAAATAAAGTTTAAAAAAGGCAGTCAAGCAGAGTGGCTGTAGACCTTTAATGCCAGAACTGGGAGAGGCAGAGGCACAAAGATTTCTGTGAGTTTGAGGCCAGCCTGGTGGACAAAGTCATTCAAGGAAATCCAAGGCAACACAAAGAAATCCTGTCTCGAAAATTAATAAATAAATAAATAGATAGATAGATAAATAGATAAATGAATAGATAACTAAAAAAATCAAAATAAAATAGGTAACCAGGGCAGAGCTGCTGCAAACCTTTAATCCCAGCACTTGGTAAGGCAGATGCGAACAGATTTCTGTGAATTTGAGGACGACTTGATGTACAAAATCAGTGAGTCCAGGAAAGCCAAGTATACACAGAGAAACCTTTTCTCAAAAAAAAGCCAAGAAATTTCGCAATTGGGTTGTTTGGTTTTGTGGTGTTTAGTTTTTTGAGTTCTTTATATATTTTGTATATTAAACCTTTGTCAGAGGTAGGGTTGGTGAAGATCTTTTCCCAGTCTGTAGGCTGTTGCTTTGTTTTGTTGACAGTGTCTTCTGCCTTACAGAAGCTTCTCAGCCTCATGAGGTCCCATTTATTAATTGTTGACATTAAGTCCTGGGCTGTTGGTGTACTGTTCAGGAAGTTGTTTCCTGTGCCTATGTGTCCCAGGCTCTTCCCCACTTCTTCCTCTAACTGAATGAATGTCTCTGGTTTTTTGTGTGTTTATTTGTTTTCTTTGCTTTTATTTTTTTCTTTTTTTTCCTTTATTAATTTATTCTTGTTACACCTCAATGGTTATCCCATCCCTTGTATCCTCCCATTCCTCCCTCCCTCCCATTTTCCCCTTATTCCCCTCCCCTATGACTGTGACTGAGGGGGACTTCCTCCCCCTTTATATACTCATAGGGTATCAAGTCTCTTCTTGGTAGCCTGCTATCCTTCCTCTGAGTGCCACCAGGTCTCCCCGTCCAGGGGACATGGTCAAATATGAGGCACCAGAGTATGTGAGAAAGTAATATCCCACTCTCCACTTTACTGTGGAGAATGTCCTGTCCATTGGCTAGATCTGGGTAGGGGTTTATGAGAGAAGCATGGGAGAATGGCAAAATAGAAGGATCCAGAGGATCCTAGAAAACTACAAGTAGAACATTATTATAGGCATATTTAGACCCAGGGGTCCCGCTCAAACTAAGGCACCAGCCAAGGACAATGTCTCTGGTTTTAAGTAGAGGTCTTTAATCCACTTGAACTTGAGTTTTGTGCATGGTGACAAATAAGGGTCTAACTGCATTTTTCTACATGTAGACATCCAGTTAGACCAGCACCATTTGTTGAAGATGCTATCAATTTTCCATTGAATAGATTTGGCTTCTTTGTCAAAAATCAAGTGAGCAAATGTGTGTGGATTCATCTCTGGGTCTTCAATTCGATTCCATTGATCCACCAGCCTATTGCTTTGCCAGTATCATGCTGTTTTTCTTACTGTTGCTCTGTAGTACAGCTTGAGATCAGGTATGGAGATTACCTCCGGAGGATCTTTTATTGTATAAGATTGTTTTTGCTATTCTGGGATTTTTATTTCTCCATATGAATTTGAGAATTGATCTTTCAATATCTTCAAAATATTTTGTAGGTATTTTGATAGGGATTGCGTTGAATTTGTAAATTGCTTTTGGTAAGATGGCCATTTTTACTATGTTGATTCTCCCGATCCACGAACAAGGTAAATCCCGCCATCTTGTGATGTCACCTTCAATCTCTTTCTTCAGAGGTTTGAAGTTTTTTTCGAATAAGTCCTTCACTTGCTTGGTTAGAGTTATGGAGAATTCTCAACAGAGGAATATCAAATGGCCGAGAAACACTTAAAGAAATGCTCATCCTCCTTAGTCATCAGAGAAATGCAAATCGTAACGACACTGGGATTCCACCTCACACCCATCAGAATGGCTAAGATAAAAAACTCAAATGCCACCACATGTTGGCGAGGATGTGGAGAGAGAGGAACACTCCTTCATTGCTGGTGGGAATGCAAACTAGTACAACCACTTTGGAAAGTTATCTGGCATTTTCTCAGAAAAATGGGAATAGGGCTTCCTCAAGACCCAGCTATCACACTCCTTGGAATATGCCCAGAAAATGCTCTAACACACAACAGGGACATATGCTCAACCATGTTCATAGCTGCTTTATACATAATAGCCAGAACATGGAAACAGCCTAAGTGTCCCTAGGTAGAAGAATGGACTAAGAAACTGCGGTACATTTACACTATGGAGTACTACTCAGCTATTAAAAACAAGGAATTCCTGAAATTTGTGGACAAATGGATTGACCTAGAAATTATCATAATATGTGAGTTCACCCAGAAGCAAAAAGAGACAAACGGTATATACTCACTTATATCAAAACACTAGTCCTAGGGATACGTCCCATGAAAAACTTTACTTACCAAGAAAGTGGGTCAGAGGAGAGGACACCCTATTGAGATTTTAGGAGAGAGTAGCATGGAAGAATGGGGAAATAGTAGGACCCACAGGGTCCAAGAAACCTATAAGAAGAACTTTATGACAGGCACATCTGGGTACTGGGGTCCTACTCAAACTATGGCACGAGCCAAGGAGAAATAGGCAGTAAACTTCAAACCCCTACCAAGACCTAGCCTATAAACATGATATTCTCCACCGTTGAGTGGAGAGTGAGTCTGACTCTCACACGAACTCTGGTGACCTTTTTCTGACCACGTCCCCTGGATGGGGAGGCCTGGCAGCACACAGAGGAAGGATAGCAAGTTACCAAGAAGAGACTTGATATTCTTAGAGCATATATAGGGGGAGGAGGTCTCCTTCAATCACAGACATTGGGGAGGGGAAAAGGAGGGAAGTGGGAGGGAGGGAAGAATAGGAGGAAACAGGGGAAGGGCTAACAATCAAGAAGTAATATGAACAAATTAATAAAAAATATTTTTTAAAAAGCCAAGAAAACAAACATAAAATAAATTAAACTAGTAGAAAATAAAAACAGGTAAGCCAAGCAGAGCAGCTGCACACCTTCAATGCCAGAACTGGTGGAGGCAGAGGCAGGCAGACATCTGTGAGTTTGAGGACAGCCTGGTGTACAAAGTGAGTGTGTCCGCAAAGCCAAGGCCACACAAAGAAACCCTGTCTCAAAAAACCAAATATACAATAAACTAAACCAAAATGAAATAAAATAAAGTAAGTCAGCCATGCAGAGCGGCTGCACACCTTTACTGATAGCAGTGCTGGAGGCAGATGCATACACACATCTGTGAGTTTGAGGTCACCCTGGTATACAAAGTGAGTGAGTCCGCAAAGCCAAGGCCGCACAAGAAATCTTGTCTCAATAAACCAAAAGATACCATAAAGGAAAACAAAATAAAATAAGTCAGCCTGGCAGAGTGCCTGCAAACCTTTACTGACAGCGCTGCAGGAGGCAGATGCAGGCCGACTTCTGTGAGTTCGAGGACAGCCTGGTGGACAAATTGAGTGAGTCCAGCAAAGACAAGGTTACACAGAGAGACCCTGTCTCTAAAAAACTAAAACAATGAAAAAACAAAACAAACCAAAAAATATATACATTAAATAAACCTAAGTAATCCCGGTGGAGTGGCTGTATACCTGTAAAGCCAGCACTGGGGGAGGCAGAGGCAGGCCGGTTTCTGTGTGTTCAAGGCCAGCCTGTTGTAGAATGTGAGTGAGTCCCGGAAAGCCAAGGCTACACAGACAGACCCTATCTCAAGAACAAAAACAAACCAAAAAATAACAACAAAAACAAAAAGTAATAAAATAGAATAAAAAGAAGTCAGCCAGGTACAACGGCTACACCCCTTTAATGCTAGAATTTGGGAAGGTAGATGCGCATAGACAGCTGTGAATTTGAGGCCAGCCTGGTGTACAAAGTGAGTCCAGGAAATGCAAGGCCACACAAAGAAACCCAGTCTTGAAAAAAAATAAGCAATAATTAAAATGAAATAAAATCAGAATAAGTCAGCTGGGTGGAGCAGCTGTACACCTTTAATCCCAGCACTTGGAGAGGCAGATTCAAGCAGAATTCTGTGAGTTTGAGGACAGCCTGGTATACACAGTGAGTGAGTCCAGGAAAGTCAAGGATACACAGAGAGACCCTATCTAAAAAAAAGCCAAACAAACAAAAACTAAACTAAACTAAACTAAACTAAAGTAAAATAAAATAAAAAAAAGTCAGCCGGGCAGAGCGGCTGCACACATTTACTGACAGCAGTGGGGAGGCAGATGCAGGCAGATATATGGGAGTTTGACACCAGCCTGGTGCAGAAAGTGAGGGAGTCCAGCAAAGCCAAGGCTACACACACACACACACACACACACACACACACACACACACACACACACACACACACAAAACCCTGTCTGTAAAAAAACAAAAAATGAAAAAACATTAAACCAATATCAAATAAAATAAAACTAAGTAATCCTGGTGCAGTGGCTGCACACCTTTAATGCCAGAACTGGGGGAGGCAGAGTTAGGAAGACATCTGTGAGTTCGAGTACAGCCTGGTGTACAAAGTGAGTGAGTCAAGGAAAGCCAAGGATACACAGAGAGACCTTCTTAAAAAATCCAAACAAACAAACAAATAATAAAATACAATAAAATAAAAATAGGTCAGCCAAGCAGAGCAGCTGCACACTTTTAATGCCAGAACTGGGGTGGCAGAGGCAGGAAGAGATCTGTGAGTGAGGACAGTCTGCTGTAAAAAGTGAGTGAGTCTGCAAAGCCAAGACCACACAAAGAAACCCTGTCTCGAAAAACTAAAAAACAACAACAACAAAAAAAAACAACAATAAACTAAACCAAAATAAAATTAAGTTAAATAAGTCAGCCAAAGAGAAAAGCTACACACTTTTACTGAGAGCACTGAGGGAGGCAGACACAGTCAGACATCTGTGAGTTCCAGGCCAGACTGGTGTAGAAAGTGAGAGTCCAGCAAAGGCAAAGCTACACAAAGAAATCCTGTCTATAAAAAAAAAAACAAAAACAAAAACAATGAAAATAAGTAAACCAATATGAATTAAAATAAAACTAAGTGATCCTATTGGAATGTCTGCACACCTTTAATACCAGCACTGGGGGAGGCAGAGGCAGGCAGATTTCTGTGAGTTCTAGGATAGCCTGGTGTACAAAGTGAGTGAGTCCGCAATGCCAAGGCCAGACAAAGAAACCCCGTCTTGAAAAAACCAAAAAACAAAATAAAATAAGCCAAAATAAAATGAAACAAAATAAAATAAAACAAAAATAAGTCGGCGAAGCAGGGCAGCTGCACACTTTTAATGCCAGAACTGGGGGAGGTGGCAGATGCAGGCAGATATCTATGAGTTTAAGGACAGCCTGGTGTACAAAGTGAGTGAGTCCACAAAGCCAAGGCCACACAAAGAAACCCTGTCTTGAAGAAACTAAAAACTAAAATATAATAAACCAAAATAAAATAAAATATGTCAGCCAGGCAGAGCTGCTAGGCACCTTTACTGACAGCACTGGGGGAGGCAGAGGCAGGCAGATTTCTGTGAGTTCCAGCACAGCCTGGTGTACAAAGTGAGTGAGTCAAACGAAGCCAAGGCTACCCAAAGAACGCCTGTCGCTAAAACACCAAAAAATAAAATAAAGTAAAATAATATAAAATAAAGGAAAGGAAAGGAAAAATAAGTCAGTCAAGCAGAGCGGCTCTACACCTTGAATGCCAGAACTGGGGGAGGCAGAGTTAGGAAGATTTCTGTGAGTTCGAGCACAGCCTGGTGTACAAAGTGAGTGAGTCAAGGAAAGCCAAGGATACACAGAGAGGCCTTGTCTTAAAAAAGCCAAACAAACAAACGAAAAATAAATTAAAATGAAATAAACAAAATAAAAATAGGTCAGTCAAGCAGAGCAGATGCACTCCTTCAATTAAAGAACTGGGGCATGCAGAGGCAGGCAGACATCTGCAGGTTTGAGGACAGTCTGTTGTACAAAGTAAGTCCGCAAAGCCAAGGCCACACAAAGAAACTCTGTCTCGAAAAACCAAAATATACAATAAACTAAACCTAAATAAAATAAGTCAGCCGGAGGGAGCAGCTGCACACCTTTACTGACAGCACTGGGGGAGGCAGAGGCAGGCAGATTTCTGTGAGTTTGAGCACAGCCTGGTGTACAAAGTGAGTGAGTCCAGAGAAGCCAAGGCCACACAAAGAAACCCTGTCTCAAAAACAAAAACAAAAACAAAAACAAAAACAAAAAACAAAAACAAAACAATAAACTAAACCAAAATAAAATTAAATTAAATAAGTCAACCAGAGGGAGCAGCTGCACACCTTTACTGAGAGCACTGAGGGAGGCAGACACAGTCAGACATCTGTGAGTTCCAGGCCAGTCTGGTGTAGAAAGTGAGAGAGTCCAGCAAAGCCAAAGCTACACAAAGAAATCCTGTCTATGAAAACCAAAAAATGAAAAAAAAAATAAACCAGTGTCAAATAAAATAAAACTAAGTGATCTGGGTGGGGTTTCTGCACACCATTAATGCCTGCATTGGGGGAGGCAGAGGCAGGCAGATTTCTGTGAGTTCCAGCACAGGCTGGTGTACTGAGTGAGTGAGTCGAGCAAAGCCAAGGCTACCCAAAGAAAGCCTGTCTCTAAAACACCAAAATAGGAAAGAAAGTAAAATAAAATAAAATAAAACAAAACAAAATTAAGTAAAAATAAGTCAGTCAAGAAGAGCGGCTCTACACATTTAATGCCAGAACTCGGGGAGGAAGAGGCAGGCAGACATCTGTGAGTTTGAGGACAGCCTGGTGTACAAAGTGAGTGAGTCAACAAACCCAAGGACACACAAAGACATGCTGTCTCAAAAAATAAAATAAAATAAAATAAAATAAACCAAAATAAAATAAGTCAGCCTGGCAGAGCTGCTACACACCTTTACTGACAGCACTGGCAGAGGCAGACATCTGTGAGTCCCAGGCCAGTCTGGTACTGAAAGTGAGGGAGTCCAGCAAAGCCAAGGCTACACAAAGAAACCCTGTCTCTCCAAAACCAAAAAATGAAAGAAATTAAACCAATATCAAATAAAATAAAACTATGTAATCCTGGTGGAGCGGCTGTACACCTCTAATGCCAGCACTGGAGGAGGCAGAGGCAGGCAGATATCTGTGATTTCAAGCACAGCCTGGAGTACAAAGTCAGTCAGTCAAGCAAAGCCAAAGCTACCCAAAGAAACCCTGTCTCTAAAACATCAAAAAATAAAATAAAATAAAATAAAAGAAAGTAAAAGAAAATAAAGTGAAAACAAGTCAGTCAAGCAGAGCGGCTCTATACCTTTAATGCCAGCACTGGGGGAGGCAGAGGCAGAAAGATTTGTGAGAGTTTGAGGGCAGCATGGTAGACAAAGTAAGTCAAGGAAATCCAAGGCCACACAAAAAAATCCAGTCAAAAAATAGTAAATAAATAAATAAAGATTAAAATAGGTCACCAGGGTGGAGCATCTGTACCCCTTTAATCCCAGCATTTGGCAAGGCAGATGTAGGCAGACACCTGTGAGTTGAGGCCAGCCCGGTGTCCAAAGTGAGTGAGTCCAGGAAAGCCAAGGATACACAGAGAGACCCTGTCTCAAAAAAAGCCAAACAAACAAAAAATATAATAAAATAAAATCAGGCAGCCATGGAGAGTGGCTGCACACCTTTACTGACAGCACTGGGGGAGGCAGATGCAGGCAGACACCTGTGAGTTTGAGGCCAGCCTGGTGCAGAAAGTGAGGGTGTCCAGCAAAGCCAAGGCTACACAAAGAAACCCTGCCTATAAATAACCAAAAAATGCAAAACAAAATTAAACCAGTATCAAAGAAAGTAAAACTAAGTAATCTTGGTAGAGAGGCTGCACACCTTTAATGCGAGCACTTGGGGTTGGCGAGGCAGATGCAGTCCGATTTCTGTGAGTTCAAGGACAGCCTGGTGTACAAAGTCAGTGAGTCCAGCAAAGCCAAGGCTACCCAAAGAAACCCTGTCTCTAAAACACCCAAAGTAAAATAAAGTAATAAAATAAAATAAAATAAAATAAAATAAAAATAAGTCAGTCAAGCAGAGCAGCACTACACCTTTAATGCCAGAACTAGGGGAGGCAGAGGCAGCAAGATTTCTGTGAGTTCTAGGACAGCCTGGTGTGCACAGTGAGTGAGTCCAGGAAAGCCAAGGGTACACAGAGAGACCCTGTCGCAAAAAAGCCAAACAAACAAAAAATATAATAAAATAAAACTAAATCAGCCTGGTGGAGTGGCTGCACACCTTTTATCCCTACACTGAGAAAGACAGAGGCACACAGATTTCTGTGAGTTCGAGCACAGCCTGGTGTACAAAGTGAGTGATTCAAGCAAACCCAAGGCTACCCAAAAAAAGCCTGTCTCTAAATACCAAAACATAAAATAAAGTAAAATAAATTAATATAAAATAAAATAAAGATAAGTCAGTCAAGCAGAGCGGCTCTACACTTTTAATGCCAGAACTGGGGGAGGTAGACTTAGGAAGATTTCTGTGAGTTTGAGGACAGCCTGGTGTACAAAATTAATTAGACAAGGAAAGCCGATGATACACAGAGAGACCCTGTCTCAAACAACAACAACAACAAAAAAAGCCAAACCATCAAAGAAAAAAGAAAAGAAAAGAAAAGAAAAGAAAAGAAAAGAAGCCAGCTTGGGGTAGGAGAGGCACCCTTTTACTGACAGCACTGCTGGAGGCAGACACAGTCAGACATCTGTGAGTTCCAGGCCCGCCTAGTGTAGAAAGTGAGAGAGTCCAGCAAAGCCAACGCTACACAAAGAAACCCTGTCTCTAATAAACAAGAAAATGAAAAAAATTAAACCAATATCAAATAAAATAAAGCTAAGTAACCTGGTGGAGCAGATGCACACCTTTAATGCCAGCACTGGGAGAGGCAGAGGCAAGCAGATTTCTTTGAGTTCCAGCACAGCCTGGTGTACAAAGTGAGTGAGTCCAGCAAAGCCAAGGCTACCCAAAGAAAGCCTGTCTCTAAAACACCAAAAAATAAAACAAAGTAAAATAAAGTAAAATAAAATAAAATAAAGTAAAGTAAAAATAAGGCAGTCATGCAGAGCGGCTCTAGACCTTTAATGCCAGAACTGGAGGTGGCAGAGGTAAAATGATTTCTATGAGTTTGAGGCCAGCCTGGTGGACAAAGTGAGTCCAGGAAAGCCAAGGCAACACAAGGAACACAGTCTCAAAAAATAGTAAACAAACAAACAAACAAACAAACAAATATAAAAAATGTCATCAGGGCAGAGCGGCTGTACTCCTTTAACCACAGCACTTGGGGAGGCAGATGCAGGTAGATTTCTGTTACTTCGAGGACAGCCTGGTGTACAGAGTGAGTCCAGGAAAGTCAAGGATACACAGAGAGACCCTGTCTCAAAAAAGCCAAACAAACAAACAAACAAAAATAAAATAAAATAAAATCAGGCAGCCAAGCAGCATGGCTGCGCACTTTTACTGACAGCACTGCTAGAGGCTGATGTAGGCAGACATCTGTGAGTTTGAGGCCAGCCCGGTACAGAAAGTGAGGGAGTCCAGCAAAGCCAAGGCTACACAAAGAAACCCTGTCTCTAAAAAACAGAAAAATTAAAAACATTAAACCAATATCAAATAAAATAAAACAAAGTAATCCTGGTGGAGCGGCTGCACACCTCTAATGCCAGCACTGGGGGAGGCAGAGCAGGCTGATTTCTGTGATTTTAAGCACAGCCTGGTGTACAAAGTGAGTGAGTAAAGCAAAGCCAAGGCTACCCAAAGAAACCCTGTCTCTAAAACACCAAAAAATAAAATAAAGTAAAATAAAATAAAATAAAGTAAAAATGAGTCAGTCAGCAGAGCGGCTCTACACCTTTAATGCCAGAACTGGGGGAGGCAGAGGCAATGAGATTTCTGTGAGTTTGTGGCCAGCCTGGTGGACTCACCAGGTTGGAGCTTCTCTATCCCTTTAATCCCAGCACTTAGCAAGGCAGATTCAGACAGCTTTTTGTGCGTTTGAGGCCAGCCTGGTGTACAAAGTGAGTGAGTCCAGGAAACCCAAGGATATACTGAGAGACCCTGTCTCAAAAAAAGATAAAGAAATAGACAAACAAAAAATAAAATAAAATAAAATCTGGCAGCCATGCAGAGTGGCTGCACACCTTTACTGACAGCACTGTGGGAGGCTGATGCAGGCAGATATCTGTGAGTTTGAGGCCAGCCTGGTACAGAAAGTGAGGGAGTCCAGCAAAGCCAAGGCTACACAAAGAAACCCTGTCTCTAAAGAATCAAAAAATGAAAAAAAATTAACCAATATCAAATAAAATAAAACTAGGTAATCCTGGTGGAGCAGCTGCACACCTTTAGTGCTAGCATGGGGGAGGCAGAGGTGGGAAGATTTCTGCGAGTTCGAGCACAGCCTGGTGTACAAAGTGAGTGAGTCAAGCAAAGCCATGGCTACCAAAAGAAAACCTGTCTCAAAAACACCAGAAAATAAAGGAAAATAAAAGAAAAGAAAAGAAAGCAAAAATAAGTCAGCCAAGCAGAGTGGCTGTACACCTTTCATGTCTGAACATGTGGAGGCAGAGGTAGCAAAATTTCTGTGAGTTTGAGGATAGCCTGGTGTATACAGTGAGTGAGTCCAGGAAAGCCAAGGTTCCACAGAGAGACCCTGTCTCAAAAAAGCCAAACAAAGAAACATAAAATAAAATAAAATAAACATAAGCCAGCCAAGCCGAGCAGCTGAACACCTTTAATGCCAGAACTGGGGGAGGCAGAGGCAGGCAGACATCTGTGAGTTGGAGGACAGCCTGGTGTACAAAGTGAGTGAGTCCGCAAAGCCAAGCCACACAAAGAAATCCTGTCTCAATAAACCAAAAAATACAGTAAAGTAAACCAAAATTAAGTAAGTCAGATTGGCAGAGCGCCTGCAAACCTTTACTGACAGCACTGCGGGAGGCAGATGCAGGCAGACATCTGTGAGTTCCAGGCCAGCCTGGTTCAGAAAGTTAGGGAGTCCAAGAAAGCCAAGGCTACCCAAAGAAAGCCTGTCTCTCGAACACCAAAAAATAAAACAACGTAAAATAAAGTAAAATAAAATACAATAAAATAAAGTAAAAATAAGTCAGTCAAGCAGAGCGGCTCTACACCTTTAACGCCAGCACTGGAGGAGGGAGAGGCCACACAAGAAACACAGTCTCAAAAAATAATAAGTAAATAAACAAACAAATAAATATAAACGTAAGTCACCAGGGCAGAGAGCCTGCACACCTTTAATCCCAGCACTTGGCCAGGCAGATACAGGCAGATTTCTGTGAGTTTGAGGACAGCCTGGTGTACAAAGTGAGTGAGTCCAGAAAGCCAAGGATATACTGAGAGACCCTGTCTCAAAAAAAGGCAGACATATGTGAGTTTGAGGACAGCCTGGTGTACACAGTGAGTGAGTCCACAAAGCCAAGGCCACACAAAGAAACCGTGTCTTGAAAAAAACCAAAAAACCAAACCAAAACAAAAAACAAAGAAAAAACCTAAACCAAAATCAAATCAAACCAAATCCCATCAAAAAATTTCAGCCAGCCAGCCAGAGCGGCTGCACACCTTTACTGACAGCGCTGGGGGAGGCAGATGCAGACAGACATCTGTGAGTTCGAGGACAGCCTGGTGGATAAATTGAGTGAGTCCAGCAAAGACAAGGTTACACAGAGAGACGCTGTCTCTAAAAAACTAAAACAATGAAAAACCAAAACAAACCAAAAAATGTATACATTAAATAAACCTAAGTAATCCCGGTGGAGTGGCTGCATACCTGTAAAGCCAGCACTGGGGGAGGCAGAGGCAGGCCGGTTTCTGTGTGTTCAAGGCCAGCCTGTTGTAGAATGTGAGTGAGTCCCGGAAAGCCAAGGCTACACAGACAGACCCTATCTCAAGAACAAAAACAGACCAAAAAATAACAACAAAAACAAAAAGTAATAAAATAGAATAAAAAGAAGTCAGCCAGGTACAACGGCTGCACCCCTTTAATGCTAGAATTTGGGAAGGTAGATGCGCATAGACAGCTGTGAATTTGAGGCCAGCCTGGTGTACAAAGTGATTGAAGCCACCAAAGCCAAGGCTATACGTAAGGACCCTGTCTCGAAACAAAAACAAAAACAAACAAACAAACAAAAGAAGTAAAATAAAATAAAAATAAGTCAGGTGGGTGGAGTGCTTGTACACCTTTAATACCTGGACCGAGGGAGGCAGATGCAGGCAAACATCTGTGAGTTCGAGGACAGCCTGGTGTTCAAAGTGAGTCCAGGATATGTAAGGCAACACAAAGAAACCAAGTCTTGAAAAAAAATAAGTAATTAATAAATAAAATAAGGTAAAGGAAAAACAAAATAAGTCACCTGGGTGGAGCAGCTGCACACCTTTAATCCCAGCACTTGGATAGGCAGAGGCAGGCAGAGTTCTGTGAGTTTGAGGCCAGCCTGGTGTACACAGTGAGTGAGTCCAGGAAAGCCAAGTATACACAGAGAGACCCTGTCTCAAAAAAAAAAAAAGCCCAACAAACAAAAACTAAACTAAAATAAAATAAAATAAAATAAAATAAAAACAGGTCAGCCAAGCAGAGCCGCTGCACACCTTCAATGTCAGAACTGGGGGAGGCAGAGTCAGGCAGACATCTGTGAGTTTGAGGACAGCCTGGTGTACAAAGTGAGTGTGTCCGCAAAGCCAAATCCACACAAAGAAACCCTGTCTCGAAAAAACCAAAACATACAATATAGTAAACCAAAATCAAAGCAAAGCAAAGCAAATAAAGAAAGTCCACAGGGCAGAGCGGCTGCACACCTTTACTGACAGCACTGTGGGAGGCTGATGCAGGTAGACATCTGTGAGTTCCAGCCCAGCCTGGTACAGAAAGTGAGGGAGTCCAGCAAAGCCAAGGCTACACAAAGAAACCCTGTCTCTAAAAAACCAAAAAATGAAAGAAATTAAACCAATATCAAATAAAATAAAACAAAGTAATCCTGGTGGAGCAGCTGCACACCTTTAATGCCAGCACTGGGGGAGGCAGAGGCAGGCAGATTTCTGTGAGTTCAAGCACAGCCTGGTGTACAAAGTGAGTCAAGCAAAGCGAAGGCTACCCAAAGAAAGCCTGTCTCTAAAACACCAAAAAATGAAATAAAGGAAAATAAAACAAAACAAAACAAAATAAAATAAAGTAAAAATAAGTCAGTCAAGCAGAGCGGCTCTACATCTTTAATGCCAGAACTCAGGGAGGCAGAGGCAGCAAGATTTCTGTGAGTTCAAGGCCATCCTGGTGGACAAAGTGAGTCAAGGAAATCCAAGGCCACACAAAGAAACCCAGTCTCTAAAAATAATAAATAAATAAACAAAAATAATAAATATAAAAATAAGTCACCAGGGCGGAGGGCCTGCACACTTTTAATCCCAACACTTGGGGAGGCAGATGCAGGCAGATTTCTGTGAGTTCAAGGACAGCCTGGTGTACAAAGCGAGTGAGTCTAGGAAATCCAAGGATACACAGAGTGTCCCGGTCTCAAAGTAAGCCAAGCAAACAAACAAAAAAGGAAATAAAATAAAATAAAAACAGGTCGGCCAAGCAGAGCAGCTGCACACTTTCAATGCCAGAACTGGGGGAGGCAGAGGCAGGCAGACCTCTGTGACTTTGAGGACAGCCTGGTGTACAAAGTGAGTGTGTCCGCAAAGCCCAAGCCACATAAAGAAACGCTGTCTCGAAAAAGCCAAAAAAGTACAATAAGCTAAACCAAAATAAAATAAAGTAAAATAAAATAAGTCAGCCAGTCGGAGCAGCTGCACACCCTAATCCCAGAACTGGGGGTGGCAGAGACAGGAAGATATATCTGTTACTTTGAGCCCAGCCTGGTGTACAACGTGCGTGAGTCCAGCAAATCCAAGGCCACACAAAGAAACCCTGTCTCCAAAAAACCAAAAAATAAAATGAAATAAAATAAAATAAAGATAAGTCAGCCAGTCGGAGCGGCTGCCCAGCTTTACTCCTAGCACTGGGGGAGACAGATGCAGGCAGATTTCTGTGACTTCGAGGCCAGCCTGGTATACAAAATGAGTGAGTCCAGCAAAGCGAAGGCTACACAGAGAGATCCTGTCTCGAAAAATAACAAAAACATAAAATAAAATAAAATAAAATAACAGAACAAAAAGTCAGCCGGCCGGAGCGGCTGCATACCTTTTATCTCAGCACTGGAGGAGGCAGATGCAGGCAGATCTTTGTGAGTTCAAGGCCAGCCTGGTGTACAAAGTGAGTCCATGAAAGCCAAGGCTACACAGAGAAACCCTGTCTAGAAAAACCAACACATAAATAATAATAATAAAAAAGGACCGAGGACAAAAGTGCAAGTGGTGGTAGTTGTGTAGTTGCTCGAGAAGTCCCTCAGCTGAGAGTGAACCCAGGGCTTTTCTAAATTGGAAGATTCAGCGTCTTTGAGCAAGACACGTTAAACCCTCGAAGATGGCGGAAAAACCCGCGATGTCCTGCTCCTCCCCCACCCCTTGCCCGCTTTTGGTCGTGGACGGAAGGCCTGTCTTCTAAACCGACAGAAGCTTAAAAAGTCACAGAAAAGTCATTCGGAACGAAGGGCACAGCTTGTGGGGTTGAAGGACTGAAGGACGGGGACTAAGGACACTATTCTCTGAGATAGGGCCATGACTAACACAAGGGCATCGGCGGGGGGCCTAAGGAGAGGTTGCGCCATGGCGAACGCGACATTTCCCCAGGAGAAAGTTGTGGAGAAAGCGAGGCTCTTTTTCAGTGGGCATAAATCAAAAATTAAATAAAAGACGGTGTATCTGTGGCAGGGTGTTGTGGGTGTTCTCATTTAAGATAGGTGAATGGTGTGCCTCAATCCTGTGAGGACCGAGGAGACCGAGGACGCCCCCTAGTTCCCTCGTGGAACTCTTGGGAGCAGGGAGGGGGCGCTCTTTTCGGGTGACTAAGAGAAGGAAAATAAAGCTTTAGGGGTTCTAACTGGGGGGCTGGGCGTTCCTCAGTCCCACTCATCTCCTCACCTTGACACTGGCTGAAGCTTGGACCTGTTTCACTGCGCCTGCTGAAGTAGAGGTTGCCTTTGGCTGGGGCGCGGGAGCATCGCGTCTCCCCCCAGCCTCGAAGTGGGTCCTGAGGCTCCGAGGAGGAAGTGAGTCACTAAGAAAAGCAACGTGAAGGAAGAGAGGCTCATGGGGGATGGCGTGCACTACTCTTCTGGCGCCTCCTCTCGTGTGGGGGGAGTGGGCTCCCTCAGTCTCAGAGAAGTCTGGATACTTTGTGGTGCTTTAGGCTGAGTTGGCTGGCACTCTGGCTAGTAAGACTTCAAGACCTCCTCTGAAGCCCAGTGGTGTTGGTGGCGCATGCCTTTAGTCCCAACACCCGGAAGGCAGAGGCAGGTGGATCGCTGTGAGTTCGAGGCCAGCCCGCTCTATAAAGTGAGTCCAGGACAGCCAGGGCGACACAGAGAGAGAGACCCTGTCTCGAAAAAACCACTCTTCTAAGATCCTCATTAAGGAAGTCCGTATGATGGATGAAACATAGCTTCCCTTGGCCTAAGTGCAGGTAACGGGAAATCTCTTGAGTGTACTATTATGATTGGGTGTTCTTACAAATGATCTGGGCCAGCAGGGAGCTGTGGCGCACACTCCTTTAATCCCCGCACCTGGGGAGGCAGAGGCAGGAGGATCCCTGTGAGTTCAAGGCCAGCCTGGTCTACAAAGCGCGTCCAGGACACTCAAAGCTACAAAGAGGAAACCCTGTCTTGGGGGAAAAAAACAAACAAACAAAAGGCACCACAAAACCAAAACATAAAGAAACAAACAAAATCAAACAAAACAACAGCAACAATAAAGGTGGGGCAGGGAAGAGAAATTATCTAGGCTCCACATCATTGCTCATGAATATGGTTTCTTCAAAAAATGGCAAACTCCTGCATACTCTTGTGACCACTGGAGCAAGTCGGTTTCTCAGGATTATTGGCTGATGGGGAAGTTCAAGAGTAAGATGTTGGGCTTGGTGCCGAAAAGTGTCATTCAGGATAAATACTCTATGACCTTTTCCTTTTCTCTATTATGCACACTCCATTTTTGTAAACTCTTTTAAAATATCAATTACTGCAGGAAAATGACAAGTTATCTTGTTAGATACTTTTTTTTCGTGAATATCAAGATATTTTGTTATTATTATCATTATTTTGATTTGGCCCATCAGAAAAAGAGCACCATTTCAAATGAAACAATATTGTCCGGAGGGTCATTACTGAGTTAAACTCTCATCAGATAGAACACGTTTGCATAAAGTGGCTTATGGAATAAATCCAGGCTGAGATAAGAGTAAAGATCTGTGTACACTTTTAAAAAAATACGACAAATTGAATCCAGTTATTGTATTATGTAAATACATTCACACTTTGATGTGTGAGCAGATGAGACCTATACAGAAACTTTTCAAAGAAATTTGTTCACTTTATTTTTTAGTTTAAAATTAATTTGATACCCCATGAGCATTTATGGGGGGGAGGTCCCCCTCAGTCACAGTCACAGGGGAGGGGAGTAAGGGGAAAATGGGAGGGAGGGAGGAATGGGAGGATACAAGGGATGAGATAACCATTGAGATGTAATATGAATAAATTAACAAAGTGTATTTTAAAAAAGGAAAAAAAGAGAACATAATACCATAAGAATTATATTTATGTTGTTTCCACCACTTCATCTCCTTAATCGTGGGAAATAAATTAATATCAACTTGGTTACTCATTTTGTCATGAAAAATGCATTTCTCATTATTTATTCTCCTTATTTAATTTGCTGTTCTCTTTTCCTCTACTATGGATCCAATCACAATACTTTCAGCTAAAATATTTTTTAATAAATCAACTGAAATGTACTTAGAGGCCTTTAGGAGGAGAAAAGATGAATAAAGATCAGTAAATACACTCAACTCTGGCAGTAGTGGAATAACACAACACTAGGTGATTTCTGATTAGTGATGTGTCCCTGCTCCATCCTCCATCACTGTCATAACAACTCAGGAATCTTACGGTTTATGTTTTACCCAACTGACTTTGATAAGCCTTTTTATGCCATCAGCATTTACGGTCCTTAAACCTCACATGTGGAAATGTGTTTTCCTTCTTTATTTTTTTTTAAATTTCATTTATTTATTTATTTATTTACCTATTTATTTATTTTGGTGGCACATGGCATTTAACCCAGGGAAAACTCACATTTATTCCCTAGATACACACAGTTGACAATTTAGAAACTAAGATCCACATAGGGAGAACATATAATATATGTCTTTCTTACTTTGTGTTATACCATACAATGTTTACGAGTCCCATTTTTTGTCCTGCAATTTTAACTTTTCCTTTCTTAATTAAGATGATCAGATTGTGCGTGTGTGTGTGTGTTTGTGTGTGTGTCTGTGTGTGCGCACCCGGGCGCGGGCGCGGGCGCGCGAGCACGCGCACAGGCACAGCGTGCACACGCACAGGCGCAGCGTGTGTGTGTGTGTTCCCTGCATGGGTATCTGCACCATGTGCATGCCTGGTGCCTGTGGAGATCAGAAGAGAGCATTGTATTCCCTGGAACTGGAGTTACAGATGGTTGTGAGCTGCCATGCCGATGCCAGGAATCAAACACGTGTTCTTTGCAAGAGCAGCAAGTGCTTTTAACTCCCGGGCCAACGTTCCAGCTCCAGTAATTTCACTTTATCTATTAATAAAAGTCTGTTGTGTATAATGAGCACATTTTCATTATCCACTTTTTATGTTCATGGATGTCTAAACTAATTCAGTTTCTTTGTTATTGTGAATACAGCAACAATGAATCTGAATGGGCAAGTATCTAGTTAGATGTAGAATCTTTGGGCATATGATTAGGAGTGATGTAACTTGGTCATGTTTTCCAGCATTACTTGTGGGGCCCTTCTAAGTTGCTCAGGCTGATTTTTAACTCACTATGCAACCCAAACAGCCTACAAACTTAAGATGCTATTGACTTAGCCTCCCAAGCAGCTTGAGTTACAGGCCTGCACCACCATTTTCTTAGTTCGTAAGTTGAACATTAATTGCAATGTGGCAGAATTACGAAATAGAGACTTTGAAAGACAATTGTGCTAGTGGAAATCATGTGGGTGGGACTGCCTCAGGATTCTTATAGTGTCCTTATAAGAACAAGCCAGAAAAAAAAACTTTTTACTTTTTCTATTGCCACCATATGAGGACACAGATTTACATTTGTCTGAAAAGGAGATCTCACCAGATACCAATTCTGCCAGCACCTTGATCTTCCATAGCCTCCAGACTATCAAGGAAAATAAAATTGCTTTTAGAGCCACATAGCCTAAGATGTTCTGCTACAAAAGCTCAATCATATCAAACCAATAACGTAAAATCATTAGAATATACGTCCTCTAGAAAATCCTAGTCACAAGGCTGGCAGATGTTTTGTGTTTCAAGAACTTCAGGTGTGACTCTTTCTCTACTCAGGTAATATCACCACCATGTCTGAGATTTTATTTTTTGTAGTCAAAAACCTAATCTGACATAATGCTAACAGAGCCAAAATATGCTCTTACTTTTGAGAAACTCCAGTCGAGAGCACACATAGTCCAGCTGATTTAGTTATGTTACACTACACTGAGATTAGACAAAGATACCACCAATTCTTGCCTATTGGATGCTGAACTTCAACTTTCTCTCTCTAACATTTATCACGTTGAATTTTTACCCTCATTAAGTCAGAGGCAACTCTTCTCAGAGATAAAGACTTTAAGACTAAACTCTTAAACACTAATACTGGGGCACAGGCGTGACCTCAAATGAAGTGAATCGTGCACACAAGAAGCCACACAGCATCAATATCCACAAATGCCCCACCATGTGAAGAGACATGAAGAGAAAATATGAAGAAAGAGATCTCACACAAAGTCCATAATAATGGCACCTTGATCTTGATCTCCTAGCTTCCGTAACTGTGAGAAAATGAATTTCTGCCTTTAAGTCACTCAGCCTGTGGTACTTTTATGGTAGACTAAGCAAGTGAATACTTTATCCTTTACAGAGGTTTATTTCTAGAATATGTCTGATCCTAAACCATTCATAAGAACGTGCTTTAATGACCCACTCCGTCTATGAAGGAGAAATTTTCACAGGACCGTTTTGTGGCAGTCAAAGGCACTGTATTGATCAAACCAGTTGTTGCTCTTTTACCATGGCTGACAGCAGTAGTAAGCATCATCCTAACTTACACCTTTGGGTCACATAGGGATTGTTATTTTTAAAAAAACAAATCAAAACAAAACAACAAACAAACAAACAAACAAACAAAAAGCAAGCAGGATCTAACGGGCAGCAGCATTTATACATCATGGCATAGAAACACTTAATGCCTACGGAAGAATGACTTCTTGTTTCAGCAATTGTCAAGGCTGGTGGGACAGAGAGGCCCAATGCTTAGGAATAAGCAAGAAGAGTTCTTGCTCCTCCAGATAAACATGGTTGTTTATCAGGGAGTACCTACTTGGAAGTAAAGTATAGGGAGGACTTACGCTTAGGCCACTTGCAGTTTCCAATTGTACCAACTGCTCAGCACTGCACAATACCACAGGTTAATTGTAGGCCCTCCTCTACAGGGTGGGTTTCCATTATGTTCTCCTCCAACACTGCTTCTGCATGGCTTCTGCTCACCAGTCTTATGGCCTCACATGGCTCACATGTAATTTACTTCCCGTTGCATCACATGCTGACTTAACACTCACTTAGGTTCTCACTAACTTGTCTGAGAAAAGTTACTGTGCTCCTCGCTGATTTCTTTTCCCATTTTCGTGTAACCCATAGGGATCATCTTAACATTTGCCTCATATTATTTCAGTTTCTAGATGCTGAAATTATATGAGAAGAAATGGAATGTTTTCCTCATCGTCCCTCATATGGGATGATACCATCCCTACAGAACGAGAAGTAAATGTTTGGGACCAGATGAACATTGAACAAGAATGTCCTCAACCAATTATAATAGTCTTAGCATGTCACATTATACATCATTTAGTTTTATATAACACAAAATGAAGAGAAATAATGTCATGAGGAGAAAAAGATTGCCCCATCTCCTCCGAGTGGTGGCAGAGCTTGTTCTGTTGACTCGAGTGGATCAGAGTCTGATGTAGACAGGGAGCTTACTGCTAATGTGAATGGTAGCTAGAAATGTAAAACAAGAGGATTCTGACTCATACACAGACAGTGTTCATCAAATCATTTAGAGGATGAAATATTTGAAGTCTAAGACACGGGAAATGTTGTTTTCCCTCCTTTTCTTCACACACACACACACACACACACACACACACACACACACACATATATATATATGAAGCTGCTAACCTGCACTCCTGGTTCACTCAAATAATTAAGTTCCATTCCTTCTCAAGTCTCTGATGGAGTTGAAGACCAGATAGTTTAGTCTTGGAGTTAGCCTCAGCCATTAAGGGGTTAAGATGTTTCTAGGTCTAGATAGATGTTTTAATTTGACAGAGATGAGGTATGATGGATATTGATTCTCATTCAGAGTTTTGGAATCACCAAGATAGGAAAGACGTTTTATTCAAGGCTGCCAAATACAATTAACCAAAACACTGTGAATGTAACATTCTTATAATCCCTGATTGTTTCATGGTTCTTCTTGCTGTATGTAATTTTTTATTTATGTGTAATACTCTGAGTCTTTATATATCTGACAAGTAAGTATACCTTCTTTATAAATTACCCGGGATCAAGCACACTCCTAGAGCAGTACTTACAGGCTGTGTGCTGCCACGTGTTAAAATTCCCCAGCCCTTCCAGACATTGGTGGTGCATGTCTTTCATCCCAGCACTCAGATCTCTTTGAGTTCAAGGGGAGCTTGGTCTACATGGTGAGTTCCAGGAGAGCGGGGATTGTTACCTGGGGAAACACTGTGTCAAACGAAATAAAACAAACAAAAATTTCCTTAGTACTGAAAGAGAGGATGCCTTAGGAAATAAAGGATTTCCGAAGAATGACTTTTACCTCAGACAGAGCCTGTGTGTGTCACCTTTCCATATGTAATCAGTGCTTGGTAAGGACACATTAGAAAAGTTATTCCCCAGTCTCTTGGCAGTCACAGTTAGTCCTACACACTGCTAAAGCATCATTCTCACTTTTGTGATATACTGGCTCCAGCAAGATAGACATAAGATTTACAGACATACAGGCACAGTAAGTGGCCAACCAACCGTGTGGGAGATGCTCACTGGAGCCTTGAGCTTTAGAAGTAAAGAAACTGGGGGAGATATGTCCCAGAAAGGATGGATTGGAGAGGTTCTGGAACCCTGTAAACATCAAGACTCCTGAAAACTATCATTATGATAGTAAATGATAACTAAAAGTGAAGTCAAAATGTATCTTTGGAGATTTTACAACCAATATTTCTTTCTAAACAGAATGCCTCATGTTGAGGGCTCCCTCCACAGAATTGTTTTTCTCAGCAATGTTACTGTGTGACATAAAGGAAAGGGGAGAAAGCTTCATTGCTTATTGCTTTACCTCTTATTTCTTTTTCTCTTTACTTTTGTTCTACCTCAAATTTTGGGTAGCACAATCAATAAGGGTAGAAAAAATAGACAACTTTGTCCTTATTGATTTTATTTTATTTTCCTTTTTTAATTTTTTCTTTTTTTATTGAAAAATGAAATCATTCGTAATAATCTCATTTGCTATCCCATCCCATGCATCCTCCCATTCCTCCCTCCCTCCCATTTTCACCCCATTCCCCTTCCCTATGACTATGACTTAGGGGGGCCGCCTCTCCCTGAATATGGTGCTAGGGTATCAAGTCTCTTCTTGGTAGTCTGCTATCCTTCCTCCGAGTGCCATTGGGCCTCCCTATCAAGGGGGCATGTCCAAATATGGGGCACCAGAGTTCGTGTGAAAGTCAGTCCCCAGTCTCCACTCAAGTGTGAAGAATGTTCTGTCCCTTGGCTAGATCTGGGTAGGGGTTTGATGATGACTGCACGTATTGTCCGTGGTCGGTGCCATAGATCGAGCAGAATCCCTGTGCCCAGGTCTGCCCATCATAGTGTTCTTGTAGGTTTCTAGGACCCTCTGGATGCATCTATTTCCCTATCTCCTCTATTTCTCTCATCTAGAGTCCCAATAGGATGCCCTCACCTCTATCCCACTTTCCCGGTAAATGAAGACTTTCATGAGACCTGCCCCTTGGGCTAGGGTCCATTTCTAGTTCAATCCATTAGTCGACAAATTTCGGGAGTTCCTTGTTTTAATAGCTTAGTAGTATTCCATAGTGTAAACTTACCACAGTTTCTTTATCCATTCTTCTACTGAGGGACACTTAGGCTTTTTTCCATGTTCTGGCTATTATGAATAAGGCCGCTATGAACATGGTTGAGCATATGTCCCTGTGGTACGCTGTAGCATCTTCTGGGTGTATTCCAAAGAGTGGAATAGCTGCGTCTTGAGGAAGCCCTATTCTCAGTTTTCTGAGACAGCGCCAGACAGATTTCCAAAGTGGCTGTACTAGTCTGCATTTACATCAGCAATGAAGGAGGGTTCCTCTTTCTCCACATCCTCGACAGCATGTGGTGTCGCTTGAATTTTTGATTTTAGCCTTATTGATTTTAAAACTGAAATGCTTTTAGCGTTCCCTAAATCCACACGATATTGTCTATGTATCACTTGTGATACATAGGTTTTATGTTGAAACATGCTCCTTCTATACCCAGTTTCTTCTATACATGCATCATGAAAAGACACAGCAGTTTTCAAGGCCTTTCAGTTGTGGAGAGTATTACTCTTCAATCTGTTTATGTTCCGTACTATGATTATGGATGTGCATTATTAGTACTGTTCAGTAGTATGTGTATTCTGTGGATATAAAGTTTCTAAAGGCCATTTGTTCGATACTGTAACTGAACTCTGATGTTTCTTTGTGAAGTTTTTCTAACATTTATTGTGTTGGGGCCTTATGTGCTTTTATCTCCAAGAGTGCTCCGTGAACTTGGGTGCCCGAGAAGTCAGTGCATATTTATTTGAAATTCTTACACTTTCTTTCTGGATCATACCCTTTTACAATAGGTAACAAGCTTACACACACACACACACACACACACACACACACACACACACACACACTTGAATGTGGTTTAAAATCCACAGTCAACTCATCCCACATTCTTGTAGATTTCCTTTTCTAGGAATATCAGTTTGCATCATTTCATCATCCATCCATATGTATATTGGCTGCTGACAACAACAGATAGTCTGAAAATATCCTTATTGGATGACCCAGACCATCTACACTATGGATGATTAGTGAACTGTATGGATTACGATGGATTACGTCCCACCCTTCGCTGGTTTTCCTCTATTGATTTCAAGTACACTAGATTGCTTACTTTCTTCATTTATATTACAAGTTTGATATTTTACTGAATTAATATTCAAGGGTTTTCTAATTCTCATTTGGTATCCACTGTCCAATAAGGTTTACTTAGTTACTTAGTCAGACACTGATGAGTTTTATTCTTCTCTTTCTTGCTCTTCCCTGTCTTCTATACCACTGGCCTGGTAGTCATGAATTGTTTTTATTTTATTCTGCTCTTTTTATCCTGAATCATAACAGTGTTAAGAATTACTATATTGCACGAATATTTTCTTCCACAATTCGTGAGGCATCATTTCTTTCTAACTGCTAATAACACTGTGGTTTTTGATGTCTTAGTTGATGTTCCAATTTCATGATTTCCCTTCCTGAGTTGGATTTTCTGTCTCAACTTTCAGTAATCTTCCTTGGTTCTGTTATTTTGGTAGTTTAACTGTAACATCACGTAGTGTGACATCCTAGTCGTGTCTATTTGGTGTTCTTAATGCTTCCTGTGGAAATTATATATATATACCCATATTTGAGAAAAATTTTCTGCTGTTGTCTGACTGAACGTTCCTTATCCTTTTAACCTAGTGCCTCCAATGCTTCACCCAGAAGTATTATTCACTCATTTGATCTTTTACTCATGCCTCAAACATCTTTATATATTAGACACCTTTATTTACTAAAATATTTAAAACATGATTTATTTATTTGTTTTCGTTATACCTATTTGAATCTGACACACCCTATCCCCAAGTAGAGCTACAGTGCAACAGACCAATTTGTGTTATATTTTGAATGTTTCATGTACACATGTTTTGCTCAGTGGTTTATCAGAACACCAACCTGAGGAAATTCTTTCCTGGCACTTTAAATATACCCACAAACACATAGGAAGGAAGCTCACAGGGACTAATGGAAAACCTGTACCGCTAGTTTGCTAAATTGATGTGGTAGCAAACTGCTTTTTAAATACTTATCTCTATATCCATAGATTAAACCAACTCTCAGCCCTCATTAGAGAAGCTTCTTTTTGCTGTGGACAGCAGTTAATACAGAAACTCTCAATTTGTCCAAGTGTAGGGAACAAATCTCTGTGGAATACTCAGCTCCGAATGGAACATCTATGCCACACTATGCTGCCCTCAAAAAGAAACATTGACGAGGGGGCAATATGATTGGCAGAGCCAGAAGACATGGAGAAGTGCTGTGAGATGCCGTCTTCTGGCCATGACATGTCATTGGACACAAGCCCTCATTACAGCTATGGCTACCTGCATAAGGCCCCCACAAGGTCAAGCCCATTAATATACCAGCATGGATGGGAGAGCAGATCATTAGGACCTACCCTTAGCAAAGGAACTACTGGTAGCTTACAGCTCCTGAGGGAGAAAATTGTCCTCCTTTAAGGCACTGGATCCTGGTGGGTTGACCAGTGTATGTCCTTCCATCATGAACATTTGGGTATCACTGTGCTGTGATTCAGCACATGATTAAAATAAGAAAAGAACATGAGATAGAAGGCATGGTGAGGGCAGTCCAGAGGAACTTGGAGAAGGGTGTCAGGGATGGATACGATCAAAAGACATTGTACACCTGTATGAAAATTTCAAAAATTATTGTAAAATAGTTAAAAAAGGAAAAGAGCCATTTTTTAAGAAGAGAGAAAAATGAACAAAATAAACCAGAAGGGAAGGTCCTGACTGAAGGAGGGGGGACCAGAAGGAGCACAAATCATAGGAACAGGGAAGAAAGGTGAAGCACCAGAATCAACAAAAATTTGTAAAAAACATTCAATCATTAAACCCAGTACTTTGTATTCCACCTTTTAAGGACATCTAAAAAAGTCAAAATAAACCAGATAATGGTACAAAATATATAAATTACCGGGGCCATAACTTTGGTTCTAATTTTTTTTTTAATCACTCACACTCACATCCCTTCACTTCTCACAGCTCAAGTAGACGTTCGGCCTTTGGAATGACTTCTCTCAGTATTACAAAATGGCTCCCAATTTAATAAGGAGGTTTTAGTAGTTAACACAAACCAATAAAGATAAAAAAACCACAACAAATAAATAAAAATCAAGTTCTTGCTCTCAGGATTCGCTTTCTTAGGGGCCTGCTCCTTCCAGGCCCATGGTACCTACAAGTGAACAGGATGCAGGAGATGGTTATTCTGCCTACAGGAGCTCTCTGGACCATTCCAACATCCTTTTTCTGAGACTTCCTGGGTACACAATCCTTATACTCTTACCTGCAGGTGGCTCTTCACAGCATGTTCCTTTGGAGGCTTCCCTCTGTTCTCAGTGGTGAGACAGCCCCTGCCTTATACCTCTGGTTGACAACAACCCTGCTCTATGGTGGTATTTCTTTCCACAGATGGACATCATCTTTGTGTGGTAGTTTACACCACACATTATGCCTCCCTCATTCTTCACATGGTGCACCCGCTATTTTCTCTTTTTTATTATTTGCTTTTTGAACATCCATTTCACTAGATTATTTTCAAAGGTATGGGTTGATTTTAAGAAATTTTTGATTTTTAATTCTCACTATGTTTCAAGTGCGAAAATACGATTTTGATGAAATAAACTTGGAAGCTTGGATTCTATTGTTTTAACCTGAAACAGGGTAAAGTGCTTAAAGGGCTATGGACGTAAGCATGTTTTAATCATATGATGATATTCAATCTCCATATTGAGATTAATTTACCTTTAATAAATAGGTGAATAAACTTTCTTTTGCTTGCCTCTCCTCTCTTTTCCCCTCGTCTCATTTCTCTTGGTTGTGCCCCTCACATCCTGTTTTCCTTCTCACTTTTCCCTTTTTTCCTCTTCCCTCTCCACCTACTCCATCTCATTCAAGGCAGTAAGGTTACGCCCAACTCCTCAGGAACTGAATCTGTAGCCACCTTGACCTTGTACTTCGGAGGCTTCCAAACTGTGATAATTAAACATCTTTTAGGCGATGCCCTGCATCTCCATGAATGATACTTTATGAGAGCAGCAGCATAGACCTCCAGGATTTTGTCCTTCAACTCTCTGGCACTCCATCTGAGTGTGTACCCTTACTTAATACTTCCATTTTTCCAACTATCCTCCCATTCAAGAAAAATAAAAATTATGCCCCATGGGACTTGCTCATCCACAAATGCCCAAACTGCTTTGATTAGAATATTTCCACGTTATCACTCGCATTAGACAAACAACCTCAGGTAGAACAACCCTGATAGAGCTCACTGGAAGACCAACAGTGCCAGGTAACCAGGGCCCAGAAGGGCCTATGGAGTCTGAAGTACCAGCCAAGAACCATGCATGGACTGGACCTAGACCCCCTACACAGACTTAGCCTATAGGCAGCTCAAGATTCATGTGGGTCCTCTGGTTACGGTAGTGGGGACTTTTTCTGACATAGACTTTGTTGCCTGCTTTTGGGTCATTACCCCCTGGTGGGACTGCCTTGTCAGGACGCAGGGGAAGAGGACCAACTCAGTCCTGATGCAACTTGATTACCTGGGTTGTGGATGGGGGACTCCCCTTTTCTGAGGAATAGGGAAGGGAGGAGGGAGAAGAGAGGGTGGGCCTTGGAGCAGAGGAGTGAGGGGGGCTAAAACCAGGATGTACAGTGAAGAAAGAAAAAGAAAGAAAGAGAGAAAGAAAGAAAGAAAGAGAAGAGAAGACAATGATAATAAAAGAGAAGAAATGAAAAGAAAAATATTCTCCTAGGGTATGATGGCGCACTCCTGTTATCTCATTCTTCAGGGGGAAAGAGGCAGGCATATCTCTGTGAGTTACAGGACAGCCCTGTCTACAAAAAACCCTATCTGGGAAAAGAAAGAAAGCAAAAGAAACGGGTCTGGAGAGATGGCTCAGAGGTTACGAGCGCTGACTGCTCTTCAAAGGGCCCTGAGTTCAATTCCCAGCAACCACACGGTAGCTCACAACCATCTATAACGAGATCTGATGCCCTCTTCAGATGAGCAGGTGTACATGCAGGCAGAGCACTGTATACATAATAAATAGATTAATCTTTAAAAAAGAAAAACACCCTCACCCTCACTCCCTTTTCACATTATCATATCTTAGAAAGAGCAACTCATATCTTATTGGTGTTACTTCTGTTCATATGCTCAAAATTCTGTTAAAAAGACCTTTGTCTTTAAATATCTCAATACCACCACAGGGATTGGCAATGAGGATGTGCTCCGTGTACGTAAGCTGAAAATTAGTCGAGAAATACAAAGTCAAATTCATCAACCTAATTTTTCTAGACTCTTGCATAGCTAGGTGCAAAAGTAGTATTACCCTAATCATGTTCAAAAGAGACGGAATACAGCTACAGAAACAGAGGCTCCAGTATTCTCCCCCACGTCAGTGTACAAGCACATTATTGGCGCGTCTAAGAATATAAGAATCCAGCTTCTGCTCACGCTTCTCCTCACAGACGCTGACAGGCACCTTCCTGGGACGTTGTTTGTGAGCCCCTAACTAGCAGACTTCTCGGCACCAGAGCAGCTCAACTAGAAAGTAAGCTTACATATATCAAAGGGATGTCACATCTTACTCCTCACTCCCATCTGTCCTTCTTGCTGGACAACGGGGAGCAGGGATGCAGGGCTTCACTCTGAACTTCTCCCACTTATCAAAATGTGTAAGAAAAGGATACATCTCCCACCACACAAACTCTGATTCCCTTTAGAGACCTCACCATGCAGGGTACCTGAACCCTTCTCAGAGCCCATGCCCTGCTTTCGCCCTGCTATCTGCGTGACCATGCATTAATAATTCTTCTAATACACCTCTTAGTGCCCAGGAATCTGTGTGAGTGTTGTCATGAGCAACACAGCCCCATCCAAAACCTAACAAGTACTTGTTTTTTTTTTTCCTTTCTTTGGTTTTGAATTTTTTTCTTTTTTCTTTTTGTGTTTTAGGGGGAAAATCATTTGTCGTGCTCCATTTCATATGTAGATGATGGGGGAAAGCTTCAGGTGTCAACAACAGTGGGAGAAGCCACCTGACACAATTGACTATTTCCTCCCCCAGGTTATGTTTGGTCATGGTCTTCATCAATGCAGCAGAACAGTAACTAATATACCACTGAAAGGCGCTTTCATTTTAAGGTCAAGTAGACAGAGTTTCCTCCAAGGGTGCGTTATTGCTGTGAGCAGGTTCTTACCAGGATCACTCACATTCTCAACCCTGGTACTCATGCCCATGAATGTAATGGCAGGGTTAGGACCCAGAATAAAGAAGGGGATTGCTGACTAATGGGAAGGTTTACAATGAGCCTTGTAGAGAGGGCTTCAAATGTGTCAAAGCAACCGCTTGGCAAAAATGTCCTCAGTTCTGCCACTGAAAGAAATCCGCCCCACAATGGGCAAGTTTAGATGCAGGCAGAAGCCATGGCCAAACTCTGCCAAGACAGCGTGAGCAAGTCCTCAATAGTTCCTGCCTCACAAATATGTCTGTCACATATATTGGGCTAGAAGGCTGAAGATGATGCTTTAAGAAACCTCATTTGAACACACTTTAAAGATAGAGAAATTGGCTCGAGCCGCCCATTCTGAGAGACAGACAAGTGTCTTCTTGGAACCTCTTCTCAAGAGATTGTCATCCATTATCTCAGAAAACCCCTGCACTTCACAGTGTGGCTTGTGCAGTGTCTTCATCTGTACTGGGATAGACACACGGACTCTGGTCATTTCTATCCCCAGCAAGATTTCATGCTGGTACACTCAAAATCCAAGCGGGCCTTTCTGGCGTGTTTCCTGTTCTAGCTTCGCCTTTAAAGGCTGGGATGCACTCTGTGGTCACTGTTCTTCAATTCACACTGCTTCAGGGTCCCCACCTTCCTCTTCTGAGCATCTGGCCTTGCTCATCACTCCCACAACCTCAGGCAAACCACCATGCAGCAGCTTCACTTAAATTACCTGCTGTGGACAGAACGGAAATCCCCTAAGGCTCTAAATGATCGCAATCAGACATCTCATAGCAGCACTGAATCAGAAACCTGCTCTTCCTACTCTTTCTCTTGCATTCCCCACTTATCTTAGAGAATTCTACCCTGTTCCTTATATGTAGCTACTGCTAAATTCTAAGTTCCTGTGGGCAGTGGGTGGATCTTTGTTGTCATCGACAATAATGTTGGTGGAGAGGAGCTACCAAAGGGCTAATGACCAATGATTGACGGGGGAAAATAATGAAAAGGCAGGGAGATTGGATATGAAGCTTAATGTATCAGTTTATTTTCTTACAGAGTTTACTAAAGTAATAAAACCAACTTTACTTCGGTTAAAATTACAAACTCAAGGCAAAGACAACAGAGACATGGATGACTTGACCACTTGACTTTGTTTCACCAACTGTAGCACATCGCATTCTATCACACTCTTTCCCATGCCTTGTTTTCTTAGACTTACTGAGATGATACCGGTGGAGAAGGTTTTACAATCCATTTAAAACCCCAAACATCTTATTCTTAAACTTGACAGAGAGCAAGAAGTTTTGCAGACATGAGGTCAAAAAGTATACATGAAACAAAGCAATCTTCACTTACGGGGATGCCAGCAATGTAACGAGGAAAGAGGGGTACTTTTCCCATGCATAACAAGAAGAAGATACACTCTTTGTGCATTCCCTCCCACCCCTAAACAACCCACTACTCAGAAGACTGCCTGCTCTTCAGCACAGTGGCAACTATCCCCAGGGGCTAGCTAAGTGTGGGAGGAGCTGCTAGCGTGGGCATGGGAGAGAGTCCTGGCAACACGGTAACGACCAGCCTCACGTCTCCTTGCTGCTCTCTCAGCCCAGTTACTCAGAGCCTCCTCATACTGTTGAGGATAGTAACCAGGAATGGCATCTTTGATCTTAGCTAAAACATCCAGGACTTTTGCCTTGGTGGTTGCATTACGGGCTCTGGGACCCCACAGGAACTCATAGCTTGGGGGATCACTGCCAGGCACCTGGCGGTACTCCACATAATTTTGCTCAACTAGCTCTTTGGTGAGGAACCTCCGGGGCTCCCCAAAGACTAAGTGCCTCCTCCCAGGATATATCCCCTGCATATGGAGGAACTCCCAGACCTCCTGCTCACTGGCATGGTTGCCTTTCATGAGGATCATACCCAGGAGGGTCAGTATGAGACCTGTCTTTGGTAATTCTTTCCTGCCACCCACATTTGCCCCGGGGGGGATGGGTAACTTGCTAACAAGGACATAGGAGGGAATGTTAGGGTTGTCAACCTTCAGCTCCAGACCATAGACCACCTCCAGCTGACAGGTGGCTTTCTCCAGGATCCAGGTGAAGTGAGGCTTGTACTTCCTGCTGATCAGCTTCAGCATATCTGCCTGCACAGGCTGCTCATCCTCCTGGTACTTCTCCAGCATGTAGTGGAATACCTTGCTGGCCTGCCTGGATATGGGATCTGTGCGTGCAGACTGGATGGCGTCTGCTATAGTGGAGACATTTGAGCGTCTCTCATCGACACCTGAAACAGAAGCCTGAGCGCCAGCCTCACCAACGGGGTGGGGCACAGGTAATACAGGAGTGCCCTGGGATGTGGCCTCCTGCGACCCCCGAGGAGGGCACACATCAGGGGAGCTGGAGGCATCTCCCTGGCCAGGAGACATGGCTGCTTCTTCCTCCTGAGCAGTGGGCTGAGCACCCTGGGTTTTCTGGCTCTCTGCACGCATCTGCTGCCTTTTGGCCCGCGAGCGGCTCTTGCTCTTGTTGCCCCTAGGCATGATGCTCTGGCTAACAGACAGGAGTGCTGGAAAGGAAAGGGGAGAGAGAATGGCACTATGTCAGCATCTTTAGGTAGGGAGCAATGTCCCTTTAAAGAGGGCCTCCCCGCCCCCCTCCAGCTGCATTTCTCCTGGCACCTTTCTGGATTCAAACTGTGTTCCTCTTCTCTTCTTCAGTCCACTCCCTGAGAAATCTGTGGAGAGAATCAAGAGTGTGTTAGGTCACTGCCTGTTAACCCCAGACATAGCTTACTAGGGTAAAAGAAGTGCTCCCAAAGGGACCCATTTTATTCCCCACTTCTAGAGAAACCTATGAGGGGAGATTGAAACAATGTTTGTCCTCAAAGTCTGACACCATTCAGTGGAAACCAAATATGCCCATGCTTTTGCAAGCCCCGCCCCGCCCGCCCTCGGGCCCTCCCCTCGCCCCGCCCTGCCCGCCCTCGCACCCTCCCCAATGCCCCAGGCCCCGGTTCCTTCCCAGAAATACTATCCACTTATTTCCCACCTCCTTATTCTCCAAACGACAATGTAGTGTAGTATCTTAACTCTTAGGCCCGCCAGACCCATGACCCACGTATGCCGCACGGGGGAACAATTACGTGAACCCAAACCCACACACAGCATGGAGTCTTCTATTTTTACAATTCGCCTCTCCCTACACCCATAGAGATCTCATCTTTCCATTTTTTTTTCCTGTGAGGCTCCCAAGCTCTAATATAGACCTTTTACTCCCGAAGAACAAGGAACAATGATGAAAATTGGGCCTAACTGTCATACTCAGGAATTCTGTGGAAAAGTGTGGGACGAGGCGGTTGCTGGTGCAGGGTGAGGTGTGAATTTAGGAATCTATAGTGGGAATGGCAGTTTAAACTCTGGTCCTCACTCAAAGGACCTTCACCAGGGAAAGAATCTCACCTGAGGAAAGGCCACACTTCTCAGATCAAGGCCAGGTCACAGAGGCAACGGCCTAGGACAGGCTCCGGACAGGCTTCGGGAGAAGAGGAAGTTGAGGTATTGCACTTCCGCCCCCCCCCCCCGCACCCTCCCCTCGCCCCCTGGCTCCGCCCTGCTGCTGCCCTGGCCAGGGTCCCCGCCCCCGCCCCCGCCTCTGTCCCCGCCCTCTCCCCCAGCCTCTGCCCTCCATGCCCTGCCTCAGCCCTCACTGGGCTCTTGGTCCTCTAAAAGTACACCATGGGGATAACTAATCTGTTGTGTTTTGTTATAAAGGAAGGGAATTCCCAGGGAACACACAAAAATTATTTTTGTTGACTTTGAGTGGAACTGGGACTTTACCCTTTGATGTGGACTAGTGGGTCTCAGACAAAAGATCTAATTTTCTTTTCTTTCTTTCTTTCTTTCTTTTTCTTTCTTTCTTTCTTTCTTTCTTTCTTTCTTTCTTTCTTTCTTTCTTTCTTTCTTTCTTTTTTTTTTTTTCGAGACAGGGTTTCTCTGTTTAGCCCTGGCTGTCCTGGTCTCGTTTTTTAGATGAAGCGGCCTTGAACTCACAGTGATCTGCCTGCTTCTGCCTCCCGAGTGCTGGGATTAAATGTGTGCGCGACCACACTCGGGTTAAGTGACCATTTTTTTAAGGATTGCTGCGTTTTGAGCTTGGGGGACTCACGGTTTCAGGTTGTCAGTTTGAACTCACAATATTCCCCAAGGCACTAGAGACGGCTCTCAACTGTCGCTGTGCTCGCTTCACGCCAAGCGGAAGGCAAGATCTTGTACTTCCTCTCCCCTCAGTTTTTATCTGTTCCTGGTCCTCTGAATGCAACTCCATGGGAGGAACCGTTCCAGTCCCCTTTTGTTCCGGTTCAGAGCAGTTCCTAGAAACCCCACGTAAATTGTGTTTCTTGACTTTGCACATGGCAAGAATGTTTCCATCTTGATCTTATCCAATGCGCCACCAACCAAAGATCTCATTTCCATTAGTCTTGAGAAGGAAGTAAAGTGGAACAATTCTGATGCCAGAACCCGGGCCCATAACTTCACCATAAAGTATAACTAAGGTTCTTTGGGGTTTATTTTCTTTCCTTAGTCCTCTGAATCTTTATAATTTGTCTCTTTTGCTTTCCATTCACATCCAATTTTAAAACCTTGGGCTTGGGTCTCTGTATGTAACAGTCTGGCTGGAGTTTACTTTGTAGCCCAGGCTAGAATCAGTCTGAGGGCTCTCCTATACCAGTTTTCCCAGTGTTGAGACTATAGGCATTCACCACCAGGTCTGGCTTCTTCCATATTTTTAATGTCTAATAGTTGGTTTGTTTTCCCTTTTGAGACAAGATGTAGTTGAGACTACTCTAGAACTAGATAAGTAATCTAGAGATTCGTTTAATTCATAATCCAGTTATCACAACATTATTTCAACTCAGGGGATTATTAATAATACTTCCTCATTTTGTTTAGGACATCGACTATACTATTCAACAACAATGAACAACTTTCATCACTAAGTTTCACTAAGGTTAAAAAATACCTATAACTTTGAAACATGGCCTACATACAACGACAGCTGTAGCTCTGACCTGGGCTCATTTCCTCACTTTCTTTGAGGTGAAGAAAGGAGCAGAATCTTGTCACTGACCTTGAAAAAATTTTTCTGGACCTACTTCAGTTTTGTTACTTTTAGTGTAAGCTCTTCAGATGCCCAAGGATTCATAGAAAATGTGTACTCTCTTGAAAGAGCTCTGGTATTGCAGAATGTTTTTACTGGAGCAGCTTTTTGATGATGAGATCTACATTATATGCATGAATGCTCAGATTTCCTCACCAGTGATGTAGGTGCCCTGTACACAGTTCAAACTGAGGAAAGTAATCAGAACACAACTCTGGAAACCTCTGCCATTGCTTTAATTCCTAACATAAGGTTAAGGCAGTATTCTATCAAAGGCAATGAAGAGATACTAATGTCAAAATACTTCAAGTTAAGATCAGTGATCAGCTCCATGTGGGACAGATTCTCCATTGGATTGCAAGCAGCCCTTATATTATTTGTTGGCATTTTACACATGTGTATCTTCATGAAGAGGTTTTTAGTTTAGTTTAGTTTTACTTTTATAGAAAATAGATTTTTTTCCTCAGATAATATACCCTGATTATGGCTTTCTCTCCTGCTATTCCAACCAGTTCCTCCCCAACCCCCTTCCTATCCAGATCCACTCCTTTTCCCTCCCTCATTTTAAAAGAACATGCTTCTAAGAGGTAATGATAAAGTCTAACCAAAAAAATATGAGATAAAACAAAAACTATCATACTGAAGTTGGATAAGACAAACCAATAGAAGGAAAGGAGCCCAATAGATGGCATAAAAAGAGAAGTCCCAACTGACCATCTCTTGTCACCAAATGAAGTTTCTAGTAAGAGGATTGGGTTCTCAAAGGGTTCCCCAACTCTGTCATAAATGCTCAGTCACAAAGAGACTCACTAATTAAAACTCTCAAGAATGCCATAAAAATACTAAATTAGAACTGATTTTATATATATATATATATATATATATATATACACACATGCAGAGGACCTGGTAGAGATGCATGCAGGCCTGGTGTATGCTACTTCAGACTCTGTGAGTTCATATGAAATTTGACCACGTTGATTTGGAGGACCCTATTTTCTTGATCCCCCTCTGGATCCTGCATTCCTTCAGAAAGTCCTCTTTCATGGGGTTCCCTGAGCTCTGAGGGAAAGGATTTAATGGAAACATCACATTTAGGGCAGACGGTTCCAAAATCTCTCACTCTCTGCATAACATCTGCTGTGTGGCTCTGTATTACTTTCCATCTACTTCAGGAGGAAGCTTCTCTGATGACGGCCGAATAAGGCACTTACTTATCTATGAGTATAGCAGGATATTATTGGGAGTGACTTTATCACTACAGTTTTTTTTTCATTTTTAGATCAGTATTATCTGATTTTACCCTAAGTTTTATGGCTATCTAGTCTCAGGGTCTTGGTTGGCAAAGCAGTTTCAGGTATGGGTTCCATCTTATGGAGTGAGATTTAAGTCAAATAAGATATTACTTGGCTACTCCCACAGCTTTGTGCCACATTGTCCTTGCATATCGTACAGTCACGGCATCATTGTATATCAAAGCATTTGAGACTGAGTTGGGGACCCCTTTGACAGCTCAGTTGGGTACAACACAATCTTGGTACTAGAAACTCTATTGGTGACAAGAGATGGTCAGTTGGGACTCCATCTTCCCCACTGTTTAACAATTTCATTTAGATCCCCCGTGTGTGTGTGTGTGTGTGTGTGTGTGTGTGTGTGTGTGTGTGTATGTGTGTGTGTATGTGTGTGTGTGTTTGTGTGTGTAAGCCTCTGCTATAATTAAGTTTCCGTATTAACCCTCAAATTGCCCTTAATTTTATCTGTCTCTCCCCATATTCCCTGCTCCCACTCCATTCCCTCTCCCCACTTGAGCTTCCCATTCCACCTACCCAATCCATCCGCATTATCTATTCTATGTCCATTTTCTAATGAAATCTATCTGTACCCTCTAGCCCGTCCTCTCTGGATCTATGGAGTGTAGATTGACCATCATTCATTTACTATCTGATATACATATATGAGTGAATACATACTATATTTATTTTTTGAGGTCTGGGTTACCTCACTCAGGATGATTTTTTTTCCTAGTTCCATCCATTTGCCTAAAAATTTCATGTCATTTTTAAATAGCTGAGTAATACTCCACTCTGTACATGTACCACACTCTCTTTATCCATGTTATTATTGAGGTACATCCAGGTTATTTCCAATTTCTGTTTATTATGAACAAGGTAGCAATGAACATGTTTAAGCAAGTGTCTTTGTGGTAAGATGAAGTGTCCCTTCCATATATGGCCAAGAGTGGTATTACTGGATCTTTAGGTAAATTATTTCCATCTTCCTGAGGATTCCTGAGGAAATCTGCTGCACAGAATTCCATAGTGACTATACAAGTTTGCACCCCATCATGAGGTTTTCAATTTTACATTTTATCAAAAAGCCTAAAAAATTTTCTATTTCTTCTTTTTTAAATTTTATAATAGGGACCTGGAGATATGGCACAGTGCTGAAGAGCACTTGCTACTCTTGCACAGGACACAAAATAAGATTTTAGCACTTACATGGCGGCTAACAATTATCTTTAACTACAGTCTTATGGGATCTGATGCCCTCTACTGGATTTACCAGGCACTACAAGTACATGGTTCACATAACCTATTTGCAAGTAAAACATTCATACATATAAACTGAAGATTAATAACTCTAAAAAAATCCTCATAATGGTTAAAAAGACATGAATTATTGAAGTAGCTTTTTGTACATAGTTACAGAGCAATCAGTTAGAGGTTGAGATTCATTGTGTTTAAACAGCATAAGTGAAGAACTGAAAAACTAATGTTGATATTACAAAATACAGGGTTTTTTTTTTCAGTTTTGTGTTTGGAATCTGACAATAAATCTTTAATAACAATAGTGATGCTCAACTTTAAAAATTGTATAATTTCATAGATACAGCATATAATGATTAGTGCTGGTTGTCAAACCAGTCAAAATCTAGAGTTATTTAGAAAACAAATCTCCAGGAATACCGATGAGAGAATATTTATACTAGGTAAGCATCTGGGCATGCCAATAGGGATTTTTATGATTAGATTAATTGGGTTGGAAAGGGCACTTTAATAGTATGTGGCAACATTTCCGGGGCTTGTATCCTAAACTGCATAAAAAGGAGAAAGCTAGCTAAGCCAGAGAATTCGTCTCCCTGTGCTACTAACTACAAATGTAATGAGGCCAGATGCCTCAAGCTCCTGCTGCTAAGACATCCCCATCATGATACATCATCACTTCAAACCTTCAGACCAAATAATCCATCCTCCTTGAGTTTCTTATGTTGGGGCCTTTTATCACAGCAATAAGAAAAGCAACAGATACGATGCATAACTGAATTTAAGTCAAGATTTCAATGGACTTAACCTGAAATTCACCTCTTTTTTATAGATACCATTTAAATCTTTAGTTGGCTTTTGGATGTCATGGCGGTAAGAGGTATACCACCTTTATGACTCACTTAGTGTAGATCGGAGCAGGCAAGTAGCTATACTAGGCAGACAAAACGAGACTGAAACAGATGAGGATTTGTCCACTTTTATCTCTGCTCCCAAGGAATGATTTGAACATTTTCTCACATATTTCCTTTTTGTTGTTGTTGTTCAAAACTGTTATTTGGGCTAAGTCCTCAGCATAAGTTTAAAAACTAGAAAAAATCAGATGCAATGGAGTTGTGTCCATTATTTCCTGTTTCTGTTTTGATCTTTTAATTTAAATTTTGTTATAAGATATTATATTACCATGTTTTATCAGATGGAGGTTAATGGTGGTTTATTTCTGGCTCAGACATATACATAGCTTTAAAAACAGGGAATAAAGAAAATGCCATATTTTCGGACTGTGTGTATTTTTTCCTTCTTATTGTTGATACCTCCATTACATCTTATACGTGAACCCCCTGTGTAACACACTACTCAGGGTACAGAGAATGATCATGACAACCTGAAAAATAGTGTGTGTGTGTGCTAACATCAGCAATCATCACCAAGTTAACCGAAAATAGAATTTCTCTTGTAGCAAGCAGCTGCCAATACTCTTCTTCTGCCAGATTGTGGGGATTCTTTCATCACATCAGGAACCAACTGCTTGCCATCTCTCACTGTAGGAAACAAGAGCAAAGATGGTTCATATTTGTATTAGGAGGCTTTTAGTCATGTCATTTGTTCTCATGCAGAACCTTCCTGCTGTGAGAGTAAAAGCCATAGCAAGTCCTTGCCAACTCTGCGTTTTGACTGACTACATTTTTTTTAAACTGAGAATCGTTCATAGCCTCAGTCTACATCTGTGTTGCTGACTAGGTTTTAGTATTTTGGGCAACTCAATACAAACTTAGAGTCAAATGAGAAGAGGAACCTCAACTGAGAAAATGCCTCCAGTAGATTGTCTGTAAGCAAATCTGCAGAACATATGCTTGATTAATGATTTAAATTAGCGAGCCAAGCCCACTGTTGGTAGTGGCACCCTTGGGCAGGTAGCCTTGGGTTGTAAAGCAAGCTGAGCAAGCCAGTAAGCAGCATTTCTTCATTGTCTCTGCTTCAGTTCAGGCCTCCAGTTTCCTGCTCTGCTTGAATTTCTGCCTTGGTATCCTCAGTTAATAGACAGTGATCAGGACATGTAAACCTAATAAACCCCTTCCTCTCCAAGTTGCTTTTGGTCATGGTGTTTATTATGCCAATAGAGAACAAATGTACGTGGGTACTATAGAAAAAGACATGTACCAATACAGAAACAATGAGCTATCACCAAATCAGTATACCAATCTCTTCCTATCTTTACTTGTCAGGCCTTGTCTATGTATTATGTATCCTGTTTAGAAAAGATTAACATTATACAAGGATGGGCAGAACTAGACGGTATTGTGAGACTCTGGACATTTGAAGATATAATACTGAATAAATTGTTGCAATGACAGTTTTAACTCTCAAATCAATGTATATGTATATATGTGCACACATATATACTCACAAATTTCTATGGAACATCTAATACTTATGTTAATGAATTTTTATTTATATGTACATTCATAGAGTGGAAAGATATCCATGAAAAACTATACATAATTAACTAATATTTATTATACATTTTCACTCTATTTTTATACAGTAACTTCTGGCACCCACCTCTAAAATTCTTGTTGGTGTAAATTCATGTATTCTCCAGTGTCTAGTACCTCATCTATCAAGATTTTTATGTTATATGTATTCATGGTTCATGAAACTGTGACCTGATGCATTTTCCCAGATTCCTGAAGTGAAATATTAAAAATTCAGTATTCCAAGGCATATTGGAAGAAACAAAGTCAGAACTATAAAAGCTTTATTTATGCAATTTTGTGATATTACAGAATACAAAATGGCCTTATTTCGAGGGCATGGTTTTCCCTTTATCCACACCTTATTCATTTTTGGTAAAAATTAGTTAATTATATCATATATATTTATGCTGGTTAAGAGCACATATGTATAGTAGAATGTTTACAGTATTGGAGAAAATTGATATAGTTTTGCCATAACTTTATAAATATGAGGAAAGTGTAAATAAATCGTGTCTCACCAAAATTAAAACTTTTATTTATAAGATATAATGTTATGTATTGGTTTATGTTTGTTTGGATTGGTTTTTCGAGACAGGCTTTCTCTGTGTAATAGCCCTGGCTGTCCTGGAACTCTCTTTATAGACCAGGCTGGCCTCAAATTCACAGTGATCCCCTGCCTCTGCCTCCAGAGTGCTGGGATTAAAAGTGTGAGGCACCATGCCCAGATAAATCATAATGTTTAAATAAACTAAAAGAATTATGAAGAACACATTAAACAAAGGAAGTATTACCAAATGAAAATTAAATACTCTTAGACACTAAGAAAAAATGAATGCAGCTTGAAAGTACACATATTACTTGCAGCTGGTACTGGATATATTAAATATGACCATCCACTAAAGAAATGCAAATGTGTTAAAAATGATACTCTGCCAATAGCCAACATTAAATTAAATGGAGAGATACTCCATTTAGGAGTATCTCCTAAAGGAAATATCTCTAAAATCGGGGACCAGACAAGGCTGCCCTCTGTCCTCATATCTCTTCAATATAGTTCTTGAAGTTCTAGCCAGAGCAATAAGACATCAACAGGAGATCAAGGGGATACAAATGGGAAAGGAAGAAGTGAAATTATCCCTATTTGCAATGATATGATAGTGCATATAAGTGACCCCCAAAATTCCACCAGAGAACTCCTACAGCTGATAAACACCTTCAGCAAATTGGCAGGATACAAAATTAACTCCAAAAAATCAGTAGCTTTTCTATATACAAATGACAAACAGGCAGAGGAAGAAATTAGGAAAACTACTCCCTTCATGATAGCCACAAACAATATAAAATATCTAGGAGTAACTCTAACCAAGCAAGTGAAGGACTTATTTGAAAAAAACTTTAAACCTCTCAAGAAAGAGATTGAAGATGACATCAGAAGATGAAGGAATTTACCTTGTTCTTGGATTGGGAGAATTAACATAGTAAAAATGGCCATCTTAGCAAAAGCAATTTACAGATTCAATGCAATCCCTATCAAGATACCTACAAAATACTTTGAAGATATTGAAAGATCAATTCTCAAATTCATATGGAGAAATAAAAAGCCCAGAATAGCAAAAACAATCCTACACAATTAAAGATCCTCCGGAGGAATCTCCATACCTGATCTCAAGCTGTACTACAGAGCAACAGTAATTAAAACAGCATGGTACTGGCACAGCAATAGGCTGGTGGATCAATGGAATCAAATTGAAGACCCAGAGATGAATCCACACACATTTGCTCATTTGATTTTTGACAAAGAAGCCAAATCTATTCAATGGAAAAATGATAGCATCTTCAACAAATGGTGCTGGGCTAACTAGATGTCTACATGTAGAAAAATGCAATTAGACCCTTATTTGTCACCATGCACAAAACTCAAGTCCAAGTGGATTAAAGACCTCTACTTAAAACCAGAGACATTAATTCAGTTATAGGAAAAAGTGGGGAAGGAGACACTGTCAAGAGAACAACGCAACAGCCTACAGACTGGGAAAAGATCTTCACCAACCCTACATCTGACAAAGGTCTAATATCCAAAATATATAAAGAACTCAAGAAATCAAACACCACAAAACCAAACAACCTAATTGTGAAATGGGGGTCAGAACTAAACAGAGAATTCTCAACAGAGGAATATCAAATGGCTGAGAAACACTTAAAGAAATGCTCATCCTCGTTAGTCATCAGAGAAATGCAAATCAAAATACACTGAGATTCCATCTTACACCCATCAGAATGGCTAAGATCAAAAACTCAAGTGATACCACATGTTGGCGAGGATGCGGAGAGAGAGGAACACTCCTTCATTGCTGGTAGGAAAGCAAACTTGTACAACCACTTTGGAAATCTATCTGGCGCTTTCTCAGAAAACTGGGAATAGGGCTTCCTCAAGACCCAGATATCCCACTCCTTGGAATATACTCAGAAAATGCTCTACCACACAACAGGGACATATGCTCAACCATGTTCATAGCTGCTTTATTCATAATAGCCAGAACATGGAAACAGCCTAAGTGTCCCTCAGTAGAAAAATGGACTAAGAAACTGTGGTACATTTACACTATGGAATACTACTCAGCTATTAAAAACAAGGAATTCCCAAAATTTGTGGACAAATGGATTGAACTAGAAATTATCATAATGAGTGAGTTCGACCAGAATAAAAAAGAGACAAATGGTATATACTCACTGATATCGAGACACTAGTCCTAGGGATACGTCCCATGAAAAACTTTACTTACCAGGAAAGTGAGTCAGAGGAGAGGACACCCTATTGAGACTTTAGATGAGAATACCATGGAAGAATGGGGAAATAGTAGGATCCACAGGGTCCTGGAAACCTACAAGAAGAACTTTATGATAGGCGGGTCTGGGTCCTAGGGGTCCTCCTCAAACTAAGTCACCAGCCAAGGAGAATATAGAGAGTAAACTTCGAACCCCTACACAGACGTAGCTGATGAACAGGATAATCTCCATTGTTGAGTGGTGAGTGAAATCTGACTCTCACACGAACTCTGGTGCCCCATATTTGACCACGTCCCCTGGATGGGGAGGCCTGGTGGCACTCAGAGGAAGGATAGCAAGTTACCAAGAAGAGACTCGCTATTCTAAGAGCATATATAGGGGGAGGAGGTCTCTCTCAATCACAGACATAGGGGAGGGGAGAAGGGGGGAGTAGGAGGGATGGAGGAATAGGAGGATACAAGGGAAGGGCTAACAATTGAGATTAATATGAATAAATTAATAAAAAATGAAAAAATGATACTCTGTATATACCAAATATACCAATACCAAATGCTGGTGTGGATTTGAAGCACATGTTCAGAAAAATGGTCTGGGGAAAAAAACTGCCAGTTTATATAAAGAAAAACACACATTTTGTGTATAATCAAACAGTCATGCCAGAGAATTAATATCTATCTCTCTATCTCTTTCTTTCTCTCAATTTGCCTAAGAGTATGTGAATTCTATCTATCTTTCAAAGGAACCAGCTCTTAAGATTCATTTAGTATTTCTGATGTTTTCCTTGTTCCTATTCCATTACTTATTTCTCTACATTTTTCTTGTCAATTGAGTATGGATTTCATTTTTCCATATGATTTAAATATTTTAGTTGTGTCATTAAATCATTTATGTGTATTCTTTCTGGTTTTTATGCTGCCACTTAAAGCTATAATTTTCACTTATTTATTTAGGATTGCTTAAGTGTTTTTCAGAGGTTTTTGTTGAGGTTATTTTTTCTTTTTTATAATAAAATATTTTAATGGAAAATAAAATATCAAACTTAAAACCAAAGTACCATTGCTAAAATCAGCATGAGAGATATTGGTGCTTTCTTTTCTGATATACAGTGAGAAATAAGAAATGTTATGCTCTAGTAAGAAATAATTTTTAACTGTTAAATAGGCAAGAGACATGAGAATTTGTTTATATGATAGAGCACTTAACAGAAGTTTTCAAAGTTATCAAACATATGTGTTTCAACATAGATTCATTTTTAAAATAAATACAGAATGGAAAAAATTCCCAAAAGAAGTCACTATGTAAGACATGCTGCAATGGAACCATGGGCTGGTAGGCCCCACTGTATAATCTTTCTCTAAATATTTGTGAATTTTTAAGGTGTTCAAAAGGTTATTTTTTCACTTACATTAGTTCCAGGAAATACTTTCTTCTTTTTTTATTTCTTCTTTGACCAGTTCATCATTCAGTAATAATTTGTTTACTCTTTATAAATTTGTAGAGTTACTAGAAATTTGTTTGTTGTCAATTTTGTTTTATTACATTGTGTTCAGATAGGGCACAGACTTATTTCAAACATTTTAAATTTGTAAATATTTGTTTTCTGTCCCAGAAAGTTTTGATAAAGTGTTCTACTATATAAAATCATCCAGGTGTTGCTAAGTACATAGAAATTCTTCTATGGTTGGGCATAACATCTGTAGACACATGTTAAGACCATTTAATGTATAATTTTATTATATTTTGATCTTTTTATCCAGGTGACATGTCTCCTATAGAAAGTGGATCACTGAAGTCACCTGCTGTTAATGGGTTGTTGTTAATATGTGCCTTGCATCGTGCAGTACATTTTTTATGAAATTTGGTACAGCAGAGTTTTGTGCATATGTGTTTAGGATAGATATCTTCTTCATTAACTGTTCTATTGATTAGAATGAAAAAGTTTCTTTCTTTTTGTATTAATTTATTCTTATTTCATATATTATATCCCAACCACAGTTTTCACTCCCTCCTCCCCTTCCAGCCTCTTCCCAGACCACCCAACACCACTCCAATCCACTCCTCTTTTCCTGTCATAAAAAGGGTAAGAATCCCAGGTATATCAACCAAATATGGCATATCAAGTTTCTGTGAGACTAGGCACTTCCCCTTGCATTAAGGCTGGACAAGACAGCCCAGTAGCAGGAAAATGGGCCCCAAAACAGGCAAAACAGTCAGGAACAGCTCCTGCTCCAACTATGAGGAGTCCCACAAGGAGATCAAGCTACATGACCATAATGCATGTGCCAAGAGCTTAGGTCAGACCCATGCAGGCTCCCCGGTTTTCTGTTCAGTCCCCATGAGCCCCTATCAGCCCAGGATAGTTAATTGTGTGTGTTTATTTGTAGTGTCTTTGATTTCTCTGGCTCCTTTCTCCCTGTCTTCTGTAAGATTCCCAGAGCACCACCTAATGTTGGGATGTGGGTCTCAGTCTCTGCCCCCACCAGTTGCTGGAAGAAACCTCTCTAATGATGATTATGCTAGGCTTCTGTCTGAGTATAGCAGAATAACACAATCATTTCATTGACATTTTAAAGAATGACTCACAAGATTCTATTTATCAGTAATGATCATGTTTAGTTATGAGTAAATAATTATAATTTCAAAATTAAACTTTTTTGAAAATATTTTATTATGTTTCTTCTTTTAGCATATGTATTTATATTATTATCCATGAGTAAAATGAACTACATGCAGAAGGAAGAGCAACAAGAAAATCAGGAATTATATAACTGTTACATTCATAGTCATTTGGCTATTTGTATTTGACGAATTTGAAGTAAACATCTTTCCTATCTTTTGGGTCTAAATTTCTGAATGGAGAGTAATATCTATCATATCTCATCTCTTTTAACTTAAAACACCTATCTTGATCTAAAAACATCTTAACTCCTAACCTACCAAGCTTAATTCAAAGACTAAACTATCTGGTCTTCAAACCCATCAGAGACTTGAGAAGGGATAAAACTTAAATACCTGAGTGAACCCAGAGTGCGAGTTCACAGCTTCCAAAATGAAAATATAACTGAGATAGTTTACTGCCTGAACAGTCACCCAACACTCTCTATAACATTGGAGCATTATCTTCTGCCTTCTGGCCCAAAATATCTGACAGACATATTTGTGAGGCAGGAACTATTGAGGACTTACTTACCCTGTCTTGGCAGAGTTTGGCCATCGACTCTGCCTGCATCTAAATTTGCCCATTTTTAGGCAGAATTCTGTCTGTGGAAGAAATGAGGACATTTTTCCCATTGGTTTGTTTGCCACATTTGAAGACAACTCCATAAGGATGTTCCTTGATGCTCATCTTCTTTGAGGCAGGCTGGGTGTCACCAGGAGTTAACTTGTCTTGTTGTCAGAGAAACTTTAGAACAATAAAACATCTTTAAATGTCATATTCTGTAGGTCTCTGAGGTTTTTGAAGCCCCTATTTAACTATTTTACCTTATATGTCTATAGAATCATATCTATTTATATTAGACCCAGAGTATATATTCTTGTGATAAAATTAGACATGGGCATGATTTCTTTTACAGAGAGGAAACTAGGTTTGAGCCAGGGACATATCTCTTTTCCTTTATCTTTCTTTTGTATGTAAGGAGATAGGAGCTGAAAAGAAGGAAAGAGGGATATAGACATATAGAGGGAGGATAGAACAAAATATAAATTACTGAATCTACTCCTCATCTCAAGGCCCTAATTGTTACTCACAAATAAGGTTATTTTTTAATTCAGTGGTATTGAATTTTGTATATTGATGCATCTCATTGACTTTTGTTTAAGTTTGGTTTTGCTGGGCAAGTTTGGATGAACCTTGGGTTTCTGGGCCATGTAGCCTCTGGTTCCTGGACATCCAGGCACTTTCAGAGGTGGGTTCTCTCTTGTGGCATGGGTTTCAAGCTGAACCAGTCATTGCTTAGTCACTAACACAATTTCTGCACCACATTTACCCCAGTACATCTTGCAGGCAGGACAAATAATAGGTACAAGGTTTTGTGGCTGGGTTGTTGTCCCAATCATTCTAATTGGAAGTAGTCTTGTCTACTTACAAGAAAAGGCCCAATCAGGTTCCTCATCCCCCATTTCTAGGAGTCTTAAGTAGGGTCACCCTCATAAATACCTGAAATTTTCCATTGCCCTAGGTTTCTATCTCATCCCCAAGATGCTCCCTGAATTCTGGTTATCCATCCCAGTACTCTATCCTTCCATCCTCCCTCAACCTGATCCCTCCAGGTCCCTACCTGCCCCCCAGTGGACATGTGGTGTCTCCTCTTGAGCCCTCATTCTTATTTAGCCTCTCTGGGTCTGTGGATTATAGCATGATTATCCTTTACTTTATAGGTAATATCCACTTATAAGTGAGTACACACCATGACTGTCTTTCTGGGCCTGGGTTACCTCACTCAGGATGATCTTTTCTAGCTCCATTCACTTGCCATGTCACTTTTTAAGAGCTGAGTGACACCCCATTTGGTAAATTTTCTTAATTTATTTTTCAGTTGAGGAATATCTAGATTGTTTCCAGTTCTTAGCTATGATGAGTAAAGCTGCTGTAACATAATTGAACAAGTGCCCTTGTCTTTGGATAGAGCTTCTTTTCAGGATATGCCCAAAAGTGGTATAGCTGGGTTTTGAAACAAATTTATTCCCAATTGTCTGATAAACCTCCCTACTGGTTTCCATAGTAACTATACAAATTTTCTCTCCCACCAACAATGGCGGACTCTTCCCTTTTCTCCATATCCTCATCAGCATGAGCTGTCACTTGTGATTTTGATATTAGCCATTCTGACAGGTGTAAGACGGACTCACAAAGTACTTTCGATTTGCTTTTCCCTTGTGGCTAAGGTTGTTGAACATTTCTTTAAGTGTTTCTCAGTTATTTGAGATTCCTCTATTGAGAAATCTTTCTTTAGATCTGTACCCCATTTTAAAATTGGGTTATTTGGTTTTCATATTTGATTTCTTGAATTCTGTCAGATGTGGAGTTGATGAAAATCTTTTCTCATCCTGAAGGCTGCAAAGTGTCCTTTGCCTTATAGAAACTTTTCAGTTTTGTGTTAATTATGTTAGTGCCTGTGCTATTGGTGTTTTGACCAGGAAGTTGTATTCTGTGTCCTCACTTTTTCTTATATCAAATGCAGTGTATCTGTATTTATGTTGAAGTCTTTCATCCCCTTGGACTTTAGTTTTGTGCAGGAATGATAGATATGTGTCTATTTGCATTCTTTTACATGAACACATTTAGCTTTAATAGCACCATTTGTTGAAGATGCTGCCTTTTTTCATGGTATATTTCTGACTTCTTTATTTTAAAAAAGGTGTCCATCATATGTAGATTTGTGTCTGGGTCTTCAATTTGATTCCATTGATCAGCCTGTCTGTTTTTGTGCCAATACCATGTAGTTTTTACCCTATAGCTCTGTAGCACAGCTTGAGATCTAGGATGATGATACCTCCAGAATTTCTCTTATTGTACAGAATTGTTTTAGCTATTCTGCTTTTTTGTTTTTCTATATTAAGTTGATGGTAGATTTTCCAAGGTCTGTAAAGAATTGTGTTAGTGTTTTGATGGCAACTGCATTAAGCATGTAGATTGCTTTGGTAAGATGATCATTTTTACTCTGTTAGTCCTACCTACCCAGGAGCATGGGAGATATTTCCATCTTCTGATATCTTCTTCAATTTCTTTCTCCAAAGGTTTGAAGTTTGTGCCATATAGGTCTTTCACTTGCTTGGTTAGAGTTACGCCAAGATATTTTATATTATTTGTGGCTATTGTGAAGGGTGTTGTTTCCCTGATTTCTTTCTCACCCCATTTATCATTTTTGTATAGGAGGGCTACTGATTTTTTTTTAGTTAATCTTGAATCCAGCCACTTTGCTAACAGAGTTTATCAGCTGTAGAGTTCCTTGGTACAATTTCTGGGGTTGCCTATGTATACTATCACGTCATCTGAGACTAGTGATATTTTGACTTTATTTATGATTTGTACCCCCTTGATCTCCCTTCCTTGTCTTATTGCTGTAGTTAGAAATTCAAGTAGTATATTGAATAAATATGTAGAGAGTGAACAAACTTTTCTTGTTCCTGATTTTAGTGGAATTGCTTCAAGTTTCTCTTCTCTTCATTTCATAATGACTATAGGCTAGCTTTATATGGCCTTAAATGTTCAGGTATGTATCTTGTATCCCTGCTCTCTCCAAGACTTTAAACATAAACAGATATTGGATTTTGTCAAAGGTTTTTTCAGCATCTAATGAAATGATCATGTGAGGTTTTCTTTTCTTTCAGTTTGTTTATAAGGTGGATTACATTGATGAATTTCAGTATATTGAAGCATCTCTGCATCCCTGGGATGAAGCCTACTTGATCAATTATCTTTTCTATGTTTTCTTAGATTTGGTTTGTGATTATTTTGCTGAGTATTTTTGCATCAATATTCACGAGGGTCAGTCTCTACTCTCCACACAACTTTGGAGAATGTCCTGTCCATTGGCTAGATCTGAATAGGGGTTCAATGCTTACTGTATGTATTGTCCTTGAGGTACAGTAGTTTGACCACTTACTCTTGGTGTGGAGGCCTGCTGGCACTCAGAGAAAGGATAAGCAGACTACCAAGATGAGACTTGATAGGCTTGATAGGTGGGGAAGGAGGTTTCCTTCTGTCATAGACCTAGGGGAGAGGAATAGGGTGAAAGAGGGAGGGGGAAAGAATGGGGGGATACAAGGGAAAGGATAACAATTGAGATATAATCTGAATAAATCAATTAAATAAAAAAAAGAAGGTTGAGAAAAATATTCATGAGGGAAATTGGTCTGTAGCTATTTTTCTTTGTTAAGTCTTTGTTTGGTCCTTTCATGATATCCTACGTTTCCTGTATGTTCCTTTCCTGTATTTTAAACTTTTTTTCACATTCCTTCTTTATTTGTTTTAGATCTTCCAGTTTATCTTTGAGTCCTGGGTTCCATTCTATGCTTGAGCCATTCTACATGTAAGAAATGTCTTTTCATTTTCTAGCTGAACTATTGGGGTTTTCAATTCGATATTTATTTCAGCTTTAGCCCTTTACAATATTTGGATCTCTTAAATGAATTCCATTATTATTTCCTGAGTTGACTTTTTCATCTCCATCAGCCTTCTGTTTGTGTTTTCTTGGGCATCACTCAGGCAGTTATTCTCTTTAAGTTCTTTCCTTAATTTCATTGAGCTGTTTCTTTGTTTCTTTAAACTCTTTTAATTCTTTGGTGAGGTTTAGGATTGTTCCTTTAAATTTTGTATATTGGGTTCATCTAGATGATTCTCATTAGCAAATATTTTTACACAACTTGTAGGTTTTGAAAGGAAATACTGGCTTGTTCTTTCATATTGTTTGCCCTTCTGTGAAGAAATTTCTCATGTAGTTTGTTAAATTGATTTTTCATTTGGTGTAAACAGGGCAATTTGGGTCAAGAGAGGATTTATGGACAAATTGGGCCTAGAGATTCGACATGACTTAGGAGGAATGAAGTTATTGGGGACAGGGGGGTGTAAGCTGGTGTGCAAGGTATTTATTCTTTTCTAAGCCTGGGATGTGCAGCTATGTATTGCCTAGTAGATAGTTTGGATTTTGTGGGATGTGCTGCGGTTAATGGGCAAACAAGGCAAATCTTCAAGGAAGTCTAGAGATTGGCTGTCACAACAGGCAGGACTCTCTAGACAAGTCTAGGGTAATGGTTGGGTGTGGGACCTGGGTTAGACCTGGCCGGTTAGTGAGGGTGCATTGAAGGAATTGTCAAGAAGATTCACTAGGCTAGACTCTGAAGATGGATGTGCAGAATAGAGATAGGTGGAAAGGTTGGATGTAGTGTGCCCAAAAGGAAGATTTAAATTCCTTTAAACCCAGAACCTGAATAGAGTCATGCAACTTTTTGTTAGTAAATGTGGAAAAAAGATGTACAACCAAAGCATAAACTGTGTGTGTGTTTTGTGTATGTTGATGGTGAATGTGAATTTTGATGTTTCAGCTTGACCAGAACATAAGATGTCCAAATATATTATTGGTGTTTCTGTGAAGGTAACGTCATGCAATATTAGCAATGGATTCTGTAAACTGAGTAAAGCTAAGTAGGAGAGAGAACTCTTTCTGTATAACTATGCTCCAAGGGGAAAATCAAGGTATGATTTTTCTGCTTTCAAATATGCACTAATGCATCAAGTGGCCTTGAATCTTAGTAATAGGAGCTTCTGAGTCTCCAGCTTAATGGCACTTCACAATTATGGAGAAAGCTATATTGAGGGAAAATATTTTTGCTTGCATAATTTATGTATAGCTATATGCATATTTATAATGTATAAATGGAATATATATTTTATACATGAGAAAGCCTAAGTCAATTCACTTTCTTTTATTTTTTTATGTTTTAGTGTGTGTGTGTGTGTGTGTGTGTGTGTGTGTGTGTGTGTGTGTGAAATCAGAAGGCAATTTTAGTGAGCAGTCCTTTTTTTCCCACTGTTTAGCCAAGAAGGCATCACGCTATCCCCTAGCTTCAGTTTTGAACAGCAAAACAATTTGTTTTTCTCAGTTCAAGAGAGGAGGAAATATAAACTCAGACTTGGTGTATGGCAAAGACTTTCTTCCTGAATCAAAGGTAACCATCTTTCTTGGTGTTCTAACTACGATGGTATCCTTGTAATTAAAGTTCTAATCCCATCCCATAGAGCTCTGCCTTCTTGAGCTAATTGGTTCCCATATGCTTCACCTCCTAACCAGCGTATAGTTGTGTCCTAGTTTGTACATATGCAAGATTTGTAGTCATATAATGGGTACATATATGTTTCATCCATTTTGAAAAACACTGAAAGCTTGGAGAATATCTTTGACTTGTAAACCTCACAAACTGAAACACAACCAAATTCACAGGATTCATCCATATGTGCTATTAGGCACAAGAAAAGCCTAGATGTTTCCCCTGGGGTAAATCCTGAGAGAAGAAATGAAAGTAGGATTGTAGATTATCTTTTAATTCAAACAAAGCATGTCAGCTGCATTAATCTATTTTCTGTTGCTATAGGAAAAAAAAATCTCAGTTTTGATTCTTTGTAAAAGAGGAGGTTTATTTGCCTCTTAGTTCTTGGAGTTCAAGGACATGATACCATCCTTGTCGTGACTCTGGTAAGGCCGCCTGAGTACATTACATCTTGGAAGCACATGATATATCATATCATAAGACAGGAATCTAGACACTGAGATGAAGTGGAGTTCTATTTCTTTTAATCCTATCAAGAAAACTAACCAGAGTCCTGGGAGAACTACATAAATTATTTCCAAGGCTAGTGACTCCAGTGGTTTCTCACTAGCCTCAAACAAAAATGAAAACCCTTTAGTATTGCAAGCCTTGGAACATGCTTCAAGTACATGAAAAAATTGTAAAGGAATGCATCCAGATCATATAATTTGCTAAGAAGTAATTTTCCTCCCTTAGGCAAAAATAGGGATGTTCAATGGTTTTTATGACATAGTGACTTCAAAGATCTTTCCTCATTTCCAATTCATAAATGTAGGTTTGACTATTTGCCACTGATGTACACTAACTCATTTGTACATTTCTTTAAGATGTCTCAAAAGTACCATGATAATTCTACTGTAAATATATGACACTTCGTTAACTTCCTTTTCTCTACAGGCTCATATCATCAAAACAAGTATATTCTGCATCAAATTGGATTCTACTTCCCCAGCTATATGGTTAGAAATTTGCAAATGTAGTAAAATCACCCAAGTGATTCAAATTTTCTGCTTCAAAAACACTTTATTGGAAGTGCTTGTTGTCATCACAAGGATTTGAGTCTGAAGAAATGAGCTAGAGAATTGGAATGTTCTATGTTATAGTTACAGAGATACTTCAAAGAAAAATGTGAAGAGATGAGCTTCAAGCTAGGTCCTAGATTTGGAGGGTGGTCTATGATGGGAAGTACTTGGAACAGATTATGATAAAGACGAAAAGGCTAGGCCTTCACAAAAGCCAACATCTGAGCACACTCAATTCTCAGGGAGTACTTTGGTTAGGGCAACAGAATTCTACACAAATGAGGCATATAGTCTGCTCCTAAGTGTGACTTATTGCTATGTAAAGCATCCTTTTATTTGATTGTTTACAGTAATAAAGCTACCCACCAAAGTATCACACACTATGAGCTCAGCTCATAGTGTAGCTGGGTTAAAGGAGTAGAAACTAAATATAGAATGGGAGTTAGTGATGGGTTGTCAAGTTATGTAGATTCCTTCTTTATAATACTGTCATAGGAATAGATTAGGCCTCATATGGCTGAATTTATTCCTACAGAACTGGGCCACTATAAAGGCACACCATACCTTGGCTCAATTAGCACACTATCATTTTACTTTCCTTTTCTCTCCAATGTTTTGACACATCAGGGGATGAGCTACAGGTTATTGAACCCTCTAGGCACAAGAATTGACTCAAATAAAATTTAATTTATAAATACTCCGGGATTGGGTATTATATTATAACATCTCAAAAGAGACTAAGTGTTGCTTATTTTTATAGCCTATGGCAGCATCTTGCTCTTTTTTCCCCTTACTATCTTTCCATATCAGGTGTCAAACTAATGTCTGCACTTAAATAAATGAGACAATTCACTAATTTATCATGATTCAATTTCTCTCATATTCTTGAATAAGCTAAAAAGTCCATATAATTCTCTTAATTATAGCTAAAAATATAGATCATAAGGCAGCAAAATTTAATATCATTCACATTCTTCTTTTTCTTGTTCATATTTATTTGTTCAAATCTCAACAGAAATCTTTGCTCCAATGCCATTGATTCTAAATCACCAGGAACAATCACTGATTCTGTTTGTTTTGTGAAATTCAAAACTTAAACTAAGGACATTTTGCCCAGTAGCTAGTTTGCCACGTTTGAAGGCATCTTCATAATGAGGTTCTTTGATGCTCATCATCTTCTTTGAGGTAGGCTAGGTGTTGCCAGGAGTTAACCTGGAACCTTTAAAACAGTAAAACAAACATCTTTAAATGTCCATATTCTATAGGCCTCTGAGGTTTTTGAACACCTTATCTAAATATTTTACCTTATCTATCTGTAGAATAGTATCTGTTGAACCTAGAATAAATAGTCTTGAGATAAAAATAACCTAATAGCTGGGCATGGTGGTGCACATCTTTAATCCCAGCACTCAGGAGGCAGAGGCAGGAGGATCCCTATGAGTTTGAGGCCAACATGGTCTACAAAGTGAATCCAGGACAGCCAAGGCTACACAGAGAGATTCTGTCTCGAAAAAACAAAGAAAAATAGACTAGTAATTGACATGACCATTATTTTATCCACTAACAATTAACTTGTATTATGTAATTATCCTAAACAGCCTGCAATAACATTTTCGAAGTATTGGAGGTAAGCCTTGGATTTTACTTGAGTTGTATGGGTGAAATACCTCATATTAGAGTAGAAATATATATAATGTGTATGAAGAATAATCTTAAATTTGAATTCTTTACCAATGTATCAAAATTAAACTTTTTTGCATAAATATACAAAATTCTATATCAATGAGTTAAAAAATAATCTTCCCAATCTCAATCTGGTCTTCCTCTTAGTCTTCAGATGGATATTTTCCAGTGTAGTTCTACCCATTTACCAGACAGAATTGACCTATTAACTGTTAAAGCATGTGATTCTCCTGTTTTGTTTCTCAAGGTTCCTCTTAACCTGATGAGTGTAACCTGAACATTTTATACAGTTCTTACAGTCTTCTGTTGCTTTTCAAGCTGTTCTGACTTCATGTCACTCTTACAAGCACAAGTTGCTCACATTACCCTTGTGAAAGCACTTCTGGGTGGGAAGAATGACCCCAAGTGGATTGCACAATATAGAGAGTTGTGCAAGATAGATGCCCATCAAGGAAAAAACGGCTAGAAGTTTGGTATGTAGTCCAGGCCAGGGAAACATTCAAGACCATGGAGCAGTTTTGACTTAATATTGTAGATGAAATGTGATAAGTGACCTTATGATGAAACCCTGGCTGGCCATCTTTTGGCAACACGTGGTCTATATGGAAGAATACTTTTGTGTGGCGCCCGCACCACCATGGTACCGAGTCGAGGGCGAGGGACTGCGGGTTTAACTCATACACACACACACACACACACACACACACACACACACACACACACACACAATAACACAGCGGGTCCTTCGTGCTAAGAGAGCAGCAGCCGCCGCAGCGGTTTATTATTCTTCTTCCCCAGAGTTCCAAAGAGCCTTCTTATGGGCAGCCAAACAGGAATCCTCCTCCCAGGTGAAATCCCTCAAGAGGTGATTGCACACAGGAGGAAAAGTCTCGAGGAAGGGAGGGGCGCGTTCTCAGAGCAGTAAACATGACTAGCTAACCAAGATAAACACAGACATGGAAGCTGCTAGAAACAGGACATGAAACAGCGAGACAGGCAGGCAACCCAGTCGGGCCTGGTTCCTACACTTTTGCTCAATGGAACATTTGATGACATAGACTTTTCTACAAAGTCTATCGTATAAATGATAATGTAGTAAAGTATTAAATATGTAAAGTATTAAAAATATTTTAATTTCTAGTTCCTGCTTGACCAGAATGATACTACCCAACATATTTTGCCTTCTTTGTCAATCTCTAATATGAGTTATTGACCTTAATAAGACTGGACAATTTAAAACTATGAGAAGATTGTATTTTTGTATTTAGGGATACACACACGCAAGCATACACAAACACACACACACAAACACACATACACACAAAACCCAATAACAATTGAAGGAATATAGACCATGAATTTGAATAAGAGCAAGAAAGGTACATGTGAAAGGTTTGAGGGAGGAAAAAGAAAAGGGCAAATGGCGTAATTTAATAATTACAGATATTTACTGTCTCATTTATTTCATCCTGGAATAGTTGATTTCTATCATTTCTTTGATTATGTTTCTTAGTAAGTATTTTCAATATTTGAGTGTGTGTTTTGATGCAGTTTCTGTGACACTTTTGACACTAATATATATAATATATAATATATATAATATATTCTCTATACCATCCAATATGATTTCTACTAGACACATGTAGCTACTGAGCACTGGGATAAATTTTTGTATAATTAAAATAAAAAACAGTATGCAGGTCATAAGGCTGTGCTGTTCTTAGAGGTACTACATCTCTTTCAAGAAGCGTAAGGGAGTCTAGAGGGAAAGTGGGGGAGAAGGATAAAAAGACCTAGCTAGAGATGACAAGAGCTCCACAAGAAGACCAACACAGCTAACTAACCAGGGCCCAGAGGGGCCTGTGGAGTCTGAAACACCAATCAAGGACCATGCATGGACTGGACCTAGGCTCTCTACATAGATGTAGCTGATGGTAGCTCAGACATGGGTCTACGAGTATGGGGACATGGACTCTGTTGCCTGATTTTTGGTAGCTTTCCCCTGACAGGACTGCTTTGCCAGGCCATAGGGGAAGATGATGAACTCGCTCCTGATGAGCTGGGGTGCATGGGTAGGGGAGCAGCCCCTTTTCTGAGGAATAAGGGAGGGGAGTTGGGGCAGGGAGGAGGTGAGGTGGGGCCAGGAGGGGCAAGGCAGGGAGGGGGAGGGGTGGAGGGGGTGAAAGAGGGAGGGCACTATGTCCTGGATGTAAAGTGAATAAATAAATAAATTAATTAATTACAAAAAATTGCCTGTGCAAAATTCTAAAAATGCATACATTCTTATCCTTGCAGTTTTTATTCTCTTCCAGGTCTGTCTGAAAATGCCAGGATACTTATGACAAGAATGACCCCAGGAAGAATTCGATGAGGAAAATGCAGTTTTAATACTGGACCCAGTTACTGAGGAGCCCACACAGACCATCCTATGGAATCAAGTGTTTCTTCAACGAAAGACTTCAAACCACCATTCCCTCTGCCTGCCAACTTCTAAGCATATCAAACCCTCAAGAAAATCCTGCCCAGGGCTTTCCCTGCTGGCTACCCTGCCTCCTATTAATGACGTGTCTCAAAAGCACTCTCTGGGACTAGGGTTGTTATCATAATTTGAGTATGGATGGCAAGAAAATGGAGGTTTCTTTAGACTATGGAGACATTCATAGTCTAAACAAAAAAATATATTCCTAACACATTGGTGGAGGCTAGAATGAAGCTGGTCCCCAAGAAACCTAAGGTAGTCACCAAAGGACCCAGGCCTCAAGAAAACTGCAAGAGGAGGAAGAAAAAGGAGAGTGGCATAGTTGAAGTGCTAACTTCAGCTCAAAAGTCAATGTTTGCAGCCTGAGGAAGAATTGCTATGAGAGCCATTCAGCCTGCGGCTGTGAATTGCAGTCCTTTTCCTGCTTCTCCGGAGGCCTTCCTGCTACAATCCTCTGGGTCTAGGTGGTAGTCCACCACAGAATGCTCCCTGTGGATAGGAAAGGCTGGGCTTGCCTGCACTTTCACCCTGATCAGACCTGGGTTCCAGATGCTTCCCAAAGGATTATTTCCCTCTTCCTGTTACCAGGCTGTGTTTTCCTATCCCCAGGAGCAAAATGTGTTCAAAGCAACAATGAGATCCTGAGAAATCGGTGGAGTGGCTAGGCTTAGGATCTATACCTCGGGTGGGGGAACGGGTTCTGCTCAAACTACTGTGCTAACCAAGGACAATGCATGCAGTAAACCTAGGTCCCCCATTCAGATCTAGCCAATGGACAGGGCATTCTCCACAGTTCTGTGGAGAGCAGGGACTGACTCTGACATGAACTATGGTGCCCCATATTTGACCACTTCGCTTGGGACAGGATGCCTGGTGGCAGTCAGAGGAAGGGCTGGGACCATATACTGGGGGAAGAGGTCCTCTTCTGTCACAAATCTAGGGAAGGTGAATAGTGTGAAAGAGGGAGGGGGGAATCGCAAGATACAAGTGAGGGGATAACAATTGAGATGTAATATGAAAATTTTACTTAAATACAATAAAAAAATTTTAAGATACTGAGAAAATTTACAAGAGAGATGTAATATGTGCAGAAGATTATAATATGCCACCTTAGATGATGTTAAGGTTTTATTCTGATTGGAAAACAAAGAGGATATACAGGAGGAGGAAGTCCCCCTCAGTCACAGTCATAAGGGAGGGGAGTAAGGGGAAAATGGGACTGAGGGAGGAATGGAAGGATACAAGGGATGGGATAAACTTTGAAATATAATATGAATAAATTTAAAAAAAAAACCAGACTTTATGCTTAAAAAAAAAGAGGCTTTTCCAGGAATTAGTCCAAGTGAGGTTGGTTATCTTTCTTCCTTTTGGCCTCCTATGATGTACTCCTCACAAAGAGGGATTTTCTCCACTTGAAATTCTTTTTGGCAGCCCTCTTCCTCCTCTTACTAGACTACAAGATGGAAAGTCAGCTGAAATTTCTAACATTACCTGATCTAGTCCCATCATGGCCTACATCAGGCTGTTCAACAAGCACCTGCTAACTTGTTTCATAATACCTGTTGATATATAAGCAGACTGTCTATTAGGATTTTCCCAACATTCCAGGAAGAAAAAAAAAACCAATAAGACACTAAAGTCAGAGAGAGTTTGCCCCTGTCTAGAGAGTGTGTTGATAAATATATACCTCCTCTCAAACCTGAGGCTTGTGGCCTTTGCAATCTATAACTGGTCAACCCATTCTGGTTATATACACTAATGAGTTTAGCTGCATGGCCTGTAAAACAGCCTACTGGGGGACAGCTTCAGCAAAACAACTCATTTCATTGGGTGGAACAGATGCTATTCATGCTTTTGGGGTACAGGTGGAGGCTTTCAGGGTGAATGTACATCGTTGGCTAGAGCCAAGGTGCTGACAATGCCTTAGTTGCCTGAAGAGGAATGCTTGCTGAACGTTACCTTATAACAAGAGAGAGGACATTTATACTACAACCTGGTCACCGGGCTATGTGACCACCTCAAGGCTGCCAGAGGTGGACTACATGAACTGGGACAGGCAGGCCCACAACAGTGACTGAAGGGACCAACACCTGCCTCTGCCTGTCTCAAGATGAAAATTTTAAGTCTCAGGGCACAACTCATCTTCCCTCTTGTGCCAGCTCAGCATCTGCAGTTACATGGTTCCCCACCACACACACTTAACCAAAATTTGCCTTGCCTACGGGAGGTCTAGGGATAAAGAAAGAGCAGAGATTGAGGGAATGGCAGACCAATGAGTGGCCCAGCTTGAGACCCACAGGATGGGAGAGAGCCAACCCCTGTCACTTTAAATGACAGGCTGCTTTGCTTGCAGACAGGAAACAGGCACTACAGTCTTCATTCAGCAGCTGATGGAGATAGGTGCAGAGACCCACAGTAGACGGGTGTTGTACCTACACAGGAAAAACCTGGGCAACAATGAGAAATTAATTTGAGAGGTTTCTTCTTATTGGACTGAGAAAACACTACTGAGTGGACAGCACTTTGCAATTTAGGTGCCTTGTCTGACCTTCATAAAATGTGAGCATCATTAATATAAGCATGATTTGATTCACTGATAGTTATCTACCTGAGATTTTATTTCTACATGTTTAAATAGATGCCACAGAATATTCACCATTGCAATAGCAATAAAATAAACTATCTAAAAGCTTCTTTCAAAAAGTTATTTTAAAATGTTCTCTGCCCAATGCCACAGAAACATTTTTCTTATCTAAGAGGGAAGAGGATCAGTTCCCATACTCATGCTTAATGAGAGCTTCTTCTAGAATCTACCATGGAATGGGCAGATGCTTCATCTACTTTCCATAAACATCTTCAGTATAAAGCCTGAGGACTTCCCAAGACTGTATGTGTAATGTTTAGGTAGTGCAAAGCCTTGAAAAGAAGATCTGATTCACCATGATTGAATTACCCATGCATTCTTTAATATCATAAACAAATGCAAATATGCATTTCTAAGTTTGAAATAGGTAACTTGAGTAAACAAATCTACAAATGACAAACCTTTCCTCTAGTCACTCTCAACTATTTCTGTTACATACTTTTTTCTGTTTCCAAGATTTTTCCTCTATAAAGGCCATATTCCAGTTTGTAGTTCACGTCAATACAAAATTTGAACATTCAGCTTGATGAACAGAAAGAAAGGCACACTCTTTAAAGTTTGTCAACATATATTCTAATGCCAAGTTTACATTTTTGCTAAAACACCCCATAACTTTATCCACAACTTATCTGATAAATGATGAGTAGACCTTTCCAGTCCCATGGGAGGGGCGGCTGCCCTTTATCTCCTTAGGGAGCAGGATCGCTTTACTTGCTCTGAGAATGTCCCTTGGCTTTGCCTTTGGTCTCGGGTTTGTAGGCAGATTTGGCTTGCATCTTCTCTACCTCTTCAATCAAAGCCTGTTCATAAGGAGACAAGGCAGCATTGGGCATGGCTTTACTGATCTTAGCTAAAAAGTCCTTCACTGTTGCCTGGCTGGTTTCAGCATAGGCTCTTGGACCCCATAGGAACTGATAGCATGGTGGATCACTGTCAGGAATCTGACAGTATTCCAGGTACTTTTCTTCCACTAGATCTTCAGTGATGAGCTTCCTTACATTCCCAAAGATGAGGTGTGGGACCTCATCACAGACTCCTAACATATTCAGGAAGTGCCAGACCTCCTTCTCTGTGGCACTGTAGCCATTTAAGTAGATCACACTGAGGAGAGGAGTCAGAATGCCCCTGTTGGGAACACCCAGCTCAGTGCTGCTACTTCCATCATCCTTGAAATCTAGCTTGCTGACAAGCATGTAGGCCTGCCCATTGGGCTGGACTTCTTCCATCTCAATGCCAAACGCTATGTCCAGTCGACGACGGGCTATCTCAAAGATCTCAGGGAAGTGCTCCTTGAAACTTTTGTTGATAACTTTCAGCATATCTCCCCTCCTTGCAGGCTGTTTAATTTTGTACCTGCAGAGCAAAAATGACACCAGCAATGCTGCCTTCTTTGATAAAAGATCCATGTGTTTGCTTCCAGCGGAGAGTGGGGCCATAAAGGAACTACCATTTTTCTCTCTTTGGCCCTTTGCTCCTTTACCAGACCTTTTGTGAGGCATATCAGCATTGGTGGTGGGTGCCTTGCCCTGTGGGAAGCCAGCAGTAGAAGTACTTGGCCCAGCATCTCCTGAAGCTTGGTCAGAGCAGACAAGTGACTCTCCTTTCTCTGCTGCCTTTGCCTGAGCTTCATTTAGTCCCTTGGCCTCATCTTGGTTCTGCCAATGTTTCTCACGAGCTCGGGCCTTGCTCTTTTTTCCTCTGGGCATGATGGCTGTGGACAGGAATAGAAAGCAGTACTTTAGATAACAGTGACTTGGATCAGGAAAACAATGACCTATAAGCATTTTTCTAGACTGCAAAATGCTGCAGGAAGGTCCCACTATGCTTTCAAATGCTCATATCAGTGCCTTGAGATCTGGCTATCCCCCTGCCAAGGGTAATGCTATATATGATCAACTATCTCCCATAACCATGGGGTGTTGAGGAATGTTCCCCAATTACTCTGAATAGCGAAATAAATGTCCTGAAGACTATGACTGGGTAGAAGAGAGATGGGGAGAATTTAGGTCCCGGGACTGGGTTCCAGAGATGAGAGCAGAAAGCAGCTGAGCAGACAACAGAAGGAGAAGAGAGAAAGGAGTTTAGATAAGGCAAGGTGGGTCTCAGTATGTGGCTGTGGGAAGAGACTGATGGATCTGAAGCCCCCCAGGGATTCATCTGATTGCCAAGTGATTGCTTTTTATGTGTATTTTAAAGATATTAGGTAAGAAGCCCAGCAGACTGCTTATAGTTTCAAAATAAACCATAGTCTCACTGTGTCAGTCTTTAGGGAAACTAGCTGGTTAGAGAAAACCACAGCCTTCTTGAGTTACTATGTCATTAACACAGATAGAATAATTTTTCGTTCTACAACTAATGGTAAATGAATGCAGGAGTTGAATGTAATTTCATTGACTGAGAAATCCTGAGTGAAAGATGGTTTCTAACCCAAAGGGTATGGAAACAAAGTACAATGTATTTAAATGGTGCTGCTCTCTTAAACTAAGCTGCTGCTTCCAACAAAGCTGACAGAGGTTAGGCAACAGAGGCTGCTATGATCTCTCTTGAACCACAGCCTACAGGCAGAGCTTCAGGGTTGAAAACATGCTAGAAAGGGTTAGGCCTACAACTACAGTTCAAAGGACAGTGTCATGACAGAGAGGGCTTGGATATTTTCTGACTTCGTTTTGTTGTTGTTGTCACTAACCTGGTTGCACTGTTTGCAATGCTGATCATGGTATTCTGTGCCTTCTCTATAAAACTTCCAAATGAACTAAAGTAGGGAGGGAACTGAAGAACGTAATGTTAAGTTACGAACAATGATAACAGAGGAGGAAAAAAAGAACTCTGCCCAAAAGAAACTAGTAAGGTGATAGCAGCTAGAGGTCAGGGCTCTCTAACTGCAAGATGTCTGTCAGCTATGTCTGGAGAGAGCTATCCAGATGAGACCTGAGACGCTTTGGTCATATATTGGGGGAGCAGGTCCCATTTTGGCAAAAACTAAATTCCAAAAAAAATATATGGGCAAGACATTGATGCTGCAATATGAGAAAGAACAACTGGCCTGAAACTTAGAATTCTCTTGTTCCTTTGCTTGACTTTTCTTTGAAATGTTTTGAGTTAAAATGATATGGCATTGAGGTGACTGACATATCTGAACATGGGCTGTGGTAGCACTTGCCCTTAATCCCAACACAAAGGAGGCAGAGACTGGCAGGTCTGTGTAAGTTCTAAACCATCCTGGCCTACACAGTATGTCAGAGCACGACTGCCTGCTGATAAGCTACTTGCATAGACTGTTTAGTATTCAAAATGACAAAATTTTCCTTAGAGACACTATGGAAGTTTTCTCTTAATAGTGGATAATAATGTACTAACTGACTTACTCATCAATCTTAGATTTATGTAAGGAAAAGATGATGTCACACTGCCCTAAAAGGCCAGCCAGTCTCCTTAGAAAATAAGGCTTCCTTAGAAGTTGAGGGGAGAGGAGGGACTGCCTCTATCCGGAACTGTGGTGCCCATAGTCTGATCCCTTCCCCTAGGTGTGGAGGCCAGGTGGCACACAGAGGAAGGGGAAGCAGGCTCTCCAGATGAGACCTGAGAGGCTTTGGTCATATGGTGGGGGAGCAGGTTCCATTCTGTCAGTGAGCTAGGAGAGGGGAATAGGGCAGAAGAAGGAGGGGGTGGGAATGGGAAGATGCAAGTGAGGGGACAACAATGGGGATGAAATCTGAATAATTTATAATGAATTAAGACAAAAGCAGGAAATAGGGCTTCTACTGAGAGTAATCATGACAAATGGTATTTTGGCATAATAGGGCTACCCCACCTACCAATATGAGGACCCAGAGCTAGGCTGGGAGAAGAACATGCAAGCTGCATGCCTCCCACAGACAGATGCTATGGAATGCTGACTGAGGTGAGGTGACACAATGCTCTGGGCAGCCAGTTTATCCCTTTAAATGTGAGTACATGCCAGCCTAAATTAGGTCCCAAAACTCAAAGGCTCCTGTCCTTACATATGAGAGGCAGAACCATCTATTCCATATGTAGAATGGGGTTAGATGAAAACAGCTGCAAAAATTTAGAAACCCAGGTAAAAGATCCCGAGGATATGCTTAAGTGAGTTGAAAGTTGATTTTAAAATATAATAATGCCTTTTCTACTGCTCTGGGCAGTGGGCTTATCCTTTTAGTTGTGAGGAACTCACACACAAACACACACACACACACACACACACACACACACACACACACAAACATATTCCTACTTTGATATGTTTTCTACCCATACAACTCACTTATAATTCAATGTTTACTTCTGGTAATTTTAAAGATGCTATTATAAACAATTTAGAAAATTTAAATAATGCAAGTTAATTGTTATCTCGTCAACTCATGGTCAAGTCAGATATTATTCTAATTTATCATAGAAATATCCATCCTAGAGTTAATAGATAGATATGATTCTATAGATTGGTTATGTAAAAATGAAAAAATAGATGGCCTTCAAACACCTTAGATAGCTACAGAAAAGGCACATAATGGCATTTTCATTAACTTAAGGTTCTTCGACAATGAGACATACCAGCTCCTGGAAACACCCCCAGCAGCCTGTCTCAAGGATGATGAGCATCAAAGAACTTCCATACGGAGATAGCTTCAAATGTACCAAAAAAGCCACTGGACAAAGAAATGCCCTTCTTCCAACACAGCCAGAATTCTGCCTAAAATGAGCAAGCCTGGATGCAGGTTGTGTTGACTGCAGATTATGCCAAGACAGGGTAAGCAAATCATAAATAGTTCTTCCTTCACAGATATATCTGTCAGCTATACTTTACCAAAAGGCTAAAGATGATGCTCCAATACTATCGAATTTTTGTGTGGTTGTCCAATCAGTGAACTGTCTCTGTCATTTCTTAGTTTAGGACACTGCTAGCATGCACTTCCTCTTTATTAAGGTAATTAATTTTATTCCTTCACAAACCTATGGCAGTGTGGAAGGCCAAATAGCTATATTACACAATTACGGTTAGTTGCTTGGGAGTTAAGAAGATGCTTTAAGATCTAGATAGATGTCTTTAGATTTATAGGCACAACATTGGATAGAGAATAAATTAGATACAAAACCTGAGGCTCACTTAAATAGGATAAATAATATTTTCTTTAAGGTTGCCAAATACCCTTTAACTAGACATTATGTATATAAGTCTTACCTATTGTTTTCCATGATTGTTCCATAATCATTTGTACTACATTTAGTTTAGAAATGGCCTTTCTAATCAGATTGAAAGGGGGAGATGTTGGAAATAGGTCCAAATGCTTATTACAGTACTTGAGATCTGGTTACCTCCTGGACATGGGCGTTGCTATGAATGTTGAACTATCTCCTGTAACCATGTGATGATAAGGAATGGTCCATGGTTACCCGTGATTGAGTAAATAAAGGTGCTGAAGCCGATGGCTGCATAGAACAGAGGAGGGCAGGGTGTTAGGTTCCTGGACTTGGGTGTTAAAGATAAGAGGGGAGAGGAGAAAGCAGCTGAGCAGAGGACAGTAGGAGAAGAGAGAAAGGAGTCATGTTAAGGCAAGATGCTGCTGAGTAAGTGGCTGCAGTAACAGGAGCAGAAGCAGCCCTGAGAGTCCCAGATTACCAAGGGATTGGTTTTTATGTGTGCTTTTAAAAGTACTAAGATTACAGGACCTCAGAATCTGCCCAGCATAGTGCTTCCAGCTTAAAAGTAAACCACAGTCTCTCTGTGGCAGTTGTGAGGTAGCTAGCTGGTTAGAGGAAACTACAGGCTTAATAAGTTCCTGAGTGATCAATATAGAAAGAATAATTTATCCTTCTAGAACAGCAAACATCCTGACTTTCCTTAACATTTCTTTTCCCACATTTACAGAGGAACACTGCTGTGAGAATACACTGGGCTCCTGTTCTCACCAGCTTTCATGAGGTCTGACTTACATAGGTTTCTGACTACCCTCAGTTCTTCTCATACCTGGAACTGTTCTACCCTCCTTGCCCTATAAAAATGTGCAGGGGCCTGGATAAAAGCATCAGAGGCCTCAGTGTACTGAAACGACTGGGTGCGGATAGTTTTGAATTCTATAATGCTCTTTGGTATCTTCCACCATCCTTGAGATTCCTTTCCTAGCTCTGCAAAAAACACAGAACCGTCCTTTTCACCAGGTTCTACAGTATCAAAAGAGGAATTTTATCTCTGGCCTGAAATATATAGACATGTTGATGGACTGGGATGGTAGCTCAGTCCACAATGAGCTTGCCGTGCAAACCCAAGGTCCTGAGTTTTAGATCCAGAATCCATGTTTAAAAATCAAACTGTGTGTGGTGGATTGAACTGTATTATCAGTGCTAGAGTGGAGACAGAAGGATCTCTTGGGCTCAGCAACCAGCAAAGGTAACCTACTTGCCAGATCCAGGCCAGAAACAGACCCCATGTCACAAGCAGGACAGAGAGTTCCCGGGGGAAAAATACCTTAAGTTGGCCTCTCGTTTCCACAAGCATGCAGTCACACAGTGGGGCACACACACACATACATATGCACTCAGACGAAATGGATTACTTCCACACACACACCAAGATGTGAGGGAGATGCTGAAACTCACAACACTAATCTTTGCCCTCTTGGGCTGAAACGCCCTGGGAACAGTGACTGTGGCTAGTCAGGCCACATGGCCAGGTTGTACTACATAGGTTCTAGGATTTAAGTGGCTCTGTTCTTTTGGAAGTGATCCCACATTTTCATGTGTCTTTTTTCCCTTGTACGTGAATGACACTCTCCCCACTTCCCTCACCTATTACTCTTTTTCGTCACTTCCTTTTAACTCATTCTGATCAAATTCCCATTAGCCTCTTATTTCTAGCAATGCATGAGGGTTTTGGAGAGAGGCATCCACTCTTTCACTTATTTATTTATATTCAGTGATCCATGGTTTTAGTTCCCTGGATATTCAACCTAGGGCTTCATGAACACTAGGCAAATGTCCTCTGTCTCTGGTCCATTTGAGATTTTTAAAAGAGTTTCAGGAACTATAAAAGTCTCAGGATATCAAGGGTGTATGGTTCTTTCTGACCACCACATGACGGGTGTGGGTACCCTACATTATGTTTCCTCTAGCCCATACCTGCTGGGCGTGGCTACCTTAAGCCTCATAGGACTTCCCACTTATGACTCCCTCTGACTCCCAAACTCTGGGCTTGGCTACCCTAAGCTTCATGGTTCCTCCCACTTATGGTTGCTGAGAGCTGGTCAGGACTATTCTAAGTCTCCTGGTATCTACAGGTCAAGGATCTCTTTGACTCCCTCCTGCTGGCTCTCTCACACTACCTAGTGCTTATGGCTCCCTGTAACTCCCAAGTACTGTGCATGGCTAAGCTAAACAGCATACCATCTCCTGCTTAGGGCTCCCTCTGACCCCAACCGCTTGGGTGTGGCTACACTAAGTCTCTGAGTATCTCCTACTTAGGGCTCCCACTTGCAGGGAGTGGGTATCCTCAGTCTCAGGACACTACCCACTTATGGCTCACAAAACCAACACAGGACTACTCTAAGTACCATGGTATCTCCCAGCTAAGGCTCCCTCTGACTTGGTGTGGTTACAATAAGTCTCTGAGTATCTCCTCATCGAGGCTCCCTCTTATTTCCACTTGCAGTGCATGGCTACCCTAAGACTGGTAGGATCTCTTGTTTATGGCCTCCTCTGTCTCCCTCGTGCTGGATGTGGTCACGTTTAACTTCACAGTTATCTCCTGCTCATGGCTCCCTCTGATTCCCAAGTGCTGAGCAGGGCTTCCTTAAGTATAATGATTTCTCCCACTCAGGGCTCCCTGTGACTCTCATGTGCTCGGCATGGCTACACTAAGCTTCTGAGCATCTCCATCGTATGGCTCCCTCCTATTCTTTAGTGTTGGGCCTCCCAGATCCTCATGCTATCTCCCACCTATGGTTCCCAAGTGCTGTGCAGGACTACCCTAAGGCTCATGGTACCTCCTGGTTTTGGTGTTCCCCCCCCCCACTACTGCTCAGCCTCACAAGTGCTGGGCGTGACTAAGTCATTGAGTATCTCCTGTTTATAGCTCCATCTTACTCCCTAGTGCTGGGTGTGGCTAAGCTAAGCCTCACATTATCTCCCCCTTAAAGGCATGGACTCTCTACTGGTGGGCAAGCCTAACCTTCAGGATATCTCCCACTTATGGCTCCCAAATGCTGGCATGGACTACCCTGACCTTCAATGTAACACCAGGTTATGGCTCCCTGTGACTCCCAAGTGCTGGGTGTGGTCATGCTGAGCCTCATATTATCTCCCCCTTGTGGCTCCCTCTTACTCTCTAGTGCTGGGAAGCTGTAAATCTCTTGGTATCCCCCACTTACAGCTCCAAAGTGCTGAGTAGCACAACCCTAACCCTTGCAGTAACTCCCAGCTATGGCTCCCAGTGACTCCCACGTGCTGGGCGAGGCTATGATCATTATGAAAGGACCTCCATTTATGGCTGCTAAAGACTCCCTTGTGCTGGGCATAGCTATACTAAGCCTCATACTATCTCCTCCTTTGGGCTCCTTCTTAGTCCCTAGTGGTGGGCATACCTAATTCTCATGGGATCTCCCACTTATTGCTCTCAAGTGCTCAGCAGCACTATCCTAACCCTGGTGATATTGTGAGTTAAGGCTCCCTTGCTGGTGCTGGCCATGGCTACCCTAACCCACACACTGCCTACATCTTATGGCTCCTTCTGACTTCCAAAGGCTGAGCTGGGCTACCCTAAGCCTCATGGGATCTCCCACTTAGGGCTTTCAATGACTCCTAGGTGCTGGGCGTGGCTATGCTAATTCTCACAGGACCTCCAACTTATGGCTCCCTGTGTCTCCCACTTGCTGGGTGTGCCTATGCTAATCATCATACAACTGCCCACTTCTGGCTCCAACTTACTCCCTAGTGCTGGCCAAACCTAATTCTCATGCTATATCCCACTTACAGCTCTGAAGTCTTGAGCAGAACTACCTTAACCATGGTAGTATCTTGCAGTTAAGGCTCCCAGTGATGCCCACATGCAGGGCATGGCTAAGCTAATTTCCACACTACTTCCCTCTTAAGGCTCTCTGTGACATCCAAATGCCAGGCGTGGCTATGCTAATTATGACAGGACCTCCCACTTAGTCCTCTCTGTGTCTACCACATGCAGGGCGTGGCTATGCTAATCATCACAGGACCTCCCTCTTATGCCTCTCTGTGACTCCCACATGCAGGCGTGGCTATGCTAATTAGAACAGGAACGCCCACTTATGCCTCCATGTGACTTCCACATGCACGGTGTGGCTATGCTAATTAGCACAGGACAGCCCACTTATACATCCCTGTGACTCCCACTTGCAGGGCAAGGCTCCTGCTTAGGGCTCCCACAGACTGGCAAGGTCTGATCTTGGCTAACATAAGCCTCATAGTGTCTCTCTCTTTTGGCTCCTTCTTTTGTCCTAGTGTTGAACAACCCTAACTCTCATTGGATAGCCCACTTTTTGCCCCTCCTACTTTCACATGATGGGTGTGGCTACCCTAAGCCTCAGAGTCCCTCTTCCTTAAGACTCCCTGAGCCCTCCCACCCCACCACCCCTTGTTGGGCATGGACAGCCCCCTGCTCTTCCTGGCTTTTTACACTGTCTTATTTTTCTGGGGTGGGGGTTGCAAGTGAAACAATTAGAACTGATTTTTGGGTTTTAGAGATCAATGCTTGTACTCTCTTGATTCATTTCATTTTTATGAGTTTTTAAAAACACATTTTAAAGCTCACATCTCCCTTTTTAAAAATTTCAACTCCCTGTTTTGGTGGTGATTAAGTCCACTCCATCTCCCTAGCTTTGCACTCTGACTGGGGGAATTTTAGAATCCAGTGCCAGGACAGGTCAGTGTGTACTTGTATTTCTTCCACGTTCTCTTATTACTATTTTAGAAGCCAAAGATAGAAGCCACAATTTGGAGAATCAGGGTTCTTTTCTAAAACCGTGGTCCCGGGGTTCCCATCTCCTTCCGGAAGCTTGCATCCGATACTGTCCCTGGAGAAGCCTACTGACTCCTGAAAGAAAGCACCGCTCCCATTGTTATTTTCGGGTATACACCCTTTGGTGCACACTCATGGTCCCTACCTTGGCCGCAGAACTCGTTCAGAACTTGCAGGCAGCTAGTTGAGAGTAGCACCTCGCGGCTATACATGTGCCACGGGCACTAAGACCCAGTTCCTCCCCTCCCCACCGGAAGCAAGGGAAAGCCACATCCCCATCCGGCCAGGGGAAAGATTTGAAGATTGACAGCAGGGCCAGGTTCTTATGGCCCCCACTGCAGTAGAGCCAGCATGGGAGAGTCTGATGCATATTAGACTTTGCTAAGACTTAGTCGTCCTCAGCCCCCACATCCCCCCCAGTCTTTGGCACACAGAGCTGTGAAGCCTGAGCTTCTGAAGCCCCCACTGTAACTAATACCCCATCCACCATGCCTTACCTCCCTCCCATCCGGGTACCATCTCACACCCTCGACCCCAACACACACTTTGCTCCAGGTTGGAAGCAATTCTTCTTCTGTTTGCAGTTTCGTTCCCAGCTGTCAGGTACACTTCTCTGCTTTCCTAGAACTCCCCTCCCCGCCAGGGGTGGCGGGTGCTGCTGCTACAGGAAATAAAGGTTACAAGTTCACAACTTCAGTCTAGTACATTGGTCCACAACCTTCCTAACGCTGTCACTCTTTAATATAATTTCTCATGCTGCGGTGACCCACAACCATAAAATTCTTTCATTGCTACTTCTTAGTCGTAATTTGGCAACTCTTATCAATCTTAATGTAAACAGAAGATTTGCAGAATATCTGATCTGGGACCCCTGTGAAAAGATGTTTGATCCCCAAAGGGCTCGAGACCCACTGGTTGAGACCAACTGTTCTAATACCTCCCTACTAGGAACAGTAAATCTCAGGCCTCTGCCCTGTAGACACAGGAGTCCACCAGCTACACATGGAACCCTGACTCGCCTCAGTCTTGTTACTCAAAGGTCGGCATCTTTTCCCTGGCCTCAGTGTGCCTCATAGTATCCAATTCTACTCCAGGTTGGACTCTCAGAGCTGAGAAATGCTTGGTAAGGACCAGTCTCCTTAGGAAGCCCATCCTTCTCCAGACCCGGAGGAGGTCATCTGGCAAACTTCACATGGTGCGCAAAGCTGGAGTTTCTCGGGCTTGGCAGCAGAGCCTGGATTCTGAGCCTATGCTTTCTCTAAGGAGACAATTCCCTCCATTCCACAGAAGGCCTCTCAGCTTGACATTGCCTTGAACAGGAATGCAGCCTTGAAGAACTGGGGTCCTATCCCCTTAATACCCAATGGGCTGCTTGCTGTGAACCTGCAGACTGACGTGAGGTACACAACGACTGCTGCTTGCTGACTTATTGTCATGGCTTCTGGGGTTCCTGGCATCTTGTCTTCTTCTGACTCCAGGCCTTTTACCTCTAACACAGAATCCCCTTCCCTCACAAACTGAGCAGCATTTTAACTATGCACATTAGGACCTGTTTACCAAGCCTCATATTTCCAATCAGAAACATGCATGAAGGTTTTGAGGTATCACTCTTTGTGTGACTGGTCCTCCTGTGTTTATTCCTGGTTCTTCTCCCCTCTGTACTCCTTAAAGCCACGATTCATGGTTCCCACAGACCATGGTCTTTCATTCCCAACATCGTTTAGGAGAAAAATCAGAGTTAGCTAGTCCTTAGAGCTCTGTCAAAACTAGAAGCAACAGCCAGTCAAGAAAGTCCTTTGCGTCTACTGCACAGTGGTCTCTATATAGGACTCCTAACAGTGGGAACAGACACTGTGTCAGACTGTTTCAATTGCTTCTGGGTTCCTTTTCCTCCAAGGTTTGACTTTTCCTGACTTAATAGGAGGAGAGTTGCAAAGTCTTACTGCAACGTGAGATGTCATATTTCATTGATATCCATGCGAGCCCTGCCCTTTTCTGAAGGGAAACAGAGGAATGGATGGGGGTGAGGGCTATATTGGGAGGAGAGGAGGTACGGGAAACTGTGGTTGGCATGTAGTGTATCAGAAATTAATCTTTTAAAAGAGAAAAAATGAATGTTATATAGATAAATATTCACATATTTGTGTATATTAATAATTTATGTACAGTATATATTAATGCAGGCCCATATCTGTGGTTTCATGATCATTGTCTCAAAAACAGAAACAAAACACAAAAACAAAAAACTTAGATTGCTCTTTTCCAGCCCTGATATGCTATTTTCTCACGCTGGTTCCTTTCTTTGAATAAAGCTCTCAGGTACATGTTCTTGTAGGCTACATTAGTTTTGTAGGTGCTTGGATTTTTGTAAAAAAAAAAACAAAAGTAGCAGAGGAAAAATTCTAGGGGGTAAAGCCATCTTTTAGCTTCAAATCTTAATTATGGCTACCCTCTGACCATCTATGCAATCTAGGAATCTTTTGTCTCTGTAATTCTGTCACTCTGTTTTGGCCAGTGCTCTCAGTAGGTTCTAGAGAGGCTCTAAAGGACGTCCATATGAGGACTCCTGGGCATGATAATAGCTTTGGGCAGATGTCTGAATTATATCATGATGGTCATACATTTTCAGGAATAAATCATGTGAGGGTAAGAGTTTTCTCACGTGTCTTAAAACTCTCTTAGGAAGTGTACTTGCTAACTTTTTTTTTTAATTAATTTATTCATATTACATCTTGATTGTTAGCCCTTCCCCTGTTTCCTCCCATTCCTCCCTCCCTCCCACTTCCCCCCTTCTCCCCTCCCCTATGTCTGTGATTGAGGGAGACTTCTTCCCCCTATGTATGCTCTAAGATTATCGAGTCTCTTCTTGGTAACTTGCTATTCTTCTTCTGAGTGCCACCAGGCCTCCCCATCCAGGGGACATGGTCAAAAAAGGGGCACCAGAGTTCACGTGAGAATCAGATCTCACTCTCCACTCAACAGTGGAGAATATCGTGTTCGTCGGCTAGGTCTTGGTAGGGGTTCGAAGTTTACTGCCTATTTTTCCTTGGCTGGTGCCTTAGTTTGAGGAGGACCCCAGGACCCAGATCTGCCTGTCATAAAGTTCTTCTTGTAGATTTCCAGGACCCTGTGGGTCCTATTATTTCCCCATTCTTCCATGCTACTCTCGCCTAAAGACTCAATAGGATGTCCTCTCCTCTGACCCACTTTCTTGGTAAGTAAGGTTTTTCATGGGACGTATCCCTTGGACTAGTGTTTTGATATAAGTGAGTATATACGGTTTGTCTCTTTTTGCTTCTGGGTGAACTCACTCATTATGATAATTTCTAGGTCAATCCATTTGTCCACAAATTTCGGGAATTTGTACTTGCTAACTTGTACTGTCCCCCAGGGTAGTTCTGACACATACTCAGATTTCACATCAGGAAACAGACAACACAAGGCAAGGGTTCAAAATGATGCGGTGGCCTGCAATACCACCTGATTTGTAAATGTGTGTACACATAAGGGAACACGTCATAGACAGGGTAATTTATTCCTATCAAGCTAGGAGAATGGACTGTTCAGGTAAAGCCTATGCTACATAATAATTTCACTGCCAGCCTCATCGGAGAACACTGGGTCTAGACCAAACCTTCTGCTATGGTTTCTCTCTGATCAGTTGTCCGATTGTGTCATGAGGAGTATTCATTTTCTGTAATAACTCATGCAATGCCAGAATTTTTTCTCGCATGCATACCATTTACATCGGTAAATGGGCATCAAAAAGAAGGGGTTTAAAATTAGTAGGTGGCCTAAAATCAGCTTTTTTCCCCATTAGGTATATACATACAAAAGAAAACACCTGATAGACAGTGTAGCTTATTCCTGTAAAGCCAGGAGAAGGGAAAGTTCAGGTTGAGCCTAAATTAAATAACACTTTCTTTCTTAGGAAAAAATGCTTTATCATATTTCTTTTTAACGTGTATATTTATATCATTACACATGAGTAAAATAAATTACATACAGCAGGAAGAGCCAGACGACAATAAGGAATTATATAAATAACAGGTTTTAAATGTGCATATATGGAATGAATACTATGAACAGATAAATACTTTTAAATATTGTATAAACACAAGCCTTATGTCTTAGGGTATTGAATTAACCCTTATAAGTTTTTAAGTTACATATTATTTTAACTTAGTTATAATCATATTTCTTTGTAAACAATCCTTTTCATGATACTCTTATCATAACATTATGATTGTTATTACAAATTTTAGAAAACAACTTTCTTAAAGGAATGTTCAGTTGCTTATGTTTACAAAAATACATATAGCGTTTTACATAACCAATATAAAAATAGGCAATTTGCATTAATAGATTTTGCTTTTAATTACTTGTTAAAGATTTGTTATCATTATGACAGGCACATTGAAATATTTTATTATGAAAATCATTTGTTTTTATTACTGTTCATAATGAGTCAAAAATAGAATAAGGCATGCAGAACAGGATAAAGCTGGGCAACTATGTCTATCATATTTTTAAACTAAAAAGATGAGTAATTTTCTATCATATTTTTAACTAAAGAGATGAATAATTTAAAATATAACATTATGTTGTAACACATTAAGATGACCTGAAAACCGTAAAATGTGTGCATATGTATCAAAGTGGGTTTTCCAAATGACAACTTAAAATTAATTTGGTGTTTTCCCTTTTTCTCTCTTTCTCATAAAATAAGAATCTTGAAAACCCCTTCTGTTTGTTTTAAAGAGGCAGTAATGATTTTTTTTGAATTCCTAAAATTCTTTAAACGTTTGTGATCATATATACACTAGCATAAGTTATTTGTCAATCTTTGAAATAAAGAACTTAGTATACCATGAGAGAGTAATTGTCTAATAGGAAAGATTACTTAGGAGTAGGAGTAAGCCTGTCTTAAACTTAATCAACACATTCAAGCAACAGATACCACCGTGTAGAACAATAATGGAGATGGGGATCAAGGACAGAACATCTTGACCAGTGCTGTACCATTACCTATGTCTTGTCTTTGAAAACAGATATAAATGTTTAATATTGTTCTCCCAAAGATAGATTTAGGAGTATTACAAATCTCTGTATGCTTTACCTATGTGGTCACATTGATTACATACACTTTAGTCTTTTATCTTTATTTTATTCCTTAATGTTTTAGTTTACTATGAGCCAAAATGATGCTGAACGTGTTGTACACAGCCCACTGAGATGATCACTCAAACACAGTTTTTATATATCCAAAGTATTTATTCCAGCTGACCAGGAGTACCCCAGTATTTGGGACCTAAGTGTAGCTCCTATCATTTAGAGCAATGGTTCTCAAGGAGTGGGTCACTACCCCTTTAGTGATTCTTTCACAGGCGTCACTTAAGATAATCAGAAAAAACCCTTTACATTAGGATTCATAGCAGTAGTGAAAACGCAGTTATGCAGTAGTAATGAAAATGATCTTGTGAGTAGGCATCAGCACAATATGATGAACATTATGAAAGTGTTACAGCATTAGGAAGGTTGGGAGCACTGATCTCAAGAGCAAGAAGTCTTTAGAGCCAAACCCTACAATCCGATATTTTCCTCTGCAGCTTCAGGGGTAGGCTTGTACCAGCAAGTAGTTCAACAAAAGCTAAGACAGGATGTTAGCTGGAGAAGTAGCTTTGCAAAGCAGGTAGTTTAACAGAAGCTAAATAAGTGAGCTGAGGTGACTTGGACTCAGGTCCTAAAAGAGAATTGGTACAATTTCCAAGGGATTCTCCATCCAGGAGATAAAATTCTACTTAAACCTGAAATGGCCTCAACTGGCCTACATGATGGATGGAGGAACCTCTGCTTTGTCTGGCCCTGCCCCAATCCAAGCTGACAACTTTAGTTTACATAAGCATTTACTTATAAGCCAATGTGGCAATAAGTACACTATGTAAAAATAAACCATAATTGCACATAGACAGATAGTATACATATATAACCATACAGAAGATGTATTTTAATAAACCAAGATTTTGAATATTATTGTTTGTTTGGATTACATTTTCTATAATCCTCATTGTGAAAAGGAAACTTAATTTAGGGATGTTTAGTAAATTTATAAATCTGTTCATTTATATAATTCAACCTTAATATAAATCATAGATTTAACAGCTGTATATTTTTATTTTAAAGCAATTGTATGAATTATATTTGACCATTATATAAACTGCAACTTGTCTTGGAAGGAAATTATTATTAAAATTATTATATATTAATAAAGTTAGTAATATTAATAATTATTAATAGATAAATCTCTGCTAATAAAATCATTTAATATTAAATGTTTAGAAAACATTTAATTCAATATTCCCAAAGATATCATTTTATGTTAACATGTTAAAGTACTCCAATTTATAAAATGGTGTATACTTATCATACCTATGACATGATAAATCTTACTGTATCTTCAAAATATTTAAATTTGAACCAGCACATGCATTTTATTTGGGCATACCAAAAGAATAATTTTAGTACATAACAAAACTGAATTTAAAAAGAGAAGTTACCAGAGTGTATCAAAAATTTTGACAAATGGCAAGTAACATATGAACATAACCAAAAATATATAAAAACAATTATCATAGACACATGAAAAGGCTTTATGATGGGGTGTGAATAACAAGATAACAATGTCTGACTGGTCTTAAATATGGGAATTTACTATGTTCTGCATGTTTTGCTTATAGATTATTGCCTATACATTATTGGATATGGTTAAAACTGTAACTCGGGGTGGAGCCATTCTGGGCAGCAACAAATGGCATCAGCCAACCAAAGAGACAGGTCTCTAAAGATACTTTAAATTGGGAAACGATTTTACATAATTTCTGTCCTGTCTTAACAACCAGGTTTATAAAAACAACAGGATTTCAAACTATGTTTGATTAATGAAATGTTAAAGCAGCACCTCCATGCATTCATATCTAACAACTTTTCCTGCTGGCAGCCAAACTTTATAACATCAAAATAATACACTTGGTGTTGACTTTTAGAGGCACTCAACTGTTTACACTGTTAAAATTTGGTTTTGTCTTCTAATTATTTTGGTTACACTCTGTGACGACACTCTTCTAAAATGTACTTTATTTTGATACTGCAAAATACACAATTAAGTGATCTTATGCTTCTTTAAAGAAAATTTTAAGAGTTTTACAGAAATTTAAAAACTGGATCAAAACAGCTTCTAAAAATGTTTAAATTTATAAGGCTATGGGACATTTTGAAGTTTATTAGCTATTTTATTATAATGTCCTTATTAACATATGATCTTAATGAATAGATGAATTTTAAAAAACTGAAAATAGGGCCAAAGCTAAGCACCAAAAACTAAAGAATCTTCTGACACAATATGACAATGAATTTTGGCAGTCTGATAAAGAACTTGGAACAATTTCTCAGCCTGGGTGTCATGACTTTTTGAGAGGCAAGACCATTTTTGAGAGGTAGCCTGGAATAGCCTGGAAAATGGATGTTTATTTTATAACTGATATAACCACAACATAAAAACTCTATTAAAGGGTTACAGCATTAACAAAACTGAGAATCACTAGTTCATAAGGTCTATTCAGTCTAACAGAGACAGATTTAAAGATAGATATTTACTCTCCTTTTTTTAACCAGCGTTATTAAGTTATACATACTTTTTGAACTGTCATACAAGGAGCTGTTATGTTCTATAGTGACATACAATATACGAATCAAAAGAGTTCCCAGTCTCTATATTTAAAAATCTTATCTTAATACTGAAAGAGCCTCAATTAAGAAATTGTCATTTTCCCATGATCTGGCTATTATGAATAAGGCTGCTATGAACATGGTTGAGCAAATTTTCTTGTTGTGTGCTGGAGCATCTTCTGGGTATATTCCAAGGAGTGGGGTCTTGAGGAAGCCCTATTCCCAGTTTTCTGAGATAGCACCAGATAGATTTACAAAGTGACACAAGTTTTATTCATTGTCGACATTAAAAAAAAAAAAGATGTATATTCTTGTGATAAAAATAGACTTGTAATTGATATGACCATGATTGGATCGACTAACGATTCACTTGTATAACTTATTTATCCTAAACCTACTGCAACAGAAATTTCAAAGTATTGGAATTAAACCTTGTATTAAAATGGAGTTATATGAATACAATACCACATATTAGGGTAGAAATACATACATACATATATATATATAATGTGTATGAAGAATAATTTTGAGATTGAATTCTATGTCACTGTATCTAAAATTAAACTTCTTTTGCTTCTATATACAAATGTCTATACCAGTGAAATAAAATAACCTTGTGACAATTTAAAAAAAAAAGAAATTGTCATTTTATTTTAAACCGTTAAGGATAATTAAAAATATACAAATTAATAATCAGTTACCTTTTAAATGATCAAATTCTTTAGGATACTCAGAATTATATTCATAGTCATGCTAAGAACTGATGTGCTTAATTACAGGAGTAAGCCTCATTTAGCCTCCTATATATGTTTTCAAAGCTAATCAAAAAATATGTAACTGAACACAAGCCGAGTTTGTCTATTTAGATATGCTTAAAATAGATAAATTGTCCTCAAACAATTCAGAGATCTGCAGAAAATGGCATTTAACTTGTTTAATAGAAAGCTTTTCATAATTCAGACACAACGGCTCCTGACAGCACCCCCAATCTCCTCCAAAGAAGATGGGCACAGAAGAACCTCCACCTGGAGCTTGCTTCAATTGTGGCTAAGCTGTTCACCAGGGGAAAAAAAAACAAAAACAAAAACAAAAAAAACAATGCCCTTCCCTTGACTGCTGACAGCATATTGTTCAAACTGTGGATAGACAGTATACTGGGAAGTTTACTAACTGGCTTTGCATAAACAAGGTATGACAGGCCCCCTAAGTTCCTGCTCCCCAGGAAAGTTTTGTCAGATCTTCTGGGCCTGAGGGCAGGCAACAAATACCCTTGGCCACAGAGGAAACCTCAGTGACTGGCTGCCCAGGTAGCTGGTCCATCTGTGTCATTATCAATAGATTTGGAAGCTGATTGCTCTGCATTTCCTGTTTACTTAGGTGAAATTTACCCTTCTCAGGTCTCTGAGGGGTGTGAAGAGCAATTTAACAGCAGAAACCAAGGCTTCAGCTACCTTTTCAGTCCTCTTCCTGTGTAAAATTCAGGCTTCAAGCCTTGGTCTCCTACAGTTACTATTACTAGGTCCTGATACAATTTACCTCCTTACCAGACTCAGAAAACAGGTCTCAAAGTAACTCTTTACTATTCCTTTATCACTTTACAATGACTGTTGCAATAATCAACCACCTGTTACTCATGGCAAATAATTAGACAGAAAAAATATTTAAAGTTTATTTAAGGTCTGGGGATACAGAAGCTTAAATTATGAGAGTCTAAGAAAATATTTTAGGGCCTAAGAAGATATTCTATGATTGATAAATGCATATCATGATGTTAGAGAATAGGACACTTTAAATGACGATAAGAAAATAATTTAAGACATATAATAGAAATACAACATTCTTCAGATTTCCTCCCCTTGCTATGGTACTACTGTATTAAGGCTTCAGTTTTCAGACCTTTAACATTAATCAATGGAATTCTGATAATTTCTTAGTCTACCCACGGTAAGACATTCCACTACTGATCCATCATATCATAGGCATAAGCTCAAAATTTGTACTTGCTTCCCAAGCTTCTGCTATGACACAATGATATGCGTCTATTGTCTTTTCTGGAATGTTGGTTTCAATACAGAGTACAAACAATGGTAATACTAACATATCTGAAATTTATCTCTTTTTGTAAACTTAAAAAATTCTTGTACGCTTCGGAGAATGACTTAGAGAGGTACACCTACTTGTGCCTGAAAAATGAGAATTTTCTCTTGGTCTTGGGATTCTTCACCTTACCCAATTCCTAAGAAATGTTAATTCTGTACCTAGTCTATATTTGTCTCAGCGGATTTTCATTTGGCTGATGGACTCCACACAGGGATCAGCTGCCGCCTGCAAAGGGCTGAGCTCTGGACTTGCTGAGAGCTGATGAAAACCAGACCATCCAGCCTATGTGATTGATCCCTGTCTTTCAGCTGGGTCAGCTAATCAGATGCTTCTGATAAATGCCCCATTGCCTGCCCTTTGACTAGCCTTTCCGCCTTCCTGCGCCCCAATAACAACAGCCGAGTGTCAACTACAAGTCATTACAGAGGAAAAAAATATCATCCACAGTCCCACCTAAGAGGCTCAAATGCTAATTCAAAAGGAACTCTCTGAGGTAAGAGACTTTTGAATATCTGTAATGCCAACTGACATACCAGAAATGAGTCCAGATGTGTCAACTGATGAATTCATTAAGTAAAATAGTTCTACAGTATGGCAGGGAACTTAACCTGCTTTATGTGAAACAGAAAGACATTATATAGCTATATAGCTTGAAGAAATTATTATTTCTATAATAACCATTCAGGAGTTTTAGGGAAACTCCAGAAGTAAGGAAAATTCCCCCCGACCCCCCACCCCTTTCTCTCTCTCTCTCTCTCTCTCTCTCTCTCTCTCTCTCTCTCTCTCTCTCTCTCTCTCTCTCTGTCTCTCTCTCTCTCTCTGTCTCTCTCTCTCATTTTTTCAAGACAGAGTCTCTCTTTTTTAGCCCTGGCAATCTTCGAACTCGCAGAGATCTGTCCGGCACCGACTTCTGAGAATAAGTGTGTGCTCCACCACAGCCTCACAGAGAAGGGAGGCTAAAGACAATTTCTTGCAGAGGGAACTGGACAAGATGAATAGTCAAAACTGGTTCCAGTTTGCGTTGTTTTGCATTTGGTTCCCATGGCTATCCACTCTCATCCTCAGCTTGATTGGACCCTTAGTGCTGTTCCTCCTGGTTATGCCTTATGCCTCTTGTGTGGTACATTTCATTTCACATTTTTGCCAAGAATGCATTAATGCTATCAAACATGTGGTTTTGAGGGCACAATACAACTGCTTATTTAGTGGATTATAAGGCATTGCATCAAAGATTTCATTTAGGTACAAAGACAAGAGGGGACTATTAGAAACAAGCAAACAAATCTTATGCTAAGTACTACCATTTCATTAGCACACTCCATTTAATCATAGGGAGAAACAACATTCAAAGTCCCTGGTCTTAGGGGAGCTGTGCACTCCCAATAGGCAAAACAGCTTCTGTCATAAAGAGACAGTTTTATGAGTCCAGCCATCTCAGGGACAACTTGGAAGGAGACAATGGTTGGAGTGCAGAAATCTCAAGGATAATTTCCTCTTGAGGAAGGGTGAAACAAGTTCATGTTCCCAGGTCCAGGACCCAAATCCTATCCTGATTGGTGGAAACTCCCGTGCTCAACCCCTTATATCAGAATAGGATTGGACAATGCTACAGCACCCATCATGCTTTGTGGTCCCATCCTTTGAATATGCTGTATGACATCCCTTCAGCATCACACGTTCAGGTCCCAGGTCTGTCTGTAGCACTGATTGATCAGTAGCACCTTGATTACAATGCATTTTTGTTACCTGCATTTATCTGGTGTTTGGGCTATGTTGGACTTAAGCAGACCCCACAACAAGCACCAGGCCTTGAACTGTCAGTTCACCTAAAGTGAGAAGTGATAGGCATTACTGCTTGTCGATACTTTGGGTTCCAGATGGGGACAATACAAGGGATTGTGTAGCACTCACCAAGATAGCATACATTTCTATACATCTTTTACAGTCAACTTGACCCAACCCTGGCACAACCTGACAATCTTCCATAACTTATTTCTAATATGAAATTACTTTAAATATCTTTATTCTTGCTTATGCTTATAAGGAATTTGTGTGCTAATTTTATTTGGTAATTTATTATCTACTAAATTTTTTTCTTTGAAAGAAAAATTCTACTGCAATTGTATTGAAGAACATCTTTTCCTTCCTTCCATCCTACTAGCCTCCCTCCCTTGCTTCCTTCCTCCCTTGAAAACATATTCTTTTCTCATACACTACATCTCAACTAGTTTCCCCTCCTTCGGATCCTCCCAGCTAACCTCCAAGTCTCCTCTCCAGCAAATCTCCCCCTCCACTTCCTCTTCAACAAACAGCAAGCCTCCAAGTGATAACAGCCTAACAGATAAAAGAATAGAAGGCAAAAACTCTCATATGGAGGCTGAACAAGGCAACCCAGTAGGTAGGAAAGGGGCTCTAGAGCAGGCAACTGAGTCAGAGATACATCTACTCGTATTCTTAGGAGGCCCACAAAAACACCAAGTCAACAGCCATAAAATACACACAGAGGACCCGGTGTAGACCCTTGGAGGCTCCATGCTTGCTGCTTAAGTGTGTTAAGCTCACAGAAGAGAGCTCATGTAAGCTCTGCTTGGATGTTTCCCTGGCCTATGTTCTCCTGGCATCCTCCATCCGCTTTGACTCCCACAATGTCTCCTCCCACTAGTCCCTGAGGTTCTCGTATTTCCAGGAGGATGGAAACCTCCAACTACCACTGTCCCTGCATAATGTCCGTCTGTGGGTCTCTGCACCTGCTCTCCTATGCTGCTGGAGGAAGCCACCCTGATAATGACTAGACATGTCCATGATGAGAAGCTACTCTGCAGGCTACAGAGAGATAAACTTGGGCACCAACTCAGTCACAAAACCCTCAACATAAATTCTGTCCTGGCTAAATGATGTGCTGGGACAATGGTGCTACAGAATTCGTGGTAGTGACCAGTCAATGTTTGGTTAACTTGAGTCCTATGCAATGAGAGGGAGCCCATGCCAGGTGAGGGAGCCCGTGCTCTCTACTGCCAAGTGAGGGAGCCCGTGTTCTGTACTGCCTGGATGGCCAGGAACCAGATCCCGGATGGAGCTGGCTCAAAGCTTAGAACCAAACATGACTGGTAAAAAAAAAAAATCAATGAAATGATTCCTAATGATGTTTTGCTATACACTGATTACATCTGAGACCTTCGGTCCCATTCTTAGAGCCTTAAATCTCAGATACTCCTTAGATAGCAGTGAAATGTTGACCACAACATCCCAACACATGTTGTGTCCAAACAACTATGGGAACACCATTCATTGTACCCATCAGAGTCACAGTGTGAGGCAAGAAGCCTAGAGAACACTGGGAGGTGGATTTACAGAGGTGATACCAGGCCAAAATTGGAATAAACTACCTCCTTGTATTTGCAGATACATTCTTCGGTTGAGCAGAGGCATCTCTTACAAGACTGGTAATAGCACAGGTTACTACTATAAAGAGGCTTTTACAGCAATTAGTCCTAGTGAAGGTTGGCTATCTTTCTTCCCTTTGGCCTCCTATGATGTACTCCTCAGAAAGAGGGACTTTCTCCACTTGAAATTCTTTTTGGCAGCCCTCTTCCTCCTCTTACTAGACTACAAGATGGAAAGTCAGCTGAAACTTCTATCATTCCCTTCTCTAGTCCCATCACGCCCTGCAACAGGCTCTTCAAAAAACACCGGCTAACTTGTTTCATAATAGCTGTTGATACATAAGCAGACCGTCTATTAGGATTTTTCCAGCATTCCAGGAAGAAAAAAGACCAAAAAGACACTAAAGTCAGAGAGAGTGTGCCCCTGTCTGGAGACTGTGTTGATAAATATATACCTCCTCTCAAAACTGAGGCTTGTGGCCATTACAATCTATAACTGGTCAATCCATTCTGGTTATATACACTAATGAGTTTAGCTGCATGGCCTGTAAAACAGCCTACTGGGGGACAGCTTCAGCAAAACAACTCATTTCATTGGGTGGAACAGATGCTATTCATGCTTTTGGGGTACAGGTGGAGGCTTTCAGGGTGAATGTACATCGTTGGCTAGAGCCAAGGTGCTGACAATGCCTTAGTTGCCTGAAGAGGAATGCTTGCTGAATTTACCTTATAACAAGAGAGAGGACATTTATACTACAACCTGGTCACCGGGCTATGTGACCACCTCAAGGCTGCCAGAGGAGGACTACATTATCTAGGACAGGCAGGCCCAGAACAGTGACAGAAGGGACCAACACCTGCCTCTGCCTGTCTCAAGATGAAAAATTTCAGTATTCGGACACATCTCTACTTCACTCTTGTACCAGCTCACCATCTAGAGTTACATGGCTCCTCACCCCACACACTGACTTTTGACCCAAAATGTGTCTTGCCTACGGGAGGTGTAGAAATAAAGAAAGAGCAGAGATAGAGGGAATGGCAGACCAATGACTGGCCCAGCTTGAGACCCACAGGATGGGAGAGAGCCAACCCCTGTCACTTTAAATGACAGGCTGCTATGCTTTCAGACAGGGGACAAGAACTACAGTCTTCATTCAGCAGCTGATGGAGATAGGTGCAGAGACCCACAGTAGACGGGTGTGGTACCTACACAGGGAAAACCTGGGCAACAATGACAAATTATTCTGAGAGGTTTCTTCTTGTTGGACTGAGAAAACACTACGGAGTAGACAGCACTATGGAGTTTAGGTGCCTTGTCTGACCTTCATAAAGTGTGAGCATCATTAATACAAGCATGATTTGATTCACTGATAGTTATCTACCTGAGATTTTATTTCTACATATTTAAATAGATGCCGCAGAATATTCACCATTGCATTAGCAATAAAATAAACTATCTAAAAGCTTCTTTCAAAAAGTTATTTTAAAATGTTCTCTGCCCAACGCCACAGAAACATATTTCTTACCTCAGTGGGAAGAGGTTCAGTTGCCATACTCATGCTTAATGAGAGCTTCTTCTAGAATCTACCACGGAATGGGCAGATGCTTCATCTACATTCCATAAACATTTCAGTATAAAGCCTGAGGACTTCCCAAGACTGGATATGTAATGTTTAGGTAGTACAAACCCTTGAAAAGAAGATCTGATTCACTGTGATTTAATTTCTCATGCATTATTTAATATCACAAACAAATGCAAATATACATTTCTAAGTTTGAAATAGGTAACTTGAGTAAACAAATCTACAAATGACAAACCTTTCCTCTAGTCACTCTCAACTATTTCTGTTACATACTTTTTTCTGTTTCCAAGATTTTTCCTCTATAAATGCCATGTTCCAGTTTGTAGTTCACGTCAATACAAAATTTGAACATTCAGCTTGATGAACAGAAAGAAAGGCACACTCTTTAAAGTTTGTCAACATATATTCTAATGCCAAGTTTACATTTTTGCTAAAACACCCCATAACTTTATCCACAACTTATCTGATAAATGATGAGTAGACCTTTCCAGTCCCATGGGAGGGGCGACTGCCCTTTATCTCCTTAGGGAGCAGGATTGCTTTACTTGCTCTTGGAATGTCCCTTGGCTTTGCCTTTGGTCTTGGGTTTGTATGCAGATTTGGCTTGCATCTTCTCTACCTCTTCAATCAAAGCCTGTTCAAAAGGAGACAAGGCAGCATTGGGCATGGCTTTACTGATCTTAGCTAAAAAGTCCTTCACTGTTGCCTGGCTGGTTTCAGCATAGGCTCTTGGACCCCATAGGAACTGATAGCATGGTGGATCACTGTCAGGAATCTGATAGTATTCCAGGTAATTTTCTTCCACTAGATCTTCAGTGATGAGCTTCCTTACATTCCCAAAGATGAGGTGTGGGACCTCATCACAGGCTCCTAACATATTCAGGAAATGCCAGACCTCCTTCTCTGTGGCACTGTAGCCATTTAAGTAGATCACACTGAGGAGAGGAGTCAGAATGCCCCTGTTGGGAACACCCAGCTCAGTGCTGCTACTTCCATCATCCTTGAAATCTAGCTTGCTGACAAGCATGTAGGCCTGTCCATTGGGCTGGACTTCTTCCATCTCAATGCCAAACGCTATGTCCAGTCGACGGCGGGCTATCTCAAAGATCTCAGGGAAGTGCTCCTTGAAACTTTTGTTGATAACTTTCAGCATATCTCCCCTCCTTGCAGGCTGTTTCATTTTGTACCTGCAGAGTAAGAACGGCACCAGCACTACTGCCTTCTTTGATAAAAGATCCATGTGTTTGCTTCCAGCGGAGAGTGGGGCCATAAAGGAACTACCATTTTTCTCTCTTTGGCCCTTTGCTCCTTTACCAGACCTTTTGTGAGGCATATCAGCATTGGTGGTGGGTGCCTTGCCCTGTGGGAAGCCAGCAGCAGAAGTACTTGGCCCAGCATCTCCTGAAGCTTGGTCAGAGCAGGCAAGTGACTCTCCTTTCTCTGTTGCCTTTGCCTGAACATCATTTAGCCCCTTGGCCTCATCTTGGTTCTGGCGACGTTTCTCACGAGCACGGGCCTTACTCTTTTTTCCTCTGGGCATGATGGCTGTGGACAGGAATAGAAAGTAGTACTTTAGGTAACAGTGACTTGGATCAGGAAAACAATGACCTATAAGCATTTTTCTAGACTGCAAAATGCTGGAGGAAGGTCCCACTATGCTTTCAAATGCTCATATCAGTGCTTTGAGTTCTGGGTATCACCCTGCCAAGGGCATTGCTATAAGTGATCAACTATCTCCCATAACCATGTGGTGTTGAGGAATGTTCCCCAATTACTCTGAATAGCGGAATAAATGTCCTGAAGACTATGACTGGGTAGAAGAGAGATGGGGAGAATTTAGGTCCCGAGCTTGGGTTCCAGATATGAGAGCAGAAAGCAGCTGAGCAGACAACAGAAGGAGAAGAGAGAAAGGAGGTTAGGTAAGGCAAGGTGGGTCTCAGTATGTGGCTGTGGGAACAGACTGATGGATCTGAAGCCCCCCAGGGATTCATCTGATTACCAAGTGATTGCTTTTTATATCTATTTTAAAGATATTAGATAAGAAGCCCAGCAGAGTGCTTATAGTTTCAAAATAAACCATAGTCTCACTGTGTCAGTCTTTGGGGAACTAGCTGGTTAGAGAAAACTACAGCCTTCTTGAGTTACTGTGTCATTAACACAGATAGAATAATTCTTCTTTCTACAACTAATGGTAAATGAATGCAGGAGTTGAATGTAATTTTACAGCCTGAGAAATCCTGAGTGAAAGATGGGTTCTAAGCAAAAAGCTAGGGAACCAATGTACAATGTATTTAAATGGTGCTGCTCTCTTAAGTGAATCTGCTGCTTCCAACAAAGCTGACAGAGGTTAGGCAACAGAGGCTGCTATGATCTCTCTTGAACCAAAGCCTACAGGCAGAGCTTCAGGGTTGAAAACACGCTAGAAAGCGTTAGGCCTACAACTACAGTTCAAAGGACAGTGTCATGACAGAGAGGGCTTGGATATTTTCTGACTTCGTTTTATTGTTGTTGTCACTAACCTGGTTGCACTGTTTGCAATGCTGATCATGGTTTTCTGTGCCCTCTCTACAAAAGTTCCAAATGAACTAAAGTAGGGAGGGAACTGAAGAACGTAATGCTAAGTTACGAACAATGATAATGGAGGAGGAAAAATAGAACTCTGCCCAAAAGAAACAAGTAAGGTGATAGCAGCTAGAGGTCAGAGCTCTCTAACTGCAAGATGTCTGTCAGCTATGTCCGGAGAGAGCTATCCAGATGAGACCTGAGACGCTTTGGTCATATATTGGGGGAGCAGGTCCCATTTTAGCAACAACTAAATTCCAAAAAAAATTATATGGGCAGGACATTGATGTTGCAATATGAGATTTAATAACTGGCCTGAAACTTGGAATTCTCTTGTTCCTTTGCTTGACTTTTGTTTGAAATGTTTTGAGTTAAAATGATATGGCATTGAGGTGATATATGTGAACATGGGCTATGGTACCACTTGCCCTTAATCCCAACACTATGGAGGCAGAGACTGGCAGGTCTGTGTAAGTTCTAAACCATCCTGGCCTACACAGTATGTCAGAGCACGACTCCCTGCTGATAAGCTACTTACAAAGACAGTCTAGAATTCAACATGACAAAATTTTCCTTAGAGTCACTATGCAAGATTTCCCTTAAAAGTGGATAATAATGTCCTAACTGACTTAGAGGATGGTTACTCATCAATCTTAGATTTATGTAAGGAAAAGATGATGTCACACTGCCCTAAAATGCTAGCCAGTCTCCTTAGAAAATAAGGCTTCCTTACAAGTTGAGGGGAGAGGAGGGAATGCCTCTGACAGGAACTCTGGTGCCCACAGTTTGACCCATTCCCCTAGGTGTGGAGGCCAGGTGACACACAGAGGAAGGGGAAGCAGGCTATACAGAGGAGACCTGAGAGGCTTTGGTCATATGGTGGGGGAGCAGGTCCCATTCTGTCAGTGAGCTAGGAGAGGGGAATAGGGCAGAAGAGGGAGGGGGTGGGAATGGGAAGATGCAAGTGAGGGGACAACAATTGGGATGTAATCTGAATAATTTATAATGAATTAAAACAAAAACAGAAAATAGGGCTTCTACTGAGAGAAATCATAACAAATGGCGTAATAGGGCTATCCCACCTACCAATATGAGGACCCAAAGCAAGGCTGGGAGAAGAACATGCAAGCTGCATGCCTCCCACAGACAAATGCTATAGAATGCTGACTGAGGTGAGGTGACACAATGCTCTGGGCAGCCAGCTTATCCCTTTAAATGTGAGCACATGCCAGCCTAACTTAGGTCCCAAAACTCAAAGATTCCCTTCCTTACATTTGAGAGGCAGAACCATCCATTCCATATGTAGAATGGGGTGAGATGAAAACAGCTGCAACAAATATAGAAACCCAGGTAAAAGATCCCGAGGATATGCTTAAGTGAGTTGAAAGTTGATTTTAAAATATAATAATGTCTTTTTTACTGCTCTGGGCAGTGGGCTTATCCTTTTAGTTGTGAGGAACTCACACACAATCACTCACACACACACACACACACACACACACACACACACAGACAGACAGACACACCAAAACACATTCCTACTTTGATATGTTTTGTACCCATACAACTCACTTATAATTCAATGTTTACTTCTATTAATTTTAAAGATGCTATTAGAAACAATTTAGAAAATTTGAATAATGCAAGTTAATTGTTATCTCGTCAACTCATCGTCTAGTCAGATACTTGTCTAATTTATCATAGATATATCCATCTTAGAGGTAATAGATAGATATGATTCTATAGATAGCTTATGTAAAAATGAAAAAATAGATGGCCTTCAAACACCTTAGATACCTACAGAAAATGGCACTTAATGACATTTTCATTAACTTAAGGTTCTTTGACAATGAGACATACCAGCTCCTGGAAACACCCCCAGCAGCCTGTCTCAAGGATGATGAGCATCAAAGAACTTCCATACGGAGATAGCTTCAAATGTACCAAAAAAAGCCACTGGACAAAGAAATGCCCTTCTTCCTAACACAGCCAGAATTCTGCCTAAAATGAGCAAGCCTGGATGCAGGTTGTGTTGACTGCCAATTATGCCAGGACAGGGTAAGCAAATCATAAATAGTTCTTCCTTCCCAGATATATCTGTCAGCTATACTTTACCAAAAGGCTAAAGATGATGCTCCAATACTATCGAATTTTTGTGTGGCTGTCCAATCAGTGAACTATCTCTGTCATTTCTTATTTTAGGAAGCTGCTAGCATGCATTTCCTCTTCATTAAGGTAATTAATTTTATTCCTTCACAAACCTATGGCAGTGTGGAAGGTCAAATAGCTATATTACACAATTACGGTTAGTTGCTTGGGAGTTAAGAAGATGCTTTAAGATCTAGATAGATGTTTTTAGATTTATAGGCACAACATTGGATAGAGAATAAATTAGATACAAAACCTGAGGCTCACTTAAATGGGATAAATAATATTTTCCTTAAGGTTGCCAAATACCCTTTAACTAGACATTATGTATATAAGTTTTACCTAGTGTTTTCCATGATTGTTCCATAATCATTTGTACTACATTTAGTTTAGAAATGGCCTTTTTAATCAGATAGAAAGGGGAGATGTTGGAAATAGGTCCAAATGCTTATTACAGTACTTGAGATCGGGTTACCTACTGGACATGGGCGTTGCTATGAATGTTGAACTATCTCCTGTAACCATGTGATGATAAGGAATGATCCATGATTACCTGTGATTGGGTAAATAGAGGTGCTGAAGCCTATGGCTGGGCAGAACAGAGGAGGGCAGGGTTTTAGGTTCTTGGACTTGGGTGTGAAAGATAAGAGGGGAGAGGAGAAAGCAGCTGAGCAGAGGACAGTAGGAGAAGAGAGAAAGGAGTCATGTTAAGGCAAGATGCTGCTGAGTAAGTGGCTGTAGTAACAGGAGCAGAAGCAGCCCTGAGAGTCCCAGATTACCAAGGGATTGGTTTTTATGTGTGCTTTTAAAGGTACTAAGATTACAGGACCTCAGAATCTGCCCAGCATAGTGCTTCCAGCTTAAAAGTAAACCACAGTCTCTCTGTGGCAGTTGTGAGGTAGCTAGCTGGTTAGAGGAAACTACAGGCTTAATAAGTTCCTGAGTGATCAATATAGAAAGAATAATTTATCCTTCTAGAACAGCAAACATCCTGACTTTCCTTAACATTTCTTTTCCCACATTTACAGAAGAACACTGCTGTGAGAATACACTGGGCTCCTGTTCTCACCAGCTATCATTAGATCTGACTTACATAGGTTTCTGACTACCCTCAGTTCTTCTCATACCTGGAACTGTTCTACCCTCCTTGCCCTATAAAAATGTGCAGGGGCCTGGATAAGAGCATCAGAGGCTTCAGTGTACTGAAACGACTGGGTGCGGATAGCTTTGAATTCTATAATGCTCTTTGGTATCTTCCACCATCCTTGAGATTCTTTTCCTAGCTCTGAAAAAAGCACAGAACCATCACCCTCCTTTTTCCAGGCCCTACAGTATCAAAGGAGGAATTTGATCTCTCGACTGAAATATATAAACATGGTGATGGGCTGGGATGGTAGCTCAGTCCACAATGAGCTTGACGTGTAAACCCAAGGTCCTGAGTTTTAGATCCAGAATCCATGTTTAAAAATCAAACTGTGTGTGGTGGATTGAACTGTATTATCAGTGCTAGAGTGGAGACAGAAGGATCTCTTGGGCTCAGCAACCAGCAAAGGTAACCTACTTGCCAGATCCAGGCCATGAAGAGACCCCATGTCAAAAGCAGGACAGAGAGTTCCCGGGGGAAAAATACCTTAAGTTGGCCTCTCGTTTCCACAAGCATGCAGTCACACACTGGGGCAGGTACACACACATACATATGCACTCAGATGAAACAGATTACTTCCACACACACACCAAGATGTGAGGGAGATGCTGAAACTCACAACACTAATGTTTGCCCTCTTGGGCTGAAAACGCCCTGGGGACATTGACTATGGCTAGTCAGGCCAAATGGCCAGGATGTACTACATAGGTACCAGGATTTAAATGGCTCTGTTCTTTCTGAATTGATCCCACATTTTCATGTGTCTTTTTTCCCTTGTAAGTGAATGACACTCTCCCCACTTCCCTCACCCATTGCTCTATTTCGTCACTTCCTTTTAACTCATTCTGATCAACTTCCCATTAGCCTCTTATTTCTAGCAATACATGAGGGTTTTGGAGAGAGGCTTCAACTCTTTCACCTATTTATTTATATTCAATGATCCATGGTTTTAGCTCCCTGGATATCCAACCTAGGGCTTCATGAACACTAGGCAAACGCTATCCCTCAGATGTCCTCTGTCTCTGGTTCATTTGAGATTTCTAAAGAGTTTAGGGAACTACAAAAATCTCAGGATATCAGGGGTGTATGGTTCCTTCTGACCACCACATGATGGGTGTGGGTACCCTACATTATGTTTCCTCTAACCCAAACCTGCCGGGCGTGGCTACCATAAGCCTCATAGGACTTCCCACTTATGGCTCTCTCTGACTCCCAAACTCTGGGCGTGGCTACCCTAAGCTTCATGGTACCTCCCACTTATGGCTGCTGAGAGCTGGGCAGGACTATTCTTAGTCTCCTGGTAACTGCAGGTCAAGCTTCACTCTGACTCCCTCCTGCTGGCTCTCTCACACTACCTAGTGCTTATGGCTCCCTGTAACTCCCAAGTACTGTGCATGGCTAAGCTAAACAGCATACCATCTCCTGCATAGGGCTCCCTCTGACCCCAACGGCTTGGGTGTGGCTACACTAAGTCTCTGAGTATCTCCTGCTTAGGGCTCCCACTTGCAGGGAGTGGGTATCCTAAGTCTCAGGACACTACCCACTTATGGCTCCCAAAACCTACACGGGACTACTCTAAGTACCATGGTATCTCCCAGCCAAGGCTCCCTCTGACTTGGTGTGGTTACAATAAGTCTCTGAGTATCTCCTGATCAAGGCTCCCTCTTATTTCCACTTGCAGTGCATGGCTACCCTAAGACTGATAGGTTCTCTTGTTTATGGCTTCCAGTGTCTCCCTCGTGCTGGACGTCATCACGCCTAACTTCACAGTATCTCCTGCTCATGGCTCCCTCTGATTCCAAAGTGCTGAGCAGGGCTTCCTTAAGTATAATGGTGTCTCCCACTCAGGGCTCCCTGTGACTCCCATGTGCTGGGCGTGGCTACACTAAGCTTCTGAGCATCTCCAGCTAATGGCTCCCTCCTACTCTTTTGTGATGGGCCTCCCACATCCTCATGCTATCTCCCACCTATGGCTCCCAAGTGCTGTGCAGGACTACCCTAAGGCTCAGGGTTTCTCCTGCTTTTCGTGTCCACCCCCCAACTCCTGCCCAGTCTCACAAGTGCTGGGCATGGCTATGTCCCTGAGTATCTCCTGTTTATAGCTCCATCTTACTCCCTAGTGCTGGGTGTGGCTAAGCTAAGCCTCACATTATCTCCCCCTTAAGGCATGGACTCTCTTCCGGTGGGCAAGCCTAATCTTCAGGATATCTCCCACTTATGGCTCCCAACTGCTGGCCTGGACTACCCTGACCCTCAATGTAACACCAGGTTATGGCTCCCTGTGACTCCCAAGTGCTGGGTGTGGATATGCTATGGCTCATATTATCTCCCCCTTGTGGCTCCCTCTTACTCTCTAGTGCTGGGAAACTGTAAATCTCTTGGTATCCCCCACTTACAGTTCCCAAGTGCTGAGTAGCACAACCCTAACCCTTGCAATAACTCCCAGCTATGGCTCCCAGTGACTCCCAAGTGCTGGGCGTGGCTATGCTCATTATGAAAGGACCTCCATTTATGGCTCCTAAGGACTCCCTCCTGCTGGGCAAAGCTATACTAAGCCTCATACTATCTCCTCCTTTGGGCTCCTTCTTAGTCCCTAGTGGTGGGCGTACCTGATTCTCATGGGATCTCCCACTTATTGCTCTCAAGTGCTCAGCAGCACTATCCTAACCCTGGTGATATTGTGAGTTAAGGCTCCCTTGCTGGTGCTGGCCATGGCTACCCTAACCCACACACTGCCTACATCTTATGGCTCCTTCTGACTTCCAAAGGCTGAGCTGGGCTACCCTAAGCCTCATGGGATCTCCCACTTAGGGCTCCCAGTGACTCCCAGGTGCTGGGCGTGGCTATGCTAATTCTCACAGGACCTCCAACTTATGGCTCCCAGTGTCTCCCACTTGCTGGGTTTGGATATGCTAATCATCACACAACTGCCCACTTCTAGCTCCAACTTACTTCGTCGTGCTGGCCAAACCTAATTCTCATGCTATATGACACTTACAGCTCTGAAATCCTGAGGAGAACTACCTTAACCAATGTAGTATCTTGCAGTTAAGGCTCCTAGTGATGCCCACATGCAGGGAATAGCTAAACTAATTTTAACACTCCTTCCCTCTTTTGGCTCCCTGTGACTTCCAAATGCCAGGCGTGGCTATGCTAATTAGGATAAGACCTCCCACTTATGCCTCTCTGTGCCTATAACATGCAGGGCATGGCTATGCTAATTAGCACACGACCTGCCTATTATGCCTCCTTGTGACTCCCAGGTGCAGGTGTGGCTATGCTAATTAGAATGGGACCGCCCACTTATGCCTCCCTGTGACTCCCACTTGCAGGGTGTGGCTACACTAATTAGCACAGGACCGCCCACTTAGGCCTCTCTGTGTCTATCACATGTAGGGAGTACCTATGCTAATTACCACAGGATCTGCCTCTTATGCCTCCCTGTGACTCCCACGTGCTGGGGGTGGCTAAGCTAATTAGCACAGGACCGCCCACTTATACATCCCTGTGACTCCCACTTGCAGGGCATGGCTAGGATAAGCCTCATAGCCTCTCCTGCTTAGGGCTCCCAGACTGCCAAAGCCTGATCTTGGCTAACATAAGCCTCATAGTGTCTTCCCTCTATTGGCTCCTTCTTTTGTGCTACTGTTGAACAACCCTAACCCTCATGGGATCGCCCAGTTTTTGGCCCCTCCTACTTTCACAGGGTGCATGTTGCTACCCTAAGCCTCAGAGTCCCTCTTCCTTAAGACTCCCTGAGCCCTCCCACCCCACCACCCCTTTATGGGCATGGACAGCCCCCTGCTTTTCAAGGCTTTTTACACTGTCTTATTTTTATGGGGTGGGGGTTGCAAGCTAAACATTTAGAACTGATCTTGGGGGTTTAGTGATCAATGCTTGTACTCTCTTGATTCACTTCATTTTTATGAGTACTTTTAAAACACGGTTTAAAGCTCACTTCTCCCTTTTTAAAAATTTCAACTCCCTGTTTTGGTGGTGATTAAGTCCAGTCCATCTCCCTAGCTTTGCACTCTGACTGGGGGAATTTTAGAATCCAGTGCCAGGGCAGGTCAGTGTGTACTTGTATTTCTTCCACGTTCTCTTCTTACTATTTTAGAAGCCATAGCTTTGCTTTAATTGTGAAATAGAAGCCCCCATTTGGAGAATCAGGGTTCTTTTCTAAAACCGTGGTTCCCGGGGTCCCCATCTCCTTCCGGAAGCGTGCATTCGATATTTTCCCAGGAGAAGCCTGCTGACTTCTGAAAGAAAGCACCGCTCCCATTGTTATTTTCGGGTGTACACCCTTTGGTGCACACTCAGGGTCCCTACCTTGGCCGCGGAACTGTTTCAGAACTTGCAGGCAGCTAGTTGAGAGCAGCACCTAGTGGCTATCCCTGCAACACGGGCACTAAGACCCACTTCTTCCCCTCCCCACCAGAAGCAAGGGAAAGCCACATCCCACATCCGGCCAGGGGCAGGCTCTGAAGATTGACAGCAGGGCCAGGTTCTTATGGCCCCCACTGCAGTGGAGCCAGCATGGGAGAGTCTGATGCCTATTAGACTTTGCTAAGACCTAGTCTTCCTCAGCCCCCACATCCCCCCCAGTCTTTGGCACACAGAGCTTTGAAGCCTGAGCTTCTGAAGCCCCCACTGTAAATCCTACCCCATCCACCATGCCTTACCTCCCTCCGCTCCGTGTACCATCTCACACCCTCGACTCCAACACACACTTTGCTCCAGGTTGGAAGCAAATCTTCTGTTTGCAGTTTGTTCTCAGCTGTCAGGTAAACTTCTCTGCTTTCCTAGAACTCCCCTCCTCTCCAGGGATGGCGGTTGCTGCTTCCTACAGGAAATAAAGGTTACAAGTTCACAACCTCAGTCTAGTACATTGGTCCACAACCTTCCTAACGCTGTCACTCTTTAATATAATTTCTCATGCTGCGGTGACCCACAACCATAAAATTCTTTCATTGCTACTTCTTAGTCGTAATCTGGCAACTCTTATCAATCTTAATGTAAACAAAAGATTTGCAGACTATCTGATCTGGGATCCCTGTGAAAAGATGTTTGATCCCCAAAGGGCTCGAGACCCACTGGTTGAGACCCACTGTTCTAATCCCTCCCTACCAGGAACAGCGATTCTCAGGCCTCTGCCCTGTAGACACAGGAGTCCACCAGCTACACATGGAACCCTGACTCGCCTCAGTCTTGTTACTCAAAGGTCAGCATCTTTTCCCTGGCCTCAGTGTGCCTCATAGTATCCAATTCTACTCCAGGTTGGATTCTCAGAGCTGAGAAATGCTTGGTAAGGACCAGTCTCCTTAGGAAGCCCATCCTTCTCCAGACCCGGAAGAAGTCATCTGGTACAAAGCTGGAGTTTCTCAATCCTGGCAGCAGAGCCTGGATTCTTAGCCTATGCTTTCTCTAAGGAGACAATTCCCTCCATTCCACAGAAGGTCTCTCAGCTTGACATTGCCTTGAACAGGAATGCAGCCTTGAAGAACTGGGGTCCTATCCCCTTAATACCCAATGGGCTGCTTGCTGTGAACCTGCAGACTGACGTGAGGTGCACAACGACTGCTGCTTGCTGACTTATCGACATGGCTTCTGGGGTACCTGGCATCTTTTCTTCTTCTGACTCCAGGCCTTTTGCCTCTAACACAGAATCCCCTTCACTCACAAACTGAGCAGCATTTTAACTATGCGCATTAGGACCTGTTTACCATGCCTCATATTTCCTATCAGAAATATGCTTGAATGTTTTGAGGTATCACTCTTTGCGTGACTGGTCCTCCTGTGTTTATTCCTGGTTCTTCTCCCCTCTGTACTCCCTAAAGCCACGATTCCTGGTTCCCACAGACCATGGTCTTTCACTCCCAACATCAATTAGGAGAAAAATGAGAGTTAGCTTGTCCTTAGAGCTCTGTCAAAACTAGAAGCAGCAGCCAGTCCAGAAAGTCCTTTGTGTCTATTGCACAGTGGTCTCTTTATAGGACTCCTAACAGTGGGAACGGATGCTGTGTCAGACTGTTTCGATTGCTTCTGGGTTCCTTTTCCTCCAAGGTTTGACTTTTCCTGACTTAAGAGGAAGAGAGTTGCAAAGTCTTACTGCAACTTGAGAGGCCATATTTCGTTGATATCCATGCGAGCCCTGCCCTTTTCTGAAGGGAAACAGAGGAATGGATGGGGGTGAGGGCTATATTGTGAGGAGAGGAGGTACGGGAAACTGTGGTTGGCATGTAGTGTATCAGAAATTAATCTTTTAAAAAGAGCAAAAATGAATGTTAAATAGATAAATATTCACATATTTGTGTATATTAATAATTTATGTACACTATATTAATGCAGTCCCATATCTGGGGTTTCATGATCATTGTCTTAAAAACAGAAACAAAAAACAAAAACAAAAAACTTAGATTGCTCTTTTCCAGCACTTTATTCTTTTATCTTTATTTTTTTCCTCAATGTTTTAGTTTACTATGAACCAAAATGATGCTGAACCTGTTTTAGACAGCCCACTGAGATGATCACTCAAACACAGTTTTTATATATCCAAAGTATTTATTCCAGCTGACCAGGAGTACCCCAGTATTTGGGACTTAAGTGTAGCTCCTATCATTTAGAGCAGTGGTTCTCAAGGAGTGGGTCACTACCCCTTTAGTGATTCTTTCACAGGCGTCACCTAAGATAATCAGAAAAAGACCCTTTACCTTATGATTCATAGCAGTAGTGAAAACGCAGTTATGCAGTAGTAATGAAAATGATTTTGTGGGTAGGGATCACCATAATATGGTGAACATTACAATAGGGTTACAGCATTAGGAAGGTTGGGAGCACTGATCTCAAGAGCAAGAGGTCTTTAGAGCCAAACCCTACATTCCGATATTTTCCTCTGCAGCTTCAGGGGTAGGCTTGTACCAGCAAGTAGTTTAACAGAAGCTAAAACAGGATGTTAGCTGGAGAGGTACCTTTGCAAAGCAGGTAGTTTAACAGAAGCTAAATAAGTGACCTGAGGTGTCTCGGACTCAGGTCCTAAAAGAGAATTGGTACAATTTCCAAGGGATTCTCCATCCAGGAGATAAAATTCTACTTAAACCTGAAATGGCCTCAACTGGCATACAAGATGGATGGAGGAACCTCTGCATTGTCTGGCCCTGCCCCAATCCAAGCTGACAACTTTAGTTTACATAAGCATTTACTTATAAGCCAATGTGGCAATAAGTACACTATGTAAAAATAAACCGTAATTGCACATAGACAGATAGTATACATACATAACCATACAGAAGATGTATTTTAATAAACCAAGATTTTGAATATTATTGTTTGTTTGGATTACATTTTCTATAATCCTCATTGTGAAAAGGAAACTTAATTTAGGGATGTTTAGTAAATTTATAAATCTGTTCATTTATATAATTCAACCTTAATATAAATCATAGATTTATCAGCTTTATGTTTTTATTTTAAAGCAATTGTATGAATTATATTTGACCATTATATAAACTGCAACTTGTTTTGGAAGGAAATTATTATTAAAATTATTAAATATTAATAAAGTTAGTAGTATTAATAATTATTTAATAGATAAATCTCTGCTAATAAAATCATTTAATATTAAATGTTTAGAAAACATTTAATTCAATATTCCCAAAGATATCATTTTATGTTAACATGTTAAAGTACTCCAATTTACAAAATGGTGTATACTTATCATACCTATGACATGATAAATCTTACTGTATCTTCAAAATATTTAAATTTGAACCAGCACATGCATTTTTTTGGGCATACCAAAAGAATAATTTTAGTACATAACAAAACTGAATTTAAAAAGAGAAGTTACCAGAGTGTATCAAAAATTTTGACAAATGGCAATTAACATATGAACACAACCAAAAATATATAAAAACAATTATCATAGACACATGAAAAGGCTTTATGATGGGGTGTGAATAACAAGACAACAATGTCTGACTGGTCTTAAATATGGGAATTTACTATGTTCTGCATGTTTTGCTTATAGATTATTGCCTATACATTATTGGATATGGTTAAACGTCTGTAACAAAACTGTAACTCGGGGTGGAGCCATTCTGGGCAGCAACAAATGGCATCAGCCAACCAAAGAGACAGGTCTCTAAAGATACTTTAAATTGGGAAACGATTTTACATAATTTCTGTCCTGTCTTAACAACCAGGTTTATAAAAACAACAGGATTTCAAACTATGTTTGATTAATGAAATGTTAAAGCAGCACCTCCATGCATTCATATCCAACAACTTTTCCTGCTGGCAGCCGAACTTTATAACATCAAAATAATACACTTGGTGTTGACTTTTAGAGGCACTCAACTGTTTACACTGTTAAAATTTGGTTTTGTCTTCTAATTATTTTGGTTACACTCTGTGACGACACTCTTCTAAAATGTACTTTATTTTGATACTGCAAAATACACAATTAAGTGGTCTTATGCTTCTTTAAAGAAAATTTTAAGAGTTTTACAGAAATTTAAAAACTGGATCAAAACAGCTTCTAAAAATGTTTAAATTTATAAGGCTATGGGACATTTTGAAGTTTATTAGCTATTTTATTATAATGTCTTTATTAACATATGATCTTAATGAATAGATGAATTTTAAAAAACTGAAAATAGGGCCAAAGCTAAGCACCAAAAACTAAAGAATCTTCTGACACAATATGACAATGAATTTTGGCAGTCTGATAAAGAACTTGGAACAATTTCTCAGCCTGGGTGTCATGACTTTTTGAGAGGCAAGACCATTTTATAGGGGTAGCCTGGAATAGCCTGCAAAATGGATGTTTATTTTATAACTGATATAACCACAACATAAAACTCTGTTAAAGGGTTACAGCATTAACAAAACTGAGAATCACTAGTTCATAAGGTCTATTCAGTCTAACAGAGACAGATTTAAAGATAGATATTTACTCTCCTTTTTTTAACCAGCGTTATTAAGTTATAGATACTTTTTGAACTGTCATACAAGGGGCTGTTATGTTCTATAGTGACATACAATATACGAATCAAAAGAGTTCCCAGTCTCTATATTTAAAAATCTTATCTTAATACTGAAAGAGCTTCAATTAAGAAATTGTCATTTTCCCATGGTCTGGCTATTATGAATAAGGCTGCTATGAACATGGTTGAGCAAATTTTCTTGTTGTGTGCTGGAGCATCTTCTGGGTATATTCCAAGGAGTGAGGTCTTGAGGAAGCCCTATTCCCAGTTTTCTGAGATAGCACCAGATAGATTTACAAAGTGACACAAGTTTTATTCATTGTTGACATTAAAAAAAAAAAGATGTATATTCTTGTGATAAAAATAGACTTGTAATTGATATGACCATGATTGGATCGACTAACGATTCACTTGTATAACTTATTTATCCTAAACCTACTGCAACAGAAATTTCAAAGTATTGGAATTAAACCTTGTATTAAAATTGAGTTATATGAATACAATACCGCATATTAGGGTAGAAATACATACATACATATATATATAATGTGTATGAAGAATAATTTTGAGATTGAATTCTATGTCACTGTATCTAAAATTAAACTTCTTTTGCTTCTATATACAAATGTCTATACCAGTGAAATAAAAATAACCTTATGACAATTAAAAAAAAAAAGAAATTGCCATTTTATTTTAAACCGTTAAGGATAATTAAAAATATACAAATTAATAATCAGTTACCTTATAAATGATCAAATTCTTTAGGATACTGAGAATTATATTGATAGTCATGCTAAGAACTGATGAGCTTACTTACAGGAGTAAGCCTCATTTAGCCTCCTATATATGTTTTCAAAGCTAATCAAAAAATATGTAACTGAACACAAGCCGAGTTTGTCTATTTAGATATGCTTAAAATAGATAAATTGTCCTCAAACAATTCAGAGATCTGCAGAAAATGGCATTTAACTTGTTTAATAGAAAGATTTTTCATAATTGAGACACAATGGCTCCTGACAGCACCCCCAATCCTCTCCAAAGAAGATGGTCACAGAAGAACCTCCACCTGGAACTTGCTTCAATTGTGACTAAGCTGTTCACCGGGAAAAAAAAACAAAAAACAAAAACAAAAACAAAAACAAAAAACCCAATGCCCTTCCCTTGACTGCTGACAGCATATTGTTCAAACTGTAGATAGACAGGATACTGGGAAGTTTACTAACTGGCTTTGCATAAACAAGGTATGACAGGCCCCCTAAGTTCCTGCTCCCCAGGAAAGTTTTGTCAGATCATCTGGGCCTGAGGGCAGGCAACAAATACCCTTGGCCACAGAGGAAACCTCAGTGACTGGCTGCCCAGGTAGCTGGTCCATCTGTGTCATTATCAATAGATTTGGAAGCTGATTGCTCTGCATTTCCTGTTTACTTAGGTGAAATTTACCCTTCTCAGGTCTCTGAGGGGTGTGAAGAGCAATTTAACAGCAGAAACCAAGGCTTCAGCTACCTTTTCAGTCCTCTTCCTGTGTAAAATTCAGGCTTCAAGCCTTGGTCTCCTACAGTTACTATTACTAGGTCCTGATACAATTTACCTCCTTACCAGACTCAGAAAACAGGTCTCAAAGTAACTCTTTACTATTCCTTTATCACTTTACAATGACTGTTGCAGTAATCAACCACCTGTTACTCATGGCAAATAATTAGACAGAAAAAATATTTAAAGTTTATTTAAGGTCTGGGGATACAGAAGCTTAAATTATGAGAGTCTAAGAAAATATTTTAGGGCCTAAGAAGATATTCTATGATTGATAAATGCATATCATGATGTTAGAGAATAGGACACTTTAAATGACGATAAGAAAATAATTTAAGACATATAATAGAAATACAACATTCTTCAGATTTCCTCCCCTTGCTATGGTACTACTGTATTAAGGCTTCAGTTTTCAGACCTTTAACATTAATCAATGGAATTCTGATAATTTCTTAGTCTACCCACGGTAAGACATTCCACTACTGATCCATCATATCATAGGCATAAGCTCAAAATTTGTACTTGCTTCCCAAGCTTCTGCTAGGACAAAATGATAGGCATCTATTGTCTTTTCTAGAATGTTGATTTCAATACAGAGTACAAACAATGGTAATACTAACATATCTGAAATTTATCTCTTTTTGTAAACTTAAAAAATTCTTGTACGCTTCGGAGAATGACTTAGAGAGGTACACCTACTTGTGCCTGAAAAATGAGAATTTTCTCTTGGTCTTGGGATTCTTCACCTTACCCAATTCCTAAGAAATGTTAATTCTGTACCTAGTCTATATTTGTCTCAGCGGATTTTCATTTGGCTGATGGACTCCACACAGGGATCAGCTGCCGCCTGCAAAGGGCTGAGCTCTGGACTTGCTGAGAGCTGATGAAAACCAGACCATCCAGCCTATGTGATTGATCCCTGTCTTTCAGCTGGGTCAGCTAATCAGATGCTTCTGATAAATGCCCCATTGCCTGCCCTTTGACTAGCCTTTCCGCCTTCCTGCGCCCCAATAACAACAGCCGAGTGTCAACTACAAGTCGTTACAGAGGAAAAAAATATCATCCACAGTCCCACCTAAGAGGCTCAAATGCTAATTCAAAAGGAACTCTCTGAGGTAAGAGACTTTTGAATATCTGTAATGCCAACTGACATACCAGAAATGAGTCCAGATGTGTCAACTGATGAATTCATTAAGTAAAATAGTTCTACAGTATGGCAGGGAACTTAACCTGCTTTATGTGAAACAGAAAGACATTATATAGCTATATAGCTTGAAGAAATTATTATTTCTATAATAACCATTCAGAAGTTTTAGGGAGACTCCAGAATTAAGGAAAATACCCCCCCCACCCCTTCTCTCTCTCTCTCTCTCTCTCTCTCTCTCTCTCTCTCTCTCTCTCTCTCTCTCGTTTTTTCAAGACAGAGTCTCTCTTTTTTAGCCCTGGCAATCTTCGAACTCGCAGAGATCTGTCCGGCACCGAGTTCTGGGAATAAGTGTGTGCTCCACCACAGCCTCACAGAGAAGGGAGGCTAAAGACAATTTCTTGCAGAGGGAACTGGACAAGATGAATAGTCAAAACTGGTTCCAGTTTGCGTTGTTTTGCATTTGGTTCCCATGGCTATCCACTCTCATCCTCAGCTTGATTGGACCCTTAGTGCTGTTCCTCCTGGTTATGCCTTATGCCTCTTGTGTGGTACATTTCATTTCACATTTTTGCCAAGAATGCATTAACGCTATCAAACATGTGGTTTTGAGGGCATAATACAATTGCTTATTTAGTGGATTATAAGGCATTGCATCAAAGATTTCATTTAGGTACAAAGACAAGAGGGGACTATTAGAAACAAGCAAACAAATCTTATTCTAAGTACTACCATTTCATTAGCACACTCCATTTAATCATAGGGAGAAACAACATTCAAAGTCCCTGGTCTTAGGGGAGCTGTGCACTCCCAATAGGCAAAACAGCTTCTGTCATAAATAGACAGTTTTATGAGTCCAGCCATCTCAGAGACAACTTGGAAGTAGACAATGGTTGGAGTGCAGATATCTCAAGGATAATTTCCCCTTGAGGAAGGGTGAAACAAGTTCATATTTCCAGGTCCAGGACCCAAATCCTATCCTGATTGGTGGAAACTCCCTTGCTCAACCCCTTATATCAGAATAGGATTGGACAATGCTACAGCACCCATCATGCTTTGTGGTCCCATCCTTTGAATATGCTGTATGACATCCCTTCAGCATCACACGTTCAGGTCCCAGGTCTGTCTGTAGCACTGATTGATCAGTAGCACCTTGATTACAATGCATTTTTGTTACCTGCATTTATCTGGTGTTTGGGCTATGTTGGACTTAAGCAGACCCCACAACAAGCACCAAGCCTTGAACTGTCAGTTCACCTAAAGTGAGAAGTGATAGGCATTTCTGCTTGTCATTACTTTGGGTTCCAGATGGGGACAATCCCAGGGATTGTGTAGCACTCACCAAGATAGCATACATTTCTACACATTCTTTTAGAGTGAACTTGACCCAACCCTGGCACAACCTGAGACAATCTTCCATGACTTATTTTTCATATGAAATGACTTTAAATATCTTTATTCTTGTTTGTGTTTATAAGGAATTTGTGTGCTAATTTTATTTGGTAATTTATTATCTACTAAATTTTTTTCTTTGAAAGAAAAATTCTACTGCAATTGTATTGAAGAACATCTTTTCCTTCCTTCCATCCTACTAGCCTCCCTCCCTTGCTTCCTTCCTCCCTTGAAAACATATTCTTTTCTCATACACTACATCTCAACTAGTTTCCCCTCCTTCGGATCCTCCCAGCTAACCTCCAAGTCTCCTCTCCAGCAAATCTCCCCCTCCACTTCCTCTTCAACAAACAGCAAGCCTCCAAGTGATAACAGCCTAACAGATAAAAGAATAGAAGGCAAAAACTCTCATATGGAGGCTGAACAAGGCAACCCAGTAGGTAGGAAAGGGGCTCTAGAGCAGGCAACTGAGTCAGAGATACATCTACTCGTATTCTTAGTAGGCCCACAAAAACACCAAGTCAACAGCCATAAAATACACACAGAGGATCTAGTGTAGACCCTTGGAGGCTCCATGCTTGCTGCTTAAGTGTGTTAAGCTCACAGAAGAGAGCTCATGTAAGCTCTGCTTGGATGTTTCCCTGGCCTATGTTCTCCTGGCATCCTCCATCCGCTTTGACTCCCACAATGTCTCCTCCCACTAGTCCCTGAGGTTCTCTTATTTCCAGGAGGATGGAAACCTCCAACTACCACTGTCCCTGCATAATGTCTGTCTGTGGGTCTCTGCACCTGCTCTCCTATGCTGCTGGAGGAAGCCACCCTGATAATGACTAGACATGTCCATGATGAGAAGCTACTCTGCAGGCTACAGAGAGATAAACTTGGGCACCAACTCAGTCACAAAACCCTCAACATAAATTCTGTCCTGGCTAAATGATGTGCTGGGACAATGGTGCTACAGAATTCGTGGTAGTGACCAGTCAATGTATGGTTAACTTGAGTCCTATGCAATGAGAGGGAGCCCATGCCAGGTGAGGGAGCCCATGCTCTCTACTGCCTGGATGGCCAGGAACCAGATACTGGATGGAGCTGGCTCATAGCGTAGAACCAAACATGACTGGTAAAAAAAAAAAAATTAATGAAATGATTCCTAATGATGTTTTGCTATACACTGACTCCATTTGAGAGCTTCGGTCCCATTCTAAGGGCCTCGAATATCAGATACTGTTTAGATAGTAGTGAAATTTACCTTGTTTTCCTCAGGTACCAAGAGTCCCTAAGGTGAGTGGCAGTCAAAGCAATTCATGTGCAAGCAGTCATTAGTCCCAGGTACTAGGTAGAAACCTAACCTCTGCTGACCTGAGACAGAACACTTTTTCTTGGTCCCAGAAGGAATGCGAAGTGGTTCACTATTTTGCCATACCCAGGTCTCTCCTTACTGTTCCCTTCATTAACATTTGGAATCACGTGGACTCGTGCTAGGCAGTATTACACACACACTCTCTCTGTCTCTGTCTCTCTCTGTCTCTGTCTCTCTGTCTCTGTCTCTCTGTCTCTGTCACTCTCTCTCTGTCTTTCTCTCTCTCTCTGTCTCTCTCTCTCTCTGTCTCTCTCTCTCTCTCTCTCTCTCTCTCTCTCTCTCTCTCTCTCTGTGTGTGTGTGTGTGTGTGTGTGTGTGAGTGTGTTCATGTTTTCAGTAAAGCCTATCTGTATCAATCCCATGATATCCTACTAGACAAAGGGCCAATTTCAACTTGTCAGTTCTCAAGGCCCCCAGAGACACAGAGATGAGGCTTTGTAAAATGACCTTCCTTCTCTGTGAACCTTAGGTCCAGAATGTGGCTTTTCCAGCATTTCTGTTCTACTTGGGTCTTGCATGATTCCTATTCAGGTTTGTTAGCTTATTCAGAGCCCAGCACTCCTTTCACACCTGACGGGGGCGAGAATGTTACTCCTGGGGGCCATGATATCCTTCAGAACAGGAAAGAATGTGTTGAGAAACTTTGCGCAAACTGGAAATTCGGTGTGACGGTTTCTTGTTGGAGCAGGTATCTTTGTAACACACCTCATATTTGGAGGTATTGGTATTCCAAGCCTTCCCATACGTTCTCATATTAACCCAGTACTTTTGTTTTAATTTTTATTAGTGAATTTTGTTACTTTAGAATTGCATAGATATCACTACATACTTGTTATTTTATAATTGCCTAGATATCCTTCCCCACTATCTTCCACTTTCCTACTGTTCCAAAACATTCTCTCATCCCTCTGTATTATACATATGATTTCATTTAGTGTCCCAGAATTTCATTTAGACTGACTGTGTAATACAGAGTTAGAAAGTAACCATCAGAACCCAGTAAATTCAAGGATTCATTCTCTCTCTCTCTCTCTCTCTCTCTCTCTCTCTCTCTCTCTCTCTCTCTCTCTCTCTCTCTCTCTCTCTTTCTCTCTCTCTCTCTCTCTCCCTCTCTCTCTCCCCACTTCTTTCTCCCTACTTTTCTTCCTTTTCTCCTTCTCAAGATATATCAATTGTCAACACATCTGCAATATATTTTAGGGCCTCAAGAGTCCCTTCCGCTCCAGAAGTGACTTTTGTGCACATAGTGACAGTATGCACAGCTGCTGGGTTGCCATGACTAGTTTCTGCCTAGAAGATGTTATTTCACAGCCCTTCTGTATCTTATTTATTTATTTATTTATTTATTTATTTATTTAAAAGTCTTCTGCAAAGTTTCCTGAGCCTTAAGGAGTGGTGTGAATGTTTTGTCTAGAGTTGACCCTCAACCATCTTTTATTCTTTTTTGTCACCTTTCTTCAGATTTTAATTATAATTGTTATTTTAATAAACCGAATCCCAGAATTTGAAGATACTGTCCATACACCCTCCCAAGGGCAGCGGAGCAGGGTCTCTTTAAAGGAATACTGTGGGGTAGGGCCAGGGCTGAGGCTGGCCAGGGAACCTCCACACCTTTCCAGGCCATCTACTGCTGGGGGCTCACCAGAACACTGAAACCTAGGGAAAGATGTGGGGCTGGATTCTTTCATGGAACAGGGGCTCTATGTAAGCACCTTTTCCTAGGTTCTTTCTCTTCCGACAAGGCCTGGGGACTCTGGGGAGACCAGGTGGGTAGGGACAGACCAGTATTGAGCTGTCAATTCCCATCCCTAGGCATTAGGTTGGGTGTGGGCATTAAAGCTACACAGGAAGAGGGGGTGGGCAAATGGCACAACGCCAAGAAGCAAGTGGCAGCCCCACAAGGCACATTGTGAAGGAAAGGAGGCTCAGAGGGAAGGCCCATTTGGTGCAGAGGGTCCTAGCTGTGGGAACCACAAGAATGGCAACTAGGCCGCCTGCTCCAGGCTGGCCATGGCATGTAGCAATTCATTTTCCTGCTACAATACAGCATTCCATCCTGCCAGCTCTCAGCTATGCTCTGCAGCTCCCCAGCCTCTTCTCACATGGCAAACATGAGGTGGAAATTCACCAAGTCATGGCTTGTTCAATCTTGTGCCAATGCGAGCCAGTCTTCCGAGACCACTATCCTCATCACTGTCCAGGGGCCACTGATGGCCGACATGGAATGAGCCATGCTGAGGCTCTGGGCTGCTGTGGCTCTGAAGGGGTCTGGAGACTTGTGCACCAGGCTGGCGTTGAAGAAGAGGGCTGGGAGTGGGGGTGAGAGTTGGCCAGAGTCACCTTCCTTGTCTCCTCTGGAGCAACTAACTCCATCCTCAGCTGAACTGATGCATCTCTTCTCCATGACCGTTGAGGGGTTCCTGCTGCTGTACCCCTAGACTCCATTTCTACCCTCACATCAGACAGAGGGTGAGCAATATCTCCAGTCCCAGGCCCTTGTCGGGCACTGCTTGGGTGGAGAGGCTGACAGTGGTGGGAGTCTCTACCTTGGCTTTGTCAGGTCCTGCCAGGGAGCCCAGCCCTCCTGGAAGGAGCAGACCTGTGGTCCAGGAGAAGTAGGAGGCAGGCAGAGCCAAAAAGTGAGGCTCTGAAACAGGCCTGTCTGATGTATGGGGGTGCTTATGCTCAAGTTAGCCAGATCCAACCTAGAATCCACTGATCTGCATCTGGTGCCTCCCAACGCCCCTCAAATTCCCTCCAGGATGCAGCCTAAGCTTGAGGGCTCCAGGTCACCCTCATTAATACACACACACACACACACACACACACACACACACACACACACACACACACACACATCAATGATAAGGCTCTCCCAAACCTTGGGGCATCATCACCACCTGGGAGGTAAAAGCTCCAGGTAGCTGGGAGCCATTGGGGGCAGTGCCTCTGCAGCCTGCATCAGGGTTGGTTTCCCCATTGGGGGAGGCAGAAGGTACCCTAGGTGACTGATGGTGTTAAGGAATCCAAAGCCCCTGGGCTTCCTGGGCCCTCATATTCCATGGTGCCACTGGTGATCTGAAAACTAGGTTTCTTCTTCCCACTACTCATGGTCCTTTGGGCTAGGAGCTTGAGGCTGGGCTCAGGTTTGGGGAGGGACTGGGATCCTGAAGAGGGGCTCAGGCACCTCTGAAATACAGGGGAGTGGCACATGGCAGGGAAAAGGAGGCCCCTGGAGAATTCTGGGTATAACATGACAGCACGGCCTTATGGGAACTGGAGGTTTCTGTTAAGTGACTGCAATACATGGGTGTGGAGCAGAGGTAGGTTTTCCTGCTGCTGTCCCTGCTGAAACCCTAGAGATGCGCGTGCTTGGCACACAGCTGAGCAGGACAGAGGACCTAGAGACTGATGATATCTTTTTTTCCTTTAATCCTAAAACCTCCTGGGCCTTGGGTAGTGCAGGCCACAGCAGGCAGCAATCAAAGGCTAACCAGTGCTCACTCTGCAAGGCATCTCAGTGGAAAGTTTGCAATTGAGAGGAGAAAAAGATCCAGGCTTCTGCTGTGGAACCCAGGGATGGCAGCCTGGGTTTTACTCCATGGGTCTTCTCTGCTGCTATTGGAGGGGGCAGCTTAACAGCCAAGCACCAGTAGCTCTAGGTCCCTTGAGTTGCTCTCTCTCTCTCTCTCTCTCTCTCTCTCTCTCTCTCTCTCTCTCTCTCTCTCTCTCTTTCTCTTTCTCTGTCTCTCTCTCTCTCTCTCTCAGAGCTCCACCCATGTGGCTCCACTGGATGTATCTCTAGGCTCCTCAGCTCTGCTTGGTCTCTGTGTCTCTTTCTGGGCCCATCATCTATTCTTACTGTTTTGCACAGCCATTTGTCTATGCATTTGTCTGTCTGTGTTCATTGCAAGGAACTCTTTCTCTGTGTGAGACTGAGAATTGCATATAGAGGTTAGTCTGATGCTCTCTCCACTTGGCCAGGCACAATTATTTTGACTCTGTCTCTGGGAATAAATACTTGCCAAAACCCTGCCAAACTTGAGTAATTTAACTTCTGAAATCATTTATAAAACCATGTGTCTGTTCTATGCTTGGGGTGAGATGGAAACAATCTGTAGCCCAGAAGTATAAAAGTATTCCAGCCAGTGGGATTAAAGGTGTGTGACACGTCTGCATTCCTCCCATATCACACAGACCTAGAGAGTCTTTGGATGTGATCCCTTGCCAGGGCAGCAATGTTGCTGGATTACGATTCCTTTACACCTTCCCTCTTTCTGCTTAAGCTAAAAATGGACACAGATTAACTACTACAACAGAAATAAGTATTAAACCTATACACTTATCATTCCAAATGTCCTCATGAATAGCCGTTGATACAATGGTCCTTCATAAGTGCAGTCCTGACTATCTGTCTTAGGCAATAATCCATTTCAGCATCAAGGGATTCAGTCTGCGAGTCTGATGAATGATCTGTCCTGGTTTGTTGAACAGTTTCTATAGGGGGGACAGGGGGGTCTTGTTCCTGCTGTCTTTCAGCCTTTCTGTGTTGCTTGATCATGCCTTTCATGTGCAGCCTTCGCTTACATGGATTGCATCTATATCAATTTTGATGCAACCTATAGTCATTCATCACCTGTGGAAATATAGGCAAAAACCTCTTCCCCAATGGAACACATTCTCTAACTTTCATTCTAATGGTCAACCATCTTTAAAATAGATAGGTGGATCTGATTCAGCAGTTTTTTCTACAATGTAGTGCCTTTCAGCTACTCTTATTCCCTCTTCCTGTATATCAAGGTACAATTAGACCATTATGAATCCGCATGTAGGCACTCATCATTAAGTGCCTAGCTCCACACCAGAGAGCTTCTTACCCATTTAAGCACAGAAACAATCAGGTCATATTACATAGGATGTCAATACACAGTATCAGTTATATTAAGCACCCCTTGTATGAGTTTGAAGGAATATGATTCTGACCTCCCCTTCATGTTAGAAGACCTCTGCTTCATAGGATTATGGCTATAGATGACCATAGGCCTCACGAGTCAGACTATGACACTGGTCTGTTACTAAGTCAGGCATTTTATTAAACAACAACAACAACAACAATCAGGTAACCAGGTATACGACGTGAGAATGGGGCAGCATTACATCATTTCGACTAGCTAAACATAATCTACTTGGTTCCATGTGTATTGTATCTAGATGGCTAAACAGAGCATTTAAAGCCCATTGGTTAGGATATAGGCTTGGGGACTTTCCAGTTCCCTACCCTTCCAGGAGAAAGGAACATAACAGGATGTTCTGCTCTTAACTCTAACACAACATACATTTATCTTTAACTCAAGCAGAACATGCATTTAACATCTACTGTTTTATTCAAAGCAGCAAGTATTGAACTTTTGGATTGTATCATGATCTCAGGCACGTAGAATCTGAGAACGTGAACTTAATTTCACCTCATGATCAAAATGGAAACTTGGGAGTAAAATGGCTTCTGGTATGCTGAAAGCCATTGCAGGTGTTAACAGGGGTGTTACAGTTATGCTAGGAACTGAAGTAGGTCTCAAACGAGGAACTACAGTGTTAAAGTAGGATAAGCAGGTTGCAATAAAGGTGTGTCGAAGCGTCTTTGGAAACTGGAGGAAGTAAGCTTTAGGGACCTTAAGCCCATTGCACTAACTGGGAAGTTACAAAGTGTGCTGAGAATTCAGTAAAGTCTTTTTTTATTTTGGGGGTCTTTGGGGCATACAATCCTCTTTCAGGTTCCTTATCTAGATTCACTGTAAATACTTCCCCCTTCTGCCGAGTGTGGTCCACACCCTTAGACTATGCATTTCTTTCTCTCTTTTGATATAATAAAAGTGTAATACTGATTGTGGCTTTCTTCATCTCTGTCATCTCTACTCGCAGTTCCTCCGCACCTCCTAAGCCATCCAGATCCACCCCTCTCTGTCTCTTATTAGAAAAGAAAACAGGCTTCTAAGAGAGAACAGCAGGTGCACCTTTTCCCGGTCCAGCACCCCGATTCCTAGGGTAGACAGATGAGATCTCTACATGTCAGCCCCCTGATGGCATCAGGCTACCGGGGAATGTACAGTAGTGGTGAGGTCCCTGCATCGTCCACCTACTAGACCTTGCCCCTACATGCATTCCCAAAGGTGGCAGCCCCCTGGGACCACCAGGCAGGATGCTTCAGACCACAATCAACAGCCTGCCTTTTCCTCCAGACAAACCTACCACCAGAGTACTAGAGCTCTCTCTTGTCCCCTGATGCATCATTATTTCAGTTGAGCACTCTGATCGATGGAGACTCTTGAGGACAGCCACCTTGGGAAGACAGAGGAAGACTCCCCAGACCACAATTTCCAGCCTACACCGTCCTACACACAAACCTAGCAGTGGAAAACTCTGCCCTATACACCCTATTCTTGATCATCCTGATCCCTGGAGACCCTGAGCTGCCACCTGGGGAAAACAGGTGAGATAGCTTCAAGCCAGACCCTTGTACCAGGCCTCTAGTCATACACCGCAGCCATCAGTTACACCCAGCTGCCCGCACACTCCATTTACTGGACTTCACCTCTACCTACATTCCCAGAGGATGGTGGCCATCTGGGAAAACAGGTAAGACCCCACAGACCTCAATTCCCAGTCTCCCCTGTCCTCCTGGCAAACCTAGCAGCTACCCTGAGCATCCACCTCACTTCCCATCCTGGTTACAGAACCCCATCACTATGTGCATTCCCAGAGGCCTATGGCCCCCAGGATCCACTAGGCTACAGGCAAATGCAGCGGCAGTAAACTCAGTCTGGCCCTGTGTGCTCTCCTTCTACTGGACCTGACACCCATATGCGTTCCCAGAATCCAAAGCCCCAGGGACCACCAGCCAAGACCAGAGACAACCATAAGGCTAAAGGCCTGCACAAGAACACAAATGGCAAGAGCTTTGGGCAATATGTCAACAACAGAACCCAAGTATCATTTCACAGAAGCCCAGGATATCTTAACTCTGCTGAAGAACAAGAAAATGACCTTAAATCCAGTCTCATACAGATGATAGATGCTTTTAAATAAGAAATGAATAAATCTCCTAAAAGACATGCAGGGAAATACAATCTAACTGCCAGGGGCCTTTAAAGAGGAAACCAATAAGGCTGGGCATGGTGTTGCACCCCTTTAATCCCAGCACTAGGGAGGCAGAGGCAGTCAGATCACTGTGAGGTCAAGGCCAGCCTGCTCTACAAACGGAGTCTAGGACAGTCAAAGCTATACAGAGGAACCCTGTCTGGAAAAACTAAAACCAAACAAAAAACAACACACTAAAAAAGAACAAACATGAAGTAAACGAATAAAACTGCAGAAGACCTGAAATGAAAGTAAAAGCAATAAGAAAGAATAACCTGAAGGAATCCTGGAGATGGAAAACCTAGGGAAGAGAACAGAAATAACAGAAGCAGGCATCTCCAACAGAATCCAAAGGACGGAAGAATCTCATCTGTAGAAGATACAATAGAAGAAACTGATACAACAGTCAAAGAAAAAAAAAATCCCTGACACACACCATCAAGGAAATCTGAGATACTATGAAAAGACCTCACCTATGAATAATAGCAATGGAGGAGGATGAAGAGTCCCAGCTCCAGGGACCAGAAAATATTTTCCACACAATCATAGGAGAAAGTTTCCCCAACCTAAAAACAGAAATGCCTGCAAACATACAAGAAGCATACAGAATACCAGGTCAGAATGGAGCAGACAAGAAAAACCTCCCACCACATACCGAACAAAACCCTAAAGCTACAGAACCTAGGAAGAATATTGAAAGCTGCAAGCGAAAAAGGCCAAATAACATATAAATGCAGACCTATCAGATTTACACCTGACTTCTCAACAGAGACTCTAAAAGCGAGAAGAGCCTCGACAGATGTCTTGCAAACACTAAGAGAACAGAGATGTCCGCCCAGACTGCTGTACCCAGCAAATCTCTGCATTACCATACATGGGCAAAACAAGATACTCCAAGACAAAACCAAACGTAAATACTGTCTCTGCTGACTACTTTCATAACCACAACCTGAGTAAAACAATATCCCCTGGGAACAGATAAACCAGGAATTGCAATTGCCATTCACCACTGAGGAAAGCTAACAACTGTGTTCCTTGACAGTCAACTTCCTTCCAGTTCATACACCTAGCAGCAATGGCTAGAAGCCAGGCCAACATTTAAGGCAGGTAAATAAATGGGTAGACCTATTTATCCCACAGTTTCAGAACCATAAAGCCTCCTCAGCCTCTTGCAACTCCCAAAACAAGCTGTACTCAAACAACTACAGGATCACGATTCATTGTACCCATCAGAGTCACAGCCTGAGGCAAGATGCCTGGAGAACACTGGGAGGTGCACTTTACAGAGGGGAAATCAGGCCAAATGGGCATTTGCAGATACATTCTTCGGTTGAGCCGAGGCATCTCTTACCAGACTGGTAATAGCACAGGTTACTACTATAAAGAGGCTTTTACAGGAATTAGTCCTAGTGAAGGTTGGCTATCTTTCTTCTCTTTGGCCTCCTATGATGTACTCTTCCAAAAGAGGGGACTTTCTCCATTTGAAATTCTTTTTGGCAGCCCTCTTCCTCCTCTTACTAGACTACAAGATGGAAAGTCAGCTGAAACTTCTATCATTCCCTTCTCTAGTCCCATCACGCCCTGCAACAGGCTCTTCAACAAACACCGGCTAACTTGTTTCATAATAGCTGTTGATATATAAGCAGACTGTCTATTAGTATTTCCCCAGCATTCCAGGAAGAAAAAAGACCAATAAGACACTAAAGTCAGAGAGAGTGTGCCCCTGTCGGGAGAGTGTGTTGATAAATATATCCCTCCTCTCAAACCTGAGGCTTGTGGCCATTGCACTCTATAATAGGACAACCCATTATGGTTATATACACTAATGAGGAGCTTAGCCTGCATGGCCTGTAAAACAGCCTATTTTGGGGACAGCTTCAGTGAAACAACTCATTTCATTGGATGGAACAGATGCTTTTAAACCTTTGGGGTACAGGTGGAGGCTTGCAGGGTAGATGTACATCCTTGGCTAGAGCAAAGGCGCTGACAATGCCTTAGTTGCATGAAGAGAAATGCTTGCTGAACATTACCTTGTAACGAAAGAGGATATTTATACTACAACCTGTTCACTGGGCTATGTGACCACCTCAAGGCTACCAGAGGAGGACTACATTATCTGGGACAGGCAGGCCCAGAACAGTGACAGAAGGGACCAACACCTGCCTCTGCCTGTCTCAAGCCTCAACTTCACTCTAGTGCCAGCTCAGCATCTGCAGTTACATGGCTCCACACCGCACACACTGACTTTTGACCCAAAATGTGTCTTGCCTACAGGAGGTGTAGGGATAAAGAAAGAGCAGAGATTGAGGGAATGGCAGACCAATGACTGGCCTAGCTTGAGACCCACAGGATGGGAGAGAGCCAACCCCTGTCACTTTAAATGACAGGCTGCTATGCTTGCAGACAGGGGACAAGCACTACAGTCTTCATTCAGCAGCTGATGGAGAAAGGTGCAGAGACCCACAGTAGACGTGTGTTGTACCTACACAGAAAAAGACTGGGCAACAATCAGAAATTAATTTGAGAGGTTTTTTTCTTGTTGGACTGAGAAAAAGTACTGAGTAGACAGCACTTTGGAATTTAGGTGCCTTGTCTGACCTTCATAAAATGTGAGCATCATTAATATAAGCATGATTTGATTCACTGATAGCTATCTACCTGAGATTATATTTCTACATGTTTAAATAGATGCCACAGAATATTCACCATTGCAATAGCAATAAAAGAAACTATCTAAAAACTTCTTTCAAAAAGTTATTTTAAAATGTTCTCTGCCCAACGCCACAGAAACATATTTCTTACCTCAGTGGGAAGAGGATCAGTTCCCATACTCATGCTTAATGAGAGCTTCTTCTAGAATCTACCACGGAATGGGCAGATGCTTCATCTGCTTTCCATAAACATCTTCAGTATAAAGCCTGAGAACTTCCCAAGACTGGATGTGTAATGTTTAGGTAGTGCAAAGCCTTGAAAAGAAGATCTGATTCACCGTGATTGAGTTTCTCATGCATTCTTTAATATCAAAAACAAATGCAAATATACATTTCTAAGTCTGAAATAGGTAACTTGAGTAAACAAATCTACAAATGACAAACCTTTCCTCTAGTCACTCTCAACTATATCTGTTACATTCTTTTTTCTGTTTCCAAGATTTTTCCTCTATAAAGGCCATGTTCCAGTTTGTAGTTCAAGTGAATACAAAATTTGAACATTCAGCTTGATGAACAGAAAGAAAGGCACAGTCTTTAAAGTTTGTTAACATATATTCTAATGCCAAGTTTACATTTTTGCTAAAACACCCCATAACTTTATCAACAACTTATCTGCTAAATGTTGAGTAGACCTTTCCAATCCCATGGGAGGGGCGGCTGCCCTTTATCTCCTTAGTGAGCAGGATCACTCAACTTAATCTTAGAATGTCCCTTGGCTTTGCCTTTGGTCTCGGGTTTGTATACAGATTTGGCTTGGATCTTCTCTACCTCTTCAATCAAAGCCTGTTCATAAGGAGACAAGGCAGCATTGGGCATGGCTTTACTGATCTTAGCTAAAAAGTCCTTCACTGTTGCCTGGCTAGTTTCAGCATAAGCTCTTGTGCCCCATAGGAACTGATAGCATGGTGGATCACTGTCAGGAATCTGACAGTATTCCAGGTACTTTTCTTCCACTAGATCTTCAGTGATGAGCTTCCTTACATTCCCAAAGATGAGGTGTGGGACCTCATCACAGACTCCTAACATATTCAGGAAGTGCCAGACCTCCTTCTCTGTGGCATTGTAGCCATTTCAGTAGATCACACAGAGGAGGGGAGTCAGAATGCCCCTGTTGGAACATCCAACTCAGTGCTGCTACTCACAACATCATCCTTGAAATCTAGCTTGCTGACAAGCATGTAGGCCTGCCCATTGGGCTGGACTTCTTCCATCTCAATGCCAAACTCCATGTGCAGTTGTTGGCGGGCTATCTCAAGGATCTCAGGGAAGTGCTCCTTGAACCTTTTGTTGATAACAAACAGCATATCTCCCCTCCTTGCAGGCTGTTTAATTTTGTATCTACAGAGCAAGAATGACACCAGCAATGCTGCCTTCTTTGATAAAAGATCCATGTGTTTGCTTCCAGCAGAGAGTGGGGCCATAAAGGAACTACCATTTTTCTCTCTTTGGCCCTTTGCTCCTTTACCAGACCTTTTGTGAGGCATATCAGCATTGGTGGTGGGTGCCTTGCCCTGTGGGAAGCCAGCAGTAGAAGGACTTGGCCCAGCATCTCCTGAAGCTTGGTCAGAGCAGGCAAGTGACTCTCCTTTCTCTGCTGCCTTTGCCTGAGCATCATTTAGCCCCTGGGCCTCATCTTGGTTCTGGCGACGTTTCTCACGAGCACGGGCCTTACTCTTTTTTCCTCTGGGCATGATGGCTGTGGACAGGAATAGAAAGCAGTACTTTAGGTAACAGTGACTTGGATCAGGAAAACAATGACCTATAAGCATTTTTCTAGACTGCAAAATGCTGGAGGAAGGTCCACCTATGCTTTCAAATGCTAATATCAGTGCTTTGAGTTCTGGGTATCACCCTGCCAAGGGCATTGCTATAAGTGATCAACTATCTCCCATAACTATGTGGTGTTGAGGAATGTTCCCCAATTACTCTGAATAGCGAAATAAATGTCCTGAAGACTGGGTAGAAGAGAGATGGGGAGAATTTAGGTACCGGGAATTGGGTTCCAGAGATGAGAGGAGAAAGCAGCTGAGGAGACAACAGAAGGAGAAGAGAGAAAGGAGTTTAGGTAAGGCAAGGTGGGTCTCAGTATGTGGCTGTGGGACGAGACTGATGGATCTGAAGCCCCCCAGGGATTCATGTGATTGCCAAGTGATTGCTTTTTATATGTATTTTAAAGATATTAGATAAGAAGCCCAGCAGAGTGCTTATAGTTTCAAAATAAACCATAGTCTCACTGTGTCAGTCTTTGGGGGAACTAGCTGGTTAGAGAAAACCACAGCCTTCTTGAGTTACTGTGTCATTAACACAGATAGAATAATTCTTCTTTCTACAACTAATGGTAAATGAATGCAGGAGTTGAATGTAATTTTACAGCCTGAGAAATCCTGAGTGAAAGAGGGGTTCTAAGCCAAAGGGTAGGGAAGCAATGTACAATGTATTTAAATGGTGCTGCTCTCTTAAGCGAAGCTGCTGCTTCCAACAAAGCTGACAGAGGCTAGGCAACAGAGGCTGCTATGATCTCTCTTGAATCAAAGCCTACAGGCAGAGCTTCAGGGTTGAAAACATGGTAGAAAGGGTTATGCCTACAACTACAGTTCAAAGGACAGTGTCATGACAAAGAGGGCTTGGATATTTTCTAACTTCGTTTTGTTGTTGTTGTCACTAACCTGGTTGCACTGTTTGCAATGCTGATCATGGTTTTCTGTGCCCTCTCTACAAAAGTTCCACATGAACTAAAGTAGGGAGGGAACTGAAGAACGTAATGCCAAGTTAGGAACAATGATAACGGAGGAGGAAAAAAAGAACTCTGCCCAAAAGAAACTAGTGAGGTGATAGCAGCTAGAGGTCAGGGCTCTCTAACTGCAAGATGTCTGTCAGCTATTTCTGGAGAGAGCTATCCAGATGAGACCTGTGACACTTTGGTCATATATTGGGGGAGCAGGTCCCATTTTAGCAACAACTAAATTAAAAAAATATATATATGGGCAGGACACTGATGTTGCAATATGAGATAGAACAACTGGCCTGAAAAATGGAATTCTCTTGTTCCTTTGCTTGACTTTTGTTTGAAATGTTTTGAGTTAAAATGATATGGCATTGAGGTGACATATCTGAACATGGGCTGTGGTAGCACATGCCCTTAATCCCAGCACAAAGGAGGCAGAGACTGGCAGGTCTGTGTAAGTTCTAAACCATCCTGGCCTACACAGTATGTCAGAGCACGACTCCCTGCTGATAAGCTACTTACAAAGACAGTGGAGTATTCAAAATGACAAAATTTTCCTTAGAGTCACTATGCAAGGTTTCTCTTAATAGTGGATAATAATGTCCTAACTGACTTAGAGGATGGTTACTCATCAATCTTAGATTTATGTAAGGAAAAGATGATGTCACACTGCCCTAAAATGCTAGCCAGTCTCCTTAGAAAATAAGGCTTCCTTACAAGTTGAGAGGAGAGGAGGGACTGCCTCTGAGCAGAACTGTGGTGCCCATAGTCTGATCCCTTCCCCTAGGTGTGGAGGCCAGGTGGCACACAGAGGAAGGGGAAACAGGCTATCCAGATGAGACCTGAGAGGGTTTGGTCAAATGGTGGGGGAGCAGGTCCCATTCTGTCAGTGACCTAGGAGAGGGGAATAGGGCAGAAGAAGGAGAGGGTGGGAATGGGAAGATGCAAGTGAGGGGTTAACAATGGGGATAAAATCGGAATAATTTATAATGAATTGAGACAAAAGCAGGAAATAGGGCTTCCACTGAGAGAAATCATGACAAATGGCATTTTGGCATAATAGGGCTACCCCACCTACCAATATGAGGACCCAAAGCTAGGCTAGGAGGAGAACATGCAAGCTGCTTGCCTCCCACAGTCAAATGCTATAGAATGCTGACTGAGGTGAGGTGACACAATGCTCTGGGCAGCCAGTTTATCCCTTTAAATGTGAGTACATGCCAGCCTAAGTTAGGTCCCAAAACTCAAAGGCTCCTTTACTTACATTTGAGAGGCAGAACCATCCATTCCATATGTAGAATGGGGTGAGATGAAAACAGCTGCAGCAAATATGGAAACCCAGGTAAAAGATCCCGAGGATATGCTTAAGTGAGTTGAAAGTTGATTTTAAAATATAATAATGCCTTTTCTACTGCTCTGGGCAGCAGGCTTATCCTTTTAGTTGTGAGGAACTCACATACACAGACACACAGACACACACACAGACACACACACACACACACACACACACACACACACACACACACACACCAAAACACATTCCTACTTTGATATGTTTTGTACCCATACAACTCACTTATAATTCAATGTTTACTTCTGGTAATTTTAAAGATGCTATTATAAACAATTTAGAAAATTTCAATAATGCAAGTTAATTGTTATCTCGTCACCTCTGGTCAAGTCAATTACTTGTCTAATTTATCATAGAAATATCCATCCTAGAGTTAATAGATAGATATGATTCTATAGATAGTTTATGTAAAAATGAAAAAATAGATGGCCTTCAAACACCTTAGATACCTACAGAAAATGGCACTTAATGACATTTTCATTAACTTAAGTTTTTTGTGAGAATGAGACATACCAGCTCCTGGAAACACCCCCAGCAGCCTGTGTCAAGGATGATGAGCATCAAAGAACTTCCATACGGAGATAGCTTCAAATGTACCAAAAAAGCCACTGGACAAAGAAATGCCCTTCCTCCTGACACAGCCAGAATTCTGCCTAAATTGAGCAAGCCTGGATGCAGGTTGTGTTGACTGCCGATTATGCCAGGACAGGGTAAGTAAATCATAAATAGTTCTAACTTCCCAGATATATCTGTCAGCTACACTTTACCAAAAGGCTAAAGATGATGCTCCAATACTATCAAATTTTTGTGTGGCTGTCCAATCAGTGAACTGTCTTTGCCATTTCTTATTTTAGGAAGCTGCTAGCATGCACTTCTTCTTCTTTAAGGTAATTAATTTTATTTCTTCACAAGCCTGTGGCAGTGTGGAAGGCCAAATAGCTATATTACACAATATGGCTAGTTGCTTGGGAGTTAAGAAGATGCTTTAAGATCTGGATAGATGTTTTTAGATTGATAGGCACAAGATTGGATAGAGAATAAATTAGATACTAAACGTTAGGCTCACTTAAATGGGATAAATAATATTTTCTTTAAGGTTGCCAACTACCCTTATCTAGACATTATATGTGTAAGTCTTACCTATTGTTTTCCATGATTGTTCCATAATTATTTTTACAACATTTAGTTTAGAAATGGCCTTTCGAATCAGATAGAAAGGGGGAGATGTTGGAAGTAGGTCCAAATACTTATTACAGTACTTGAGATCTGGTTACCTCCTGGACATGGGCATTGCTATGAATGATGAACTATCTTCTGTAGCCATGTGATGATAAGGAACGGTCCACGATCACCCGTGATTGGCTAAATAAAGGTGCTGAAGCCTATAGCTGGGTAGAACAGAGGAGGGTGGGGTTTTAGGTTCCTGGACTTGGGTGTGAAAGATAAGAGGGGAGAGGAGAAAGCAGCTGAGCAGAGGACAGTAGGAGAAGAGAGAAAGGAGTCATGTTAAGGCAAGATGCTGCTGAGTAAGTGGCTGTAGTAACAGGAGCAGAAGCAGACCTGACAGTCCCCAGATTACCAAGGGATTGGTTTTTATGTGTGCTTTTAAAGGTACTAAGATTACAGGACCTCAGAATCTGCCCAGCATAGTGCTTCCAGCTTAAAAGTAAACCACAGTCTCTCTGTGGCAGTTGTGAGGTATCTAGCTGGTTAGAGGAAACTACAGGCTTAATAAGTTACTGCGTGATCAATATAGAAAGAATAATTTATCCTTCTAGAACAGCAAACATCCTGACTTTCCTTAACATTTCTTTTCCCACATTTACAGAAGAACACTGCTGTGAGAATACACTGGGCTCCTGTTCTCACCAGCTTTCTTTAGGTCTGACTTACATAGGTTTCTGACTACCCTCAGTTCTACTCATACCTGGAACTGTTCTACCCTCCTTGCCCTATAAAAATGTGCAGGGGCCTGGATAAGAGCATCAGAGGCCTCAGTGTACTGAAACGACTGGGTGCGGATAGCTTTGAATTCTATAATGCTCTTTATTGTCTTCCACCATCCTTGAGATTCCTTTCCTAGCTCTGCAAAAAGCACAGAACCATCACCCTCCTTTTTCCAGGCCCTACAGTATCAAACGAGGAATTTGATCTCTCGACTGAAATATATAAACATGGTGATGGGCTGGGATGGTAGCTCAGTCCACAATGTGCTTCCCGTGTAAACGCTAGGTCATGAGTTTTAGATCCAGAATCCATGTTTAAAAATCAAACTGTGTGTGGTGGATTGAACTGTATTATCAGTGCTAGAGTAGAGACAGAAGGATTTCTTGGGCTCAGCAACCAGCAAAGGTAACCTACTTGCCAGATCCAGGCCATGAAGAGACCCCATGTCAAAAGCAGGACAGAGAGTTCCCGGGGGAAAAATACCTTAAGTTGGCCTCTTGTTTCCACAAGCATGCAGTCACACAGTGGGGCACACACACACACATACATATGCACTCAGACGAAATGGATTACTTCCACACACAGACAAAGATGTGAGGGAGATGCTGAAACTCACAGCACTAATCTTTGCGCTCTTGGGCTGAAAATCCCCTGGGAACAATGACTGTGGTTAGTCAGGCCAAATGGCCAGGTTGTACTACATAGGTACCAGGATTTAAGTGGCTCTGTTATTTTGGAAGTGATCCCATATTTTCATGTGTCTTTTTTCCCTTGTATGTGAATGACACTCTCCCCACTTCCCTCACCCATTGCTCTATTTCGTCACTTCCCTTAACTCATTCTGATCAACTTCCCATTAGCCTCTTATTTCTAGCAATACATGAGGATTGTGGAGAGAGGCTTCAACTCTTTCACCTATTTATTTATATTCAATGATCCATGGTTTTAGCTCCCTGGATATTCAACCTAGGCTTCATGAACACTAGGCAAACCCTATCCCTCAGATGTCCTCTGTCTCTGGTCCATTTGAGGTGTTTAAAAGAGTTTAGGGAACTAAAAAAATCTCAGGATATCAGTGGTGTATGGTTCTTTCTGACCACCACATGCTGGGTGTGGGACCCTACATTATGTTCCTCTAACCCAAACCTGCTGGGCGTGGCTACCATAAGCCTCATAGGACTTCCCACTTATGACTCCCTTTGACTCACAAACTCTGGGCTTGGCTACCCTAAGCTTCATGGTTCCTCCCACTTATGGCTGCTGAGAGCTGGGCAGGACTATTCTTAGTCTCCTGGTATCTCCAGGTCATGGTTCTCTCTGACTCCCTCCTGCTGGCTCTCTCACACTACCTAGTGCTTATGGCTCCCTGTAACTCCCAAGTACTGTGCATGGCTAAGCTAAACAGCATACCATCTCCTGCATAGGGCTCCCTATGACCCCAACAGCTTGGGTGTGGCTAAACTAATTCTCTGAGTATCTCCTGCTTAGGGCTCCCACTTGCAGGGAGTGGGTATCCTAAGTCTCAGGATACTACCCACTTATGGCTCCCAAAACCTACACGGGACTACTCTAAGTACCATGGTATCTCCCAGCCAAGGCTCCCTCTGACTTGGTGTGGTTACAATAAGTCTCTGTGTATCTCCTGATCAAGGCTCCCTCTTATTTCCACTTGCAGTGCATGGCTACCCTAAGACTGATAGGATCTCTTGTTTATGGCTTCCTCTGTCTCCCTCATGCTGGACGTCATCATGTCTAACTTCACAGTATCTCCTACTCATGGCTCCCTCTGATTCCCAAGTACTGAGCAGGGCTTCCTTAAGTATAATGGTGTCTCCCACTCAGGGCTCCCTGTGACTCCCATGTGCTGGGCGTGGCTACACTAAGCTTCTGAGCATCTCCAGCTTATGGCTCCCTCCTACTCTTTAGTGATGGGCTTCCCACATCCTCATGCTATCTCCCACCTATGGCTCCCAAGTGCTGTGCAGGACTACCCTAAGGTTCATGGTATCTCCTGCTTTTCGTTTCCCCCCCCCCCACTCCTGCCAAACCTCACAAGTGCTGGGCATGGCTATTTTCCTGAGTATCTCCTGTTTATAGCTTCATCTTACTCCGTAGTGCTGAGTGTGGCTAAGCTAAGCCTCACATTATCTCCCCCTTAAGGCATGGACTCTACTGGTGGGCAAGCCTAATCTTCAGGATATCTCCCACTTTTGGCTCCCAACTGCTGGCCTGGACTACCTTGACCCTCAATGTATCACCAGGTTATGGCTCCCTGTGACTCCCAAGTGCTGGGTGTGGTCATGCTGAGCCTCATATTATCTCCCCGTTGTGGCTCCCTCTTACTCTCTAGTGCTGGGAAACTGTAAATCTCTTGGTATCCCCCACTTACATCTCCCAAGTGCTGAGTAGCACAACCCTAACCCTTGCAATAACTCCCAGATATGGTTCCCAGTGACTCCCACGTGCTGGGCGTGGCTATGCTCATTATGAAAGGACCTCCATTTATGGCTCCTAAGGACTCCCTCCTGCTCGGCATAGCTATACTAAACCTCATACTAACTCCTTTTGGGCTCCTTCTTACTCCCTAGTGGTGGGCATACCTGATTCTCATGGGATCTCCCACTTACTGCTCTCAAGTGCTCAGCAGCACTATCCTAACCCTGGTGATATTTGTGGGTTAAGGTTCCCTTGCTGCCTTTCTGGTGCTGGCCATGGCTACCCTAACCCACACACTACCTGCAGCTTATGGCTCCTTCTGACTTCCAAAGGCTGAGCTGGGCTACCCTAAGCCTCATGGGATCTCCCACTTAGGGCTCCCAGTGGCTCCTAGGTGCTGGGCGTGGCTATGCTAATTCACACAGGACCTCCAACTTATGGCTCCCAGTGTCTCCCACATGCAGGGTGTGGCTAAGGTAATTAGCACAGGACAGCCCACTTATACATCCCTGTGACTCCCACTTGCAGGGCATGGCTAGGATAAGCCTCATAGCCTCTCCTGCTTAGGGCTCCCACAGACTGCCAAGGTCTGATCTTGGCTAACATAAGCCTCATAGTGTCTCCCTCTATTTGGCTACTTCTTTTGTCCTAGTGTTGAACAACCCTAACCTTCATGGAATCTCCCACTTTATGGCCCCTCCTACTTATACGTGATGGGTGTGGCTACCCTAAGCCTCAGAGTCCCTCTTCCTTCATACTCCCTGAGCCCTCCCACCCCACCACCCCTTGTTGGGTATGGACAGCCCCCTGCTCTTCCTGGCTTTTTACACTGTCTTATTTTTCTGGGATGGGGGTTGCAAACAAAATATTTAGAACTGATTTTGGGGGTTTAGTGATCAATGCTTGTACTCTCTTGATTCACTTCATTTTTATGAGTACTTTTAAAACACGTTTTAAAGCTCACATCTCCCTTTTGAAAAATTTCAACTCCCTATTTTGGTGGTGATTAAGTCCAGTCCATCTCCCTAGCTTTGCACTCTGACTGGGGGAATTTTAGAATCCAGTGACAGGATAGGTCAGTGTGTACTTGTATTTCTTCCACGTTCTCTTCTTACTATTTTAGAAGCCAAAGCTTTGCTTTAATTGTGAAATAGAAGCCCCCATTTGGAGAATCAGGGTTCTTTTCTAAAACCGTGGTCCCGGAGTCCCCATCTCCTTCCGGAAGCTTGCATCCGATATTTTTCCAGGAGAAGCCTCCTGAATCCTGAAAGAAAGCACCGCTCCCATGGTTATTGTAGGGTGTACACTCTTTGGTGGACACTCAGGGTCCCTACCTTGACCGCGGAACTCTTTCAGAACTTGCAGGCAGCTCGTTTTGGGCAGCACCTCGTGGCTATCCGTGTGCCTCGGGCACTAAGACCCACTTCCTCCCCTCCCCACCAGAAGCAAGGGAAAGCCACATCCCACATCCGGCCAGGGGCAGGCTCTGAAGATTGACAGCAGGGCCAGGTTCTTATCCCCCCACTGCAGTGGAGCCAGCATGGGAGAGTCTGATGCCTATTAGACTTCACTAAGACCTAGTCTTCCTCAGCCCTCACATCCGCCCCAGTCTTTGGCACACAGAGCTTTGAAGCCTGAGCTTCTGAAGCCCCCACTGTAACTCCTACCCCATCCACCATGCCTTACCTCCCTCCACTCCGTGTACCACCTCACACCATCGACCCCAACACATACTTTGCTCCAGGTGGGAAGCAAATCTTCTGTTTCCAGTTTCGTTCTCAGCTGTCAGGTAAACTTCTCTGCTTTCGTAGAACTGCCCTCCTCGCCAGGGGTGGCGGGTGCTGCTGCTACTGGAAATAAAGGTTACAAGTTCACAACCTCAGTCTAGTACATTGGTCCACAACCTTCCTAACGCTGTGACTCTTTAATATAATTTCTCATGCTGCAGTCACCCAAAACCATAAAATTCTTTCATTGCTACTTCTTAGTCGTAATCTGGCAACTCTTATCAATCTTAATGTAAACAGAAGATTTGCAGACTATCTGATCTGGGACCCCTATGAAAAGATGTTTGATCCCCAGAGGGCTCGAGACCCACTGGTTGAGACCCACTGTTCTAATCCCTCCCTACCAGGAACAGTGAATCTCAGGCCTCTGCCCTGTAGACACAGAAGTCCACCAGCAACACATGGAACCCTGACTCGCCTCAGTCTTGTTACTCAAAGGTCGGCATCTTTTCCCTGGCTTCAGTGTGCCTCATAGTATCCAATTCTACTCCAGGTTGGACTCTCAGAGCTGAGAAATGCTTGGTAAGGACCAGTCTCCATAGGAAGCCCATCCTTCTCCAGACCCGGAGGAGGTCATCTGGCAAACTTCACATGGTGCGCAAAGCTGGAGTTTCTCGGGCCTGGCAGCAGAGCCTGGATTTTGAGCCTATGCTTTCTCTAAGGAGACAATTCCCTCCATTCCACAGAAGGTCTCTCAGCTTGACATTGCCTTGAACAGGAATGCAGCCTTGAAGAACTGATGTCCTATCCCCTTAAAACCCAATGGGCTGCTTGCTGTGAACCTGCAGACTGACGTGAGGTGCACAACGACTGCTGCTTGCTGACTTATCGACATGGCTTCTGGGGTACCTGGCATCTTTTCATCTTCTGACTGCAGGCCTTTTGCCTCTAACACAGCATCCCCTTCCCTCATAAACTGAGCAGCAGTTTAACTATGTGCATTAGGACCTGTTTACCAGACCTCATATTTCCAGTCAGAAACATGCTTGAAGGTTTTGAATAATCACTCTTTGCATGACTGGTCCTCCTCTGTTTATTCCTGCTTCTTCTCCCCTTTGTACTCCTTAAAGCCACGATTCCTGGTTCCTACAGACCATGGTCTTTCACTCCCAACATCTATTAGGATAAAAATGAGAGTTAGCTTGTCCTTAGAGCTCTGTCGAAACTAGAAGCTGCAGCCAGTCCACAAAGTCCTTTGCGTCTACTGCACAGTGGTCTCTTTATAGGACTCCTAACAGTGGGAACGGATGCTGTGTCAGACTGTTTCGATTGCTTCTGGGTTCTTTTCCTCCAAGTCACTTTTCCTGACATAATAGGAGGAGAGTTGCAAAGTCTTACTGCAACTTGAGATGCCATATTTCATTGATATCCATGCGAGCCCTGCCCTTTTCTGAAGGGAAACAGAGGAATGGATGGGGGTGAGGGCTATATTGGGAGGAGAGGAGGTACGGGAAACTGTGGTTGGCATGTAGTGTATCAGAAATTAATCTTTTAAAAAGAGAAAAAATGAATGTTAAATAGATAAATATTCACATTTTTCTGTATATTAATAATTTAAGTACAGTATATATTAATGCAGTCCCATATCTGTGGTTTCATGATCATTGTCTCAAAAACAGAAACAAAACACAAAAACAAAAAACTTAGATTGCTCTTTTCCAGCCCTGATATGCTATTTTCTCACGCTGGTTCCTTTTTTGGATAAAGCTCTCAGGTACATGTTCTTGTAGGCTACATTAGTTTTGTAGGTGCTTGGATTTTTGTAAAAAAAAAAAGTAGCAGAGGAAAAATTCTAGGGTGTAAAGCCATCTTTTAGCTTCAAATCTTAATTATGGCTACCCTCTGACCATCTATGCAATCTAGGAATCTTTTGTCTCTGTAATTCTGTCACTCTGTTTTGGCCAGTGCTCTCAGTAGGTTCTAGAGAGGCTCTATAGCACGTCCATATGAGGACTCCTGGGCATGATAATAGCTTTGGGCAGATGTCTGATTTATATCATGATGGTCATACATTTTCAGGAATAAATCATGTGAGGGTAAGAGTTTTCTCACGTCTCTTAAAACTCTCTTAGGAAGTGTACTTGCTAACTTGTATTGTCCCCCAGGGTAGTTCTGACACATACTCAGATTTCACATCAGGAAACAGACAACACAAGGCAAGGGTTCAAAATGATGCGGTGGCCTGCAATACCACCTGATTTGTAAATGTGTTTACACATAAGGGAACACCTCATAGACAGGGTAATTCATTCCTATCAAGCCAGGAGAATGGACAGTTCAGGTAAAGCCTATGCTACATAATAATTTCACTGCCAGCCCCATCTGAGAACACTGGGTCTAGACCAAACCTTCTGCTATGGTTTCTCTCTGGTCAGTTGTCCAATGGTGTCATGAGGAGTATCCATTTTCAGTAATAACTCATGCAATGCTAGCATTTTTTTTCTTGCATGCATACCATTTACATCGGTAAATGGGCATCATAAAGAAGGGGTTTAAAATTAGTAGGTGGCCTAAAATCAGCTTTTTTCCCCATTAAGTATATACATACAAAAGAAAACACCTGATAGACAGTGTAGCTTATTCCTGTTAAGCCAGGAGAAGGGAAAGTTCAGGTTGAGCCTAAACCAAATAATACTTTCTTTCTTAGGAAAAAATGCTTTATCATATTTCTTTTTAACTTGTATATTTATATCATTACACATGAGTAAAATAAATTACATAGAGCAGGAAGAACCAGAAGAAAATAAGGAATTATATAAATAACAGGTTTTAAATGTGCATATACGGAATGAATACTAAGAACAGATCAATTCTTTAAATATTGTATAAAATCCAGCACTATGTCTTAGGGTATTGAATTAACCCTTAAATGTTTTTAAGTTACATATTATTTTAACTTAGTTATAATCATATTTCTTTGTAAACAATCCTTTTCAGTATACTCTTATCTTAACATTATGATTGTTATTACAAATTTTAGAAAACAACTTTAATGAGTCAGTGTTAAAGGAATGTTCAGTTGCTTATGTTTGCAAAAAAAAAACATATAGCATTTTAGATAACCAATATAAAAATAGGTTATTTGCATTAATAGATATTGTTTTTAATTACTTGTTAAAGATTTAAGTTATCATTATGACAGGTACATTGAAATATTTTATTATGAAAATCATTTATTTTTATTACTGTTCATAATGAGTCAAAAATAGAATAAGGCATGCAGAGCAGGATAAAGTTGGGTAACTATATCTATCATATTTTTAAACTAAAAAGATGAGTAATTTTCTATCATATTTTTAACTAAAGAGATGAATAATTTAAAATATAACATTATGTTGTAACACATTAAGATGACCTGAAAACCGTAAAATGTGTGCATATGTATCAAAGTGGGTTTTCCAAATGACAACTTAAAATTATTTTGGTGTTTTCCCTTACTCTCTCTTTCTCATAAAATAAGAATCTTGAAAACCCCGTCTGTTTGCTTTTAAAGAGGCAGTAATGATTTTTTTGAATTCCTAAAATTCTTTAAATGTTTGTGATCATATATATACTAGCTTAAGGTATTTTTTTAATCTTTGGAATAAAGAACTTAGTATATCATGGGAGAATAATTGTCTCATAGGAAATGATTACTCAGGAGTAACAGTACTCCTGTCTTAAACTTAATCTACAACTTCAAGCAACAGATACCACCATGTAGAACAATAATGGAGATGGGGATCAAGGATGTAACATCTTGACCAGTGATGTACAATTACCTATGTCTTGTCTTTGAAAGCAGATATAGATGTTTAATATTTTAAAACTCATATTGTTGTCCCAAATTTAGATTTAGGAGTATTATAAATCTCTATATGCTTTACCTATGTGGTCACACTGATTACATACAATTTAGTCTTTTATCTTAATTTTTTCTTAATGTTTTAGTTAACTATGAGCCAAAATGATGCTGAACCTGTTGTAGACAGCCCACTGAGATGATCACTCAAACACAGTTTTTATATATCCAAAGTATTTATTCCAGCTGACCGGGAGTACCCCTGTATTTGGGACCTAAGTGTAGCTCCTATCATTTAGAGCAGTGGTTCTCAAGGAGTAGGTCACTACCCCTTTAGTGACCCTTTCATAATTGTCACCTAAGATAATCAGAAAAAACCCTTTACATTAGGATTCATAGCAGTAGTGAAAACGCAGTTATGCAGTAGTAATGGAAATGATTTTGTGGGTAGGGATCAGCACAATATGGTAAACATTATGAAAGGGTTACAGCATTAGGATGGTTGGGAGCACTGATCTCAAGAGCAAGAAGTCTTTAGAGCCAAACCCTACTATCCGTTATTTTCCTCTGCAGCTTCAGGGGTATGCTTGTACCAGCAAGTAGTTCAACAAAAGCTAAGACAGGATGTTAGCTTGAGAAGTAGCTTTGCAAAGCAGGTAGTTTAACAGAAGCTAAATAAGTGAGCTGAGGTGACTAGGACTCAGGTCCTAAAAGAGAATTGGTACATTTCCAAGGAATTCTCCATCCAGTAGATAAAATTCTACTTAAACATGAAATGGCCTCAACTGGCATACATGATGGATGGAGGAACCTCTGCATTGTCTGGCCCTGCCACAATCCAAACTGACAACTTTAGTTTACATAAGCATTTACTTATAAGCCAATGTGGCAATAAGTACACTATGTAAAAATAAACCGCAACTCCATATAGACAGATTGTTTACATACATAACCATACAAAAGATGTATTTTAATAAACCAAGATTTTGAATATCATTTTTGTTTGGATAACATTTTCTATAATTCTCATTGTGAAAAGGAAACTTAATTTAGGGATGTTTATTAAATTTATAAATCTGTTCGTTTATATAATTCAACCTTAATAAAAATCTTACATTAAACAGCTTTATATTTTATTTTTTTTGAAATTTAATGAATTATATTTTGACCATTATATAAACTAGAACAGTGGTTGGAGCATAGACATCTCAAGGACAATTTCTCCTTGAGGAAGGGTGAAATAAGTTCATGTTCCCAGGTCCAGGACCCAATTCCTATCCTGATTGGTGGAAACTCTCTTGCTCAACCCCTTATATCAGAATAGAATTGGACAATGCTACAGCACCCATCATGCTTTGTGTTCCCATCCTTTGAATATGCTCTATGACATCCCTACAGCATCACTTGTTCAGGGCCAAGTCTGTCTGCAGCCCTGATTGATCAGTAGCAGCTTGATTACAATGCATTTTTGTAACCGGCATTTATCTGGTGTTTGGGCTATGTTGGACTTAAGCAGACCCCACAACAAGCACCTAGCCTTGAACTGTCTGTTCACCTAAAGTGAGAAGTGATAGGCATTTCTGCTTGTCATTACTTTGGGTTCCAGATGGGGACAATACAAGGAATTGTGCAGCACTCACCAAGATAGCATACATTTCTACACATACTTTTAGAATCAACTTGACCCAACCCTGGCACAACCTGAGACAATCTTCCATGGCTTATTTTTCATATGAAATGACTTTATATATCTTTATTCTTGCTTGTGCTTAGATGGAATTTGTGTGCTAATTTTATTTGGTAATTTATTATCTACTAAATTTTTTCTTTGGAAGAAAAATTCTACTGCAACTGTATTGAAAATCCTCTCTTTTCCTTCCTTCCGTCCTTCTATCCTCCCTGCCTTTCTTCCCTCCTTCCTTCCTTCCTCCTGTGAAAACAGATTCTTTGCTCATACACTACATCTCAACTAGCTTCCCCTCCTTCCGATCCTGCCTGATACCCTCCCAGTCTCCTCTCCAGAAAATCTCCCCCTCCACTTCCTCTTCATAAAACAGCAAGCCTCCAAGTGATAACAGCCTAACAGATAAAATAATAGAAGGCAAAAGCTCTCGTATGGAGGCTGTACAAGGCAACCCAGTAGGTAGGAAAGGGGCTCTAGAGCAGGCAACTGAGTCAGAGATACATCTGCTCCCATTTTTAGGAGGCCCACAAAAACACCAAGTCAACAGCCATAAAATACACACAGAGGACCCGGTGTAGACCCTTGGAGGCTCCATACTACTGCTTAAGTGTGTTAAGCTCCCAGAAGAGAGCTCATGTAAGCTCTGCTTGGATGTTTCCCTGGCCTATGTTCTCCTGGCATCCTCCATCCGCTTTGACTCCCACAATGTCTCCTCCCACTAGTCCCTGAGGTTCTCTTATTTCCAGGAGGATGGAAACCTCCAACTACCACTGTCCCTGCATAATGTCTGTCTGTGGGTCTCTGCACCTGCTCTCCTATGCTGCTGGAGGAAGCCACCCTGATAATGACTAGACATGTCCATGATGAGAAGCTACTCTGCAGGCTACAGAGAGATAAACTTGGGCACCAACTCAGTCACAAAACCCTCAACATAAATTCTGTCCTGGCTAAATGATGTGCTGGGACAATGGTGCTACAGAATTCGTGGTAGTGACCAGTCAATGTTTGGTTAACTTGAGTCCTATGCAATGAGAGGGAGCCCATGCCAAGTGAGGGAGCCAGTGCTCTCTACTGCCTGGATGGCCAGGAACCAGATACTGGATGGAGCTGGCTCATAGCGTAGAACCAAACATGACTGGTAAAAAAAAATCAATGAAATGATTCCTAATGATGTTTTGCTATACAGTGACTCCATTTGAGACCTCCGGTCCCATTCTAAGAGCCTCGAATATCAGATACTCTTTAGATAGTAGTGAAATTTGCCTTGTTTTCCTCAGGTACCCAAGAGTCCCTAAGGTGAGTGGCAGTCAAAGAAATTCATGTGCAAGCAGTCATTAGTCCCTGGTACTAGCGAGAAACCTAACCTCTGGTGACCTGAGACAGAACACTTTTTCATGGCCCCAGGAGGAATGCGACATGGTTCACTATGTTGCCATAACCAGGTCTCAGCTTACTGTTCCCTTCATTAACATTTGGAATCATGTTGACTCGTGCCAGGCAATATTACACACACACTCTCTCTGTCTCTGTCTCTCTCTGTCTCTGTCTCTGTGTCTCTGTCTCTGTCTCTCTCTCTCTCTCTCTCTCTCTCTCTCTCTCTCTCTCTCTCTCTCTCTGTGTGTGTGTGTGTGTGTGTGTGTGTTCGTGTTTTCAGTAAAGCCCATCCGTATCAATCATGATATCCTACTAGACAAAGGGCCAAGTTCAACTTGTCAGTTCTCAAGGCCCCCAGAGACACAGAGATGAGGCTTTGTAAGATGACCTTCCTTCTCTGCAACCCTAAGGTCCAGAATGTGGCTTTTCAAGCATTTCTGTTCTACTTGGGCCTTGCATGACTCCTATTCAGGTTTATTAGCTTATTCAGAGCCCAGCACTCCTTTCTCACCTGACAGGGGGGAGAATGTTACTCCTGGGGGCCATGATATCCCTCAGAGCAGGAAAGAATGTGTTGAGAAACTTTGCACAAACTGGAAATTCGGTGTGACACTTTCTTGTTGGAGCAGGTATCTTTGTAACACACCTCATATTTGGAGGTATTGGTATTCCAAGCCTTCCCATACGTTCTCATATTAACCCAGTACTTTTGTTTTAATTTTTTAGTGAATTTTGTTACTTTAGAATTGCATACATATCACTACATACTTGTTATTTTATAATTGCCTAGATATCCTTCCCCACTATCTTCCACTTTCCTACTCTTCCAAACCATTCTCTCATCCCACTGTATTATAAATATGATTTCATTTAGTGTCCCAGAATTTCATTTAGACTGACTGTGTAATACAGAGTTAGAAAGTAACCATCAGAATCCAGCAAATTCAAGGAGTCATTCACTCTCTCTCTCTCTCTCTCTCTCTCTCTCTCTCTCTCTCTCTCTCTCTCTCTCTGTCTCTCTGTCTCTCTTTCTCTCTCTCTCTCTCCCCCTCTCTCTCTCCCCACTTCTTTCTCCCTTCTTTTCTTCCATTTCTCCTTCTCAAGATATATCAATTGTCAACACATCTGCAATATATTTTAGGGCCTCAAGAGTCCCTTCCACTCCAGAAGTGACTTTTGTGCACATAGAGACAGTATGCACAGCTGCTGGGTTGCCATGACTAGTTTCTGCCTAGAAGATGTCATTGCACAGCCATTCTGTATCTTATTTATTTATTTATTTATTTATTTATTTAAAAGTCTTCTGCAAAGTTTCCTGAGCCTTAAGGAGTGGTGTGAATGTTTTGTCTAGATTTGACCCTCAACCATCTTTTATTCTTTTTTGTCACCTTTCTTCAGATTTTAATTATAATTGTTATTTTAATAAACCGAATCCCAGAATTTGAAGATACTGTCCAGACACCCTCCCACGGGCAGCAGAGCAGGGTCTGAAATACAGGGGAGTGGCACATGGCAGGGAAAAGGAGGCCCCTGGAGAATTCTGGGTATAACATGACAGCAAGGCCTTATGGGAACTGGAGGTTTCTGTTAAGTGACTGCAATACATGGGTGGGGAGCAGAGGTAGGTTTTCCTGCTGCTGTCCCTGCTGAAACCCTAGAGATGCGCGTACTTGGCACACAGCTGAGCAGGACAGAGGACCTAGAGACTGATGATATTTTTTTTCCTTTAATCCTAAAGCCTCCTGGGCCTTGGGTAGTGCAGGCCACAGCAGGCAGCAATCAAAGGCTAACCAGTGCTCACTCTGCAAGGCATCTCAGTGGAAAGTTTGCAATTGAGAGGAGAAAAAGATCCAGGCTTCTGCCTTGGAACCCAGGGATGGCAGCATGGGTTTTACTCCATGGGTCTTCTCTGCTGCTATTGGAGGGGGCAGCTTAACAGCCAAGCACCAGTAGCTCTAGGTCCCTTGAGTTGCTCTCTCTCTCTCTCTCTCTCTCAGAGCTCCTCCCATGTGGCTCCACTGGATGTATCTCTAGGCTCCTCAGCTCTGCTTGGTCCCTGTCTCTCTTTCTGGGCCCATCATCTATTCTTACTGTCTTGCACAGCCATTTGTCTATGCATTTGTCTGTCTGTGTTCATTGCAAGGAACTCTTTCTCTGTGTGAGACTGAGAATTGCATATAGAGGTTAGTCTGATGCTCTCTCCACTTGGCCAGGCACAATTATTTTGACTCTGTCTCTGGGAATAAATACTTACCAAAACCCTGCCAAACCGTGAGTAATTTAACTTTTGAAATCATTTATAAAACCACGTGTCTGTCCTATGCTTGGGGTGAGATGGAAACAATCTGTAGCCCAGAAGTATAAAAGTATTCCAGCCAGTGGGATTAAAGGTGTGTGACACGTCTGCATTCCTCCCATATCACACAGACCTAGAGAGTCTTTGGATGTGATCCCTTGCCAGGGCAGCAATGTTGCTGGATTACAATTCCTTTACACCTTCCCTCTTTCTGCTTAAGCTAAAGATGGACACAGATTAACTACTACAACAGAAACAAGTATTAAACCTATACACTTATCATTCCAAATGTCCTCATGAATAGCCGTTGATACAATGGTCCTTCATAAGTGCAGTCCTGACTATCTGTCTTAGGCAACAATCCATTTCAGCATCAAGGGATTCAGTCTGCGAGTCTGATGAATGATCTGTCCTGGTTTGTTGAACAGTTTCTATAGGGGGGACAGGGGGGTCTTGTTCCTGCTGTATTTCAGCCTTTCTGTGTTGCTTGATCATGCCTTTCATGTGCAGCCTTCGCTTACATGGATTGCATCTATATCAATTTTGATGCAACCTATAGTCGTTCATCACCTGTGGAAATATAGGCAAAAACCTCTTCCCCAATGGAACACATTCTCTAACTTTCATTCTAATGGTCAACCATCTTTAAAATAGATAGGTGTATCTGATTCAGCAGTTTTTTCTACAATGTAGTGCCTTTCAGCTACTCTTATTCCCTCTTCCTGTATATCAAGGTACAATTAGACCATTATGAATCCGCATGTAGGCACTCTCATTAAGTGCCTAGCTCCACACCAGAGAGCTTCTTACCCATTTAAGCACAGAAACAATCAGGTCATATTACATAGGATGTCAATACACAGTGTCAGTTATATTAAGTACCCCTTGTCTGAGTTTGAAGGAATATGATTCTGACCTCCCCTTCATGTTAGAAGACCTCTGCTTCATAGGATTATGGCTATATCTGCCCATAGGCCTCACGAGTCAGACTATGACACTGGTCTGTTACTAAGGCAGGCATTTTATTACACAACAACAACAACAACAACAACAACAATCAGGTAACCAGGTATACGACGTGAGAATGGGGCAGCATTACATCATTTTGACTAGCTAAACATAATCTACTTGGTTCCATGTGTATTGTATCTAGATGGCTAAACAGAGCATTTAAAGTCCATTGGTTAGGATATAGGCTTGGGGACTTTCCAGTTCCCTACCCTTCCAGGAGAAAGGAACATAACAGGATGTTCTGCTCTTAACTCTAACACAACATACATTTATCTTTAACTCAAGCAGAACATGCATTTAACATCTACTGTTTTATTCAAAGCAGCAAGTATTGAACTTTTGGATTGTATCATGATCTCAGGCACGTAGAATCTGAGAACGTGAACTTAATTTCACCTCATGATCAAAATGGAAACTTGGGAGTAAAATGGCTTCTGGTATGCTGAAAGCCATTGCAGGTGTTAACAGGGGTGTTAAGGTTATTCTAGGAACAGAAGTAGGTCTCAAACGAGGAACTACAGTGTTAAAGTAGGTTAAGCAGGTTGCAATAAAGGTGTGTCGAAGCGTCTTTGGAAACTGGAGGAAGTAAGCTTTAGGGACCTTAAGCCCATTGCCCTAACTGGGAGGTTACAAAGTGTGCTGAGAATTCAGTAAAGTCTTTTTTTATTTTGGTAATCTTTGGGGCATACAATCCTCTTTCAGGTTCCTTATCTAGATTCACTGTAAATACTTCCCCCTTCTGCCGAGTGGGGTCCACACCCTTAGACTATGCATTTCTTTCTCTCTTTTGATATAATAAAGGTGTAATACTGAATGTGGCTTTCTTCATCTCTGTCATCTCTACTCGCAGTTCTTCCGCACCTCTTAAGCCATCCGGATCCACCCCTCTCTGTCTCTTATTAGAAAAGAAAACAGGCTTCTAAGAGAGAACAGCAAGGTGCACCTTTTCCCGGTCCAGCACCCCAATTCCTAGGGTAGACAGATGAGATTTCTACATGTCAGCCCCCTGATGGCATCAGGCTACCAGGGAATGTACAGTAGTGGTGAGGTGCCTGCACCGTCCACCCACTAAACTTTGCCCCTACATGCATTCCCAAAGGTGGCGGCCCCCAGGGACCACCAGGCGGGATGCTTCAGACCACAATCAACAGCCTGCCTTGTCCTCCAGACAAACCTACCACCAGAGAACTAGAGCTCTCTCTTGTCCCCTGATGCATCATTATTTCAGTCCGGCACTCTGATCGATGGAGACGCTTGAGGACTGCCACCTTGGGAAGACAGAGGAAGACTCCCCAGACCACAATTTCCAGCCTACACCGTCCTACACACAAACCTAGCAGTGGAAAACCCTGCCCTATACACCCCATTCCTGATCATCCTGACCTCTGGAGACACTGAGCTGCCACCTGGGGAAAACAGGTGAGATCTCTATGAGCCAGACCCTTGTACACGGCCTCTAGTCAAACACAGCAGCAGTCAGTTACACCCAGCTGCCCGCACACTCCATCTACTGGACCTCACCTCTACCTACATTCCCAGAGGCTGGTGGCCATCTGGGACAAACAGGTAGGACCCCACAGACCTCAATTCCCAGTCTCCCCTGTCCTCCTGGCAAACCTAGCAGCTACCCTGAGCATCCACCTCACTTCCCATCCTGGTTACAGAACCCCATCACTATGTGCATTCCCAGAGGCCTATGGCCCCCAGGATCCACTAGGCTACAGGCAAATGCAGCGGCAGTAAACTCAGTCTGGCCCTGTGTGCTCTCCTTCTACTGGACCTGACACCCATATGCGTTCCCAGAATCCAAAGCCCCAGGGACCACCAGCCAAGACCAGAGACAACCATGAGGCTAAAGGCCTGCACAAGAACACAAATAGCAAGAGCTTTGGGCAATATGTCAACAACAGAACCCAAGTATCATTTCACAGAAGCCCAGGATATCTTAACTCTGCTGAAGAACAAGAAAATGACCTTAAATCCAGTCTCATACAGATGATAGATGCTTTTAAATAAGAAATGAATAAATCTCCTAAAAGAAATGCAGGGAAATACAATCTAACTGGCAGACGCCTTTAAAGAGGAAACAAATAGGGCTGAGCATGGTGTTGCACCCCTTTAATCCCAGCACTAGGCAGGCAGAGGCAGTCAGATCACTGTGAGGTCAAGGCCAGCCTGCTCTACAAAAGGAGTTTGGGACAGCCAAGGGTATACAGAGAAACCCTGTCTGGAAAAACTAAAACCAAACAAAAAACAACACACTAAAAAAGAACAAACATGAAGTAAATGAATAAAACTGCAGAAGACCTCAAATGAAAGTAAAAGCAATAAGAAAGAATAACCTGAAGGAATCCTGGAAATGGAAAACCTAGGGAAGAGAACAGAAATAACAGAAGCAGGCATCTCCAACAGAATCCAAAGGATGGAAGAATCTCATCTGTAGAAGATACAATAGAAGAAACTGATACAACAGTCAAAGAAAATGTTAAAGCTAAAAAAAAATCCCTGAAACACACCATCAAGGAAATCTGAGATACTATGAAAAGACCTCACCTATGAATAATAGCAATGGAGGAGGAAGAAGAGTCCCCGCTCCACGGACCAAGAAAGATTTTCCAAATAATCATAGGAGAAAGTTTCCCCAACCTAAAAATAGAAATGCCTGCAAACATACAAGAAGCATACAGAATACCAGGTCAGAATGGAGCAGACAAGAAAACCCTCCCACCACATACTGACCAAAACCCTAAATCTACAGAACCTAGGAAGAATATTGAAAGCTGCAAGCGAAAAAGGCCAAGTAACATATAAATGCAGACCTATCAGATTTACACCTGACTTCTCAACAGAGACTCGAAAAGCGAGAAGAGCCTCGACAGATGTCTTGCAAACACTAAGAGAACAGAGATGTCCGCCCAGACTGCTGTACCCAGCAAATCTCTGCATTACCATACATGGGCAAAACAAGATACTCCAAGACAAAACCAAACGTAAATACTGTCTCTGCTGACTACTTTCATAACCACAACCTGAGTAAAACAATATCCCCTGGGAACAGATAAACCAGGAATTGCAATTGCCATTCACCACTGAGGAAAGCTAACAACTGTGTTCCTTGACAGTCAACTTCCTTCCAGTTCATACACCTAGCAGCAATGGCTGGAAGCCAGGCCAACATTTAAGGCAGGTAAATAAATGGGTAGACCTATTTATCCCACAGTTTCAGAACCATAAAGCCTCCTCAGCCTCTTGCAACTCCCAAAACAAGTTGTATTCAAACAACTACAGGATCACCATTCATTGTACCCATCAGAATCACAGCCTGAGGCAAGATGCCTGGAGAACACTGGGAGGTGCACTTTACAGAGGGGAAACCAGGCCAAATGGGCATTTGCAGATACATTCTTTGGTTGAGCAGAGGCATCTCTTACCAGACTGGTAAAAGCACAGGTTGCTACTATAAAGAGGCTTTTACAGCAATTAGTCCTAGTGAAGGTTGGCTATCGTTCTTCCCTTTGGCCTCCTATGATGTACTCTTCCAAAAGAGGGACTTTTTCCACTTGAAATTCTTTTTGGCAGCCCTCTTCCTCCTCTTACTATACTACAAGATGGAAAGTCAGCTGAAACTTCTATCATTCCCTTCTCTAGTCCCATCACGCCCTGCAACAGGCTCTTCAACAAACACCGGCTAACTTGTTTCATAATAGCTGTTGATATATAAGCAGACCGTCTATTAGGATTTCCCCAGCATTCCAGGAAGAAAAAAGACCAATAAGACACTAAAGTCAGAGAGAGTTTGCCCCTGTCTAGAGAGTGTGTTGATAAATATATCCCTCCTGTCAAAACTGAGGCTTGTGGTCAACCCATTCTGGTTATATACACTAATGGGGAGCTTAGCCTGCATGGCCTGTAAAACAGCCTATTTTTGGAACAGCTTCAGTGAAACAACTCATTTCATTGGGTGGAACAGATGCTATTTAAACCTTTGGGTACAGGTGGAACCTTTCAGGGTAGATGTACATCCTTGGCTAAAGCCAAGGCGGTGACAATGCCTTAGTTGCCTGAAGAGGAATGCTTGGTGAATTTTACCTTATAACAAGAGAGAGGACATTTATACTACAACCTGGTCACCGGGCTATGTGACCACCTCAAGGCTGCCAGAGGAGGACTACATTATCTGGGACAGGCAGGCCCAGAACAGTGACTGAAGGAACCAACACCTGCCTCTGCCTGTCTCAAGATGAAAAATTTCAGTATTCGGACACACCTCTACTTCACTCTTCTGCCAGCTCACCATCTAGAGTTACATGGCTCCTCACCTCACACACTGACTTTTGACCCAAAATGTGTCTTGCCTACAGGAGGTGTAGGGATAAAGAAAGAGCAGAGATTGAGGGAATGGCAGACCAATGACTAGCCCAGCTTGAGACCCACAGGATGGGAGAGAGCCAACCCCTGTCACTTTTAACGATGGACTGCTATGCTTGCACACACAAGACAAGCACTGCAGTCTTTATTCAGCAGCTGATGGAGATACGTTCAGAGACCCACAGTAAACGGGTGTTGTACCTACACAGGAAAAACCTGGGCAACAATGACAAATTATTCTGAGAGGTTTCTTCTTGTTGGACTGAGAAAACACTACTGAGTGGACAGCACTATGGAGTTTAGGTGCCTTGTCTGACCTTCATAAAGTGTGAGCATTATTAATATAAGCATGATTTGATTCACTGACAGTTATCTACCTGAGATAATATTTCTACATGTTTAAATAGATGCCACAGAATATTCACCATTGCAATAGCAATAAAAGAAACTATCTAAAAACTTCTTTTAAAAAGTTATTTTAAAATGTTCTTTGCCCAACGCCACAGAAACATGTTTCTTACCTCAGTGAGAAGAGGATCAGGTCCCATACTCATGCTTAATGAGAGCTTCTTCTAGAATCTACCATGGAATGGGCAGATGTTTCATCTACTTTCCATAAACATCTTTAGTATAAAGCCTGAAGACTTCCCAAGACTGGATGTGTAATGTTTAGGTAGTGCAAACCCTTGAAAAGAAGATCTGATTCACCATGATTGAATTTCTCATGCATTCTTTAATATCAAAAACAAATGCAAATATACATTTCTAAGTTTGAAATACGTAACTTGAGTAAACATATCTACAAATTACAAACCTCTACTCTAGTCATGTTCAACTATGTCCGTTACATACTTTTTTCTGATTCCAAGATTTTTCCTCTATAAATGCCATGTTCCAGTTTGTAGTTCAAGTGAATAAAAAATTTGAACATTCAGCTTGATGAACAGAAAGAAAGGCACAGTCTTTAAAGTTTGTCAACATATATTCTAATGCCAAGTTTACATTTTTCTATAACACCCCATAACTTTATCAACAACTTATCTGCTAAATGATGAGTACACCTTTCCAGTCCCATGGGAGGGGTGGCTGCCTTTTATCTCCTTAGGGAGCAGGATCGCTTTACTTGCTCTGAGAATGTCCCTTGGCTTTGCCTTTGGTCTTGGGTTTGTAGGCAGATTTGGCTTGCATCTTCTCTACCTCTTCAATCAAAGCCTGTTCATAAGGAGACAAGGCAGCATTGGGAATGGCTTTACTGATCTTAGCTAAAAAGTCCTTCACTGTTGCCTGGCTAGTTTCAGCATAGGCTCTTGGACCCCATAGGAACTGATAGCATGGTGGATCACTGTCAGGAATCTGACAGTATTCCAGGTACTTTTCTTCCACTAGATCTTCAGTGATGAGCTTCCTTACATTCCCAAAGATGAGGTGTGGGACCTCATCACAGACTCCTAACATATTCAGGAAGTGCCAGACCTCCTTCTCTGTGGCACTGTAGCCATTTAAGTAGATCACACTGAGGAGAGGAGTCAGAATGCCCCTGTTGGGAACACCCAGCTCAGTGCTGCTACTTCCATCATCCTTGAAATCTAGCTTGCTGACAAGCATGTAGGCCTGCCCATTGGGCTGGACTTCTTCCATCTCAATGCCAAACGCTATGTCCAGTCGACGGCGGGCTATCTCAATGATCTCAGGGAAGTGCTCCTTGAAACTTTTGTTGATAACTTTCAGCATATCTCCCCTCCTTGCAGGCTGTTTCATTTTGTATCTGCGGAGTAAGAATGACACCAGCACTGCTGCCTTCTTTGATAAAAGATCCATGTGTTTGCTTCCAGCGGAGAGTTGGGCCCTAAAGGAACTACCATTTTTCTCTCTTTGGCCCTTTGCTCCTTTACCAGACCTTTTGTGAGGCATATCAGCATTGGTGGTGGGTGCCTTGCCCTGTGGGAAGCCAGCAGTAGTAGTACTTGGCCCAGCATCTCCTGAAGCTTGGTCAGAGCAGGCAAGTGACTCTCCTTTCTCTGCTGCCTTTGCCTGAGCATCATTTAGCCCCTGGGCCTCATCTTGGTTCTGGCGACGTTTCTCACGAGCCCGGGCCTTACTCTTTTTTCCTCTGGGCATGATGGCTGTGGACAGGAATAGAAAGCAGTACTTTAGGTAACAGTGACTTGGATCAGGAAAACAATGACCTATAAGCATTTTTCTAGACTGCAAAATGCTGGAGGAAGGTCCACCTATGCTTTCAAATGCTCATATCAGTGCTTTGAGTTCTGGGTATCACCCTGCCAAGGGCATTGCTATAAGTGATCAACTATCTCCCATAACTATGTGGTGTTGAGGAATGTTCCCCAATTACTCTGAATAGCGAAATAAATGTCCTGAAGACTATGACTGGGTAGAAGAGAGATGGGGAGAATTTAGGTCCCGGGACTGGGTTCCAGAGATGAGAGCAGAAAGCAGCTGAGCAAACAACAGAAGGAGAAGAGAGAAAGGAGTTTAGGTAAGGCAAGGTGGGTCTCAGTATGTGGCTGTGGGAAGAGACTGATGGATCTGAAGCCCCCCAGGGATTCATGTGATTGCCAAGTGATTGCTTTTTATATGTATTTTAAAGATATTAGGTAAGAAGCCCAGCAGAGTGCTTATAGTTTCAAAATAAACCATAGTCTCACTGTGTCAGTCTTTAGGGGAACTAGCTGGTTAGAGAAAACCACAGCCTTCTTGAGTTACTGTGTCATTAACACAGATAGAATAATTCTTCTTTCTACAACTAATAGTAAATGAATGCAGGAGTTGAATGTAATTTTACAGCCTGAGAAATCCTGAATGAAAGAGGGGTTCTAAGCCAAAGGGTAGGGAACCAATGTACAATGTATTTTAATCCTGTTGCTTTCTTAAGCGAAGCTGCTGCTTCCAACAAAGCTGACAGAGGTTAGACAACAGAGGCTGCTATGATCTCTCTTGAACCAAAGCCTACAGGCAGAGCTTCAGGGTTGAAAACAGGCTAGAAAGTGTTAGGCCTAGAACTACAGTTCAAAGGACAGAGTCATGGCAGAGAGGGCTTGGATATTTTCTGACTTCGTTTTGTTTGTTGTTGTCACTAACCTGGTTGCACTGTTTGCAATGCTGATCATGGTTTTCTGTGCCCTCTCTACAAAAGTTCCAAATGAACTAAAGTAGGGAGGGAACTGGAGAACGTAATGCTAAGTTACAAACAATGATAACAGAGGAGGAAAAAAAGAACTCTGCCCAAAAGAAACAAGTAAGTTGACAGCAGCTGGACCTCAGGGCTCTGTAACTGCAAGATGTCTGTCAGCTATTTCCGGAGAGAGCTATCCAGATGAGACCTGAGACGCTTTGGTCATATATTGGGGGAGCAGGTCCCATTTTAGCAACAACTAAATTCCAAAAAAAATATATGGGCAGGACATTGATGTTGCAATATGGGATAGAACAACTGGCCTGAAACTTAGAATTCTCTTGTTCCTTTGCCTGACCTTTGTTTGAAATGTTTTCAGTTAAAATGATATGGCATTGAGGTGACATATCTGAACATGGGCTGTGGTAGCACTTGCCCTTAATCCCAACACAAAGGAGGCAGAGACTGGCAGGTCTGTGTAAGTTCTAAACCATCCTGGCCTACACAGTATGTCAGAGCATGACTCCCTGCTGATAAACTACTTACAAAGACAGTCTAGTATTCAACATGACAAAATTTTCCTTAGAGTCACTATGCAAGTTTTCCTTAAAAGTGGATAATAATGTCCTAACTGACTTAGAGGATGGTTACTCATCAATCTTAGATTTATGTAAGGAAAAGATGATGTCACACTGCCCTAAAATGCTAGCCAGTCTCCTTAGAAAATATGGCATCCTTACAAGTTGAGGGGGAGGAGGGACTGCCTCTGACAGAAACTCTGGTGCCCATAGTCTGATCCCTTCCCCTAGGTGTGGAGGCCAGGTGGCACACAGAGGAAGGGGAAGCAGGCTATCCAGAGGAGACCTGAGAGGCTTTGGTCAAATGGTGGGGGAGCAGGTCCCATTCTGTCAGTGACCTAGGAGAGGGGAATAGTGCAGAAGAAGGAGAGGGTGGGAATGGGAAGATGCAAGTGAGGGGTTAATAATGGGGATGTAATCTGAATAATTTATAATGAATTTAAACATTAGCTGAAAATAGGGGCTTCCACTGAGAGAAATCATAACAAATGGCATTTAGGCTTAATAGGGCTACCCCACCTACCAATATGAGGACCCACAGCTAGGCTGGGAGAAGAACATGCAAGCTGCTTGCCTCCCACAGACAAATGCTATAGAATGTTGACTGAGGTGAGGTGACACAATGCTCTGGGCAGCCAGCTTATCCCTTTAAATGTGAGTACATGCCAGCCTAAGTTAGGTCCCAAAAATCAAAGGCTCCCGTCCTTCCATTTGAGAGGCAGAACCATCCATTCCATATGTAGAATGGGGTGAGATGAAAACAGTTGCAACAAATATGGAAACCCAGGTAAAAGATCCCGAGGATATGCTTAAGTGAGTTGAAAATTGATTTTAAAATATAATAATGCCTTTTCTACTGCTCTGGGCAGTGGGCTTATCCTTTTAGTTGTGAGGAACTCACACACACACACACACACACACACACACACACACACACACACACACACACCAAAACACATTCCTACTTTGATATGTTTTGTACCCATACAACTCACTTATAATTCAATGTTTGCTTCTGGTAATTTTAAAGATGCTATTATAAACAATTTAGAAAATTTGAATAATGCAACTTAATTGTTATCTCGTCAACACATGGTCAAATCAGATACTTGTCTAAATTATCATAGATATATCCATCCTAGAGTTAATAGATAGATATGATTCTATAGATAGTTTATGTAAAAATGAAAAAATAGATGGCCTTCAAACACCTTAGATACCTACAGAAAATGGCACTTAATGACATTTTCATTAACTTAAGGTCCTTTGACAAGGAGACATATCAGCTCCTGGAAACACCCCCAGCAGCCTGTCTCAAGGATGATGAGCATCAAAGAATTTCCATATGGAGATAGCTTCAAATGTACCAAAAAACCCACTGGACAAAAAAATGCCGTTCTTCCTAACACAGCCAGAATTCTGCCTACAATGAGCAAGCCTGGATGCAGGTTGTGTTGACTGCAGATTATGTCAAGACAGGGTAAGCAAATCATAAATAGTTCTTCCTTCCCAGATATATCTGTCAGCTATACTGTACCAAAAGGCTAAAGATGATGCTCCAATACTATCGAATTTTTATTGGTTGTCCAATCAGTGAACTGTCTCTGTCATTTCTTATTTTAGGAAGCTGCTAGCATGCATTTCCTCTTCATTAAGGTAATTAATTTTACTCCTTCATGAACCTATGGCAGTGTTGAAGGTCAAATAGTTATATTACACAATTATGGTTAGTTGCTTGGGAGTTAAGGAGATGCTTTAAGATCTAGATAGATGTTTTTAGATTTATAGGCACAACATTGGATAGAGAATAAAATAGATACAAAACGTTAGGCTCACTTAAATAGGATAAATAATATTTTCTTTAAGGTTGCCAAATACCCTTTAACTAGACATTATGTATATAAATCTTACCTATTGTTTTCCATGATTGTTCCATAATCATTTTTACTACATTTAGTTTAGAAATGGCCTTTCTAATCAGATAGAAAGGGGGAGATGTTGGAAGTAGGTCCAAATGCTTATTACAGTACTTGAGATCTGGTTACCTCCTGGACATGGGCGTTGCTATGAATGATGAACTATCTCCTGTAACCATGTGATGATAAGGAATGGTCCATGATTACCTGTGATTGGGTAAATAGAGGTGCTGAAGCCTATGGCTGGGTAGAACAGAGGAGGGCAGGGTTTTAGGTTCTTGGACTTGGGTGTGAAAGATAAGAGGGGAGAGGAGAAAGCAGCTGAGCAGAGGACAGTAGGAGAAGAGAGAAAGGAGTCATGTTAAGGCAAGATGCTGCTGAGTAAGTGGCTGTAGTAACAGGAGCAGAAGCAGCCCTGACAGTCCCCAGATTACCAAGGGATTGGTTTTTATGTGTGCTTTTAAAGGTACTAAGATTACAGGACCTCAGAATCTGCCCAGCATAGTGCTTCCTGTTTAAAAGTAAACCACAGTCTCTCTGTGGCAGTTGTGAGGTAGCTAGCTGGTTAGAGGAAACTACAGGCTTAATAAGTTACTGCGTGATCAATATAGAAAGAATAATTTATCCTTCTAGAACAGCAAACATCCTGACTTTCCTTAACATTTCTTTTCCCACATTTACAGAAGAACACTGATGTGAGAATACACTGGGCTCCTGTTCTCACCAGCTATCATTAGGTCTGACTTACATAGGTATCTGACTACCCTCAGTTCTACTCATACCTGGAACTGTTCTACCCTCCTTGCCCTATAAAAATGTGCAGGGGCCTGGATAAGAGCATCAGAGGCCTCAGTGTACTGAAACGACTGGGTGCGGATACCTTTGAATTCTATAATGCTCTTTGGTGTCTTCCACCATCCTTGAGATTCCTTTCCCAGCTCTGCAAAAAAACACAGAACCGTCCTTTTCACCAGGCCCTACAGTATGAAATGAGGAATTTGATCTCTCGACTGAAATATATAGACATGGCAATGGACTGGGATGGTAGCTCAGTCCACAATGAGCTTGCCGTGCAAGTCGAAGGTCCTGAGTTTTAGATCCAGAATCCATGTTTAAAAATCAAACTGTGTGTGGTGGATTGAACTGTATTATCAGTGCTAGAGTGGAGACAGAAGGATCTCTTGGGCTCAGCAACCAGCAAAGGTAACCTACTTGCCAGATCCAGGCCATGAAGAGACCCCATGTCAAAAGCAGGACAGAGAGTTCCCGGAGGAAAAATACCTTAAGTTGGCCTCTCGTTTCCACAAGCATGCAGTCACACACTGGGGCCGGCACACACACATACATATGCACTCAGATAAACAGATTACTTTCACACACACACCAAGATGTGAGGGAGATGATGAAATTCACAACACTAATCTTTGCCCTCTTGGGCTGAAAACCCCCTGGGAACAATGACTGTGGTTAGTCAGGCCAAATGGCCAGGTTCTACTACAGAGGTACCAGGATTTAAGTGGCTCTGTTCTTTCTGAGTTGATCCCACATTTTCATGTGTCTTTTTTCCCTTGTATGTGAATGACACTCTCCCCACTTCCCTGACCCATTGCTCTATTTCGTCACTTCCTTTTAACTCATTCTGATCAACTTCCCATTAGCCTCTTATTTCTAGCAATATATGAGGGTTTTGGAGAGAGGCTTCAACTCTTTCACCTATTTATTTATATTCAATGATCCATGGTTTTAGCTCCCTGGATATTCAACCTAGGGCTTCATGAACACTAGGCAAACGCTATCCCTCAGATGTCCTCTGTCTCTGGTCCATTTGTGATTTTTAAAAGAGTTTAGGGAACTATAAAAGTCTCAGGATATCAGGGGTGAATGGTTCTTTCTGACCACCACATGCTGTGTGTGGGTACCCTACATTATGTTTCCTCTAACCCATAACTGCTGGGCGTGGCTACCTTAAGCCTTACAGTTTTCCCACATATGACTCCCTCTGACTCACAAACTCTGGGCTTGGCTACCCTAAGCTACATGGTTCCTCCCACTTATGGCTGCTGAGAGCTGGGCAGGACTATTCTTAGTCTCCTGGTATCTCCAGGTCATGGTTCTCTCTGACTCCCTCCTGCTGGCTCTCTCACACTACCTAGTGCTTATGGCTCCCTGTAACTCCCAAGTACTGTGCATGGCTAAGCTAAACAGCATACCATCTCCTGCTTAGGGCTCCCTCTGACCCCAAGGCCTTGGGTGTGGCTACACTAAGTCTCTGAGTATCTCCTGCTTAGGGCTCCCACTTGCAGGGAGTGGGTATCCTATGTTTCAGGATACTACCCACTTATGGCTCCCAAAACCTACACAGGCCTACTCTAAGTACCATGGTATCTCCCACCCAGGGCTCCCTCTGACTTGGTGTGGTTACAATAAGTCTCTGAGTATCTCCTGATCATGGCTCCCTCTTATTTCCACTTGCAGTGCATGGCTACCCTAAGACTGATAGGTTCTCTTGTTTATGGCTTCCTCTGTCTCCCTCGTGCTGGACCTCGTCACGCCTAACTTCACAGTTATCTCCTGCTCATGGCTCCCTCTGATTCCCAAGTGCTGAGCAGGGCTTCCTTAAGTATAATGGTGTCTCCCACTCAGGGCTCCCTGTGACTCCCATGTGCTGGGCGTGGCTACACTAAGCTTCTGAGCATCTCCAGCTTATGGCTCCCTCCTACTCTTTTGTGATGGGCCTCCCAGATCCTCATGCTATCTCCCACCTATGGCTCCCAAGTGCTGTGCAGGACTACCCTAAGGCTCAGGGTTTCTCCTGCTTTTCGTGTCCGCCCCCCAACTCCTGCCCAGTCTCACAAGTGCTGGGCAAGGCTAAGTCCCTGAGTATCTCCTGTTTATAGCTCCATCTTACTCCCTAGTGCTGGGTGTGGCTAAGCTAAGCCTCACATTATCTCCCCCTTAAGGCCTGGACTCTCTACTGGTGGGCAAGCCTAATCTTCAGGATATTTCCCACTTATGGCTCCCAACTGCTGGCCTGGACTACCCTGACCCTCAATGTAACACCAGGTTATGGCTCCCTATGACTCCCAAGTGCTGGGTGTGGATATGCTATGGCTCATATTATCTCCCCCTTGTGGCTCCCTCTTACTCTCTAGTGCTGGGAAGCTGTAAATCTCTTTGTATCCCCCACTTACAGTTCCCAAGGGCTGAGTAGCACAACCCTAACCCTTGCAGTAACTCCCAGATATGGCTCCCAGTGACTCCCACGTGCTGGGCGTGGCTATGCTCATTATGAAAGGACCTCCATTTATGGCTCCTAAGGACTCCCTCCTGCTGGGCAAAGCTATACTAAGCCTCATACTATCTCCTCCTTTGTGCTCCTTCTTACTTCCTACTGGTGGGCATACCTGATTCTCATGGGATCTCCCACTTACTGCTCTCAAGTCCTCAGCAGCACTATCCTAACCCTGGTGATATTTGTGGGTTAAGGTTCCCTTGCTGCCTTTCTGGTGCTGGCCATGGCTACCCTAACACACACACTACCTACAGCTTATGGCTCCTTCTGACTTCCAAAGGCTGAGCTGGGCTACCCTAAGCCTCATGGGATCTCCCACTTAGGGCTCCCAGTGACTCCCAGGTGCTGGGCGTGGCTATGCTAATTCTCACAGGACCTCCAAATTATGGCTCCCAGTGTCTCCCACTTGCTGGGTTTGGATATGCTAATCATCACACAACTGCCCACTTCTGGCTCCAACTTACTTCCTATTGCTGGCCAAACCTAATTCTCATGATATATCCCACTTACAGCTCTGAAATCCTCAGCAGAACTACCTTAACCATGGTAGTAGCTTGCAGTTAAGGCTCCCAGTGATGCCCACATGCAGGGCATGGCTAAGCTAATTTTAACACTACTTCCCTCTTTTGGCTCCATGTGACTTCCAAATGCCAGGCTTGGCTATGCTAATTAGGATAGGTCCTCCCACTTAGGCCTTTCTGTGCCTATAACATGCAGGGCATGGCTATGCTAATTAGCACACGTCCTGCCTCTTATGCCTCCTTGTGACTCCCAGGTGCAGGAGTGGCTATGCTAATTAGCACGGGACAGCCCACTTATGCCTTTCTGTGACTCCCACTTGCAGGGTGTGGCTATGCTATTTAGCACAGGACTGCCCACTTATATATCCCTGTGACTCCCACTTGCAGGGCAAGGGAGCTTAGGGCTCCCACAGACTGCCAAAGCCTGATCTTTGCTAACATAAGCCTCATAGTGTCTCCCTCTATTGGCTCCTTATTTTGTCCTACTGTTGAACAACCCTAACCCTCATGGGATAGCCCACTTTTTGCCCCTCCTACTTTCACATGATGGGTGTGGCTACCCTAAGCCTCAGAGTCCCTCTTCCTTAAGACTCCCTGAGCCCTCCCACCCCTCCTCCCCTTTATGGGCATGGACAGCCCCCTGCTTTTCCTGGCTTTTTACACTGTCTTATTTTTATGGGGTGGGTGTTGCAAGCAAAACATTTAGAACTGATTTTGGGGGTTTAGTGATCAATGCTTGTACTCTCTTGATTCATTTCATTTTCATGAGTACTTTTAAAACACATTTTAAAGCTCACATCTCCCTTTTTTATAAATTTCAACACCCTGTTTTGGTGGTGATTAAGTCCAGTCCATCTCCCTAGCTTTGCACTCTGACTGGGGGAATTTTAGAATCCAGTGCCAGGGCAGGTCAGTGTGTACTTGTATTACTTCCACGTTCTCTTATTACTATTTTAGAAGCCATAGCTTTGCTTTAATTGTGAAATAGAAGCCCCCATTTGGAGAATCAGGGTTCTTTTCTAAACCCGTGGACCCGGGATCCCCATCTCCTTCTGGAAGCTTGCATCCGATATTTTCCCAGGAGAAGCCTACTGACTCCTGAAAGAAAGCACTGCTCCCATGGTCATTCTAGGGTGTACACTCTTTGGTGCACACTCAGGATCCCTACCTTGGCCGCGGAACTCTTTCAGAACTTGCAGGCAACTTGGTGTGGGCAGCACCTCGTGGCTATCCGTGCGCCAAGGCCACTAAGACCCAGTTCCTCCCCTCCCCACCGGAAGCAAGGGAAAGCCACATCCCACATCCGGCCAGGGGCAGGCTCTGAAGATTGACAGCAGGGCCAGGTTCTTATGGCCCCCACTGCAGTAGAGCCAGCATGGGAGAGTCTGATGCCTATTAGACTTTGCTAAGACTTAGTCGTCCTCAGCCCCCACATCCCCCCCAGTCTTTGGCACACAGAGCTTTGAAGCCTGAGCTTCTGAAGCCCCCACTGTAACTCATACCACATCCACCATGCCTTACCTCCCTTCCATCTGGGTACAATCTCACAACCTCGAACCCAACACACACTTTGCTCCAGGTTGGAAGCAAATCTTCTGTTTGCAGTTTCGTTCTCAGCTGTCAGGTACACTTCTCTGCTTTCCTAGAACTCCCCTCCTGGCCAGGGGTGGCGGGTGCTGCTGCTACAGGAAATAAAGGTTACAAGTTCAAAACCTCAGTCTAGTACATTGGTCCACATCCTTCCTAACGCTGTGACTCTTTAATATAATTTCTCATGCTGCGGTCACCCACAACCATAAAATTCTTTCATTGTTACTTCTTAGTCGTAATTTGGCAACTCTTATCAATCTTAACGTAAACAGAAGACTTGCAGACTATCTGATCTGGGACCCCTGTGAAAAGATGTTTGATCCCCAAAGGGTTCGAGACCCACTGGTAGAGACCCACTGTTCTAATAACTCCCTACCAGGAACAGCGATTCTCAGGCCTCTGCCCTGTAGACACAGGAGTCCACCAGCTACGCATGGAACACTGACTTGCCTCAGTCTTGTTACTCAAAGGTCGGCATCTTTTCCCTGGCCTCAGTGTGCCTCATAGTATCCAATTCTACTCCAGGTTGGACTCTCAGAGCTGAGAAATGCTTGGTAAGGACCAGTCTCCATAGGAAGCCCATCCTTCTCCAGACCCAGAGGACGTCATCTGGTACAAATCTGGAGTTTCTCGGGTCTGCCAGCAGAGCCTGGATTCTGAGCCTATGCTTTCTCTAAGGAGACAATTCCCTCCATTCCACAGAAGGTCTCTCAGCTTGACATTGCCTTGAACAGGAATGCAGCCTTGAAGAACTGGGGTCCTATCCCCTTAAAACCCAATGGGCTGCTTGCTGTGAACCTGCAGACTGACTTAGGGTGCATAACGACTGCTGCTTGCAGACTTAACGACATGGCTTCTGGGGTACCTGGCATATTTTCTTCTTCTGACTCCAGGCCTTTTGCCTCTAACACAGAATCCCCTTCCCTCACAAACTGAGCAGCAGTTTAACTATGCACATTAGGACATGTTTACCATGCCTCATATTTCCAGTCAGAAACATGCTTGAAGGTTTTGAGGTATCACTCTTTGCGAGACTGGTCCTCCTCTGTTTATTCCTGGTTCTTTGCTCCACTGTACTCCTTAAAGCCACGATTCCTAGTTCCTACAGACCATTGTCTTTCACTCCCAACATCTTTTAGGAGAAAAATGAGAGTTAGCTTGTCCTTAGAGCTCTGTCAAACCTAGAAGACGCAGCCAGTCCAGAAAGTCCTTTGCGTCTATTGCACAGTGGTCTCTTTATAGGACTCCTAACAGTGGGAACGGATGCTGTGTCAGACTGTTTCGATTGCTTCTGGGTTCCTTTTCCTCCAAGGTTTGACTTTTCCTGACTTAATAGGAGGAGAGTTGCAAAGTCTTACTGCAACTTGAGAAGCCATATTTCATTGATATCCATGCGAGCCCTGCCCTTTTCTGAAGGGAAACAGAGGAATGGATGGGGGTGAGGGCTATATTGGGAGGAGAGGAGGTACGGGAAACTGTGGTTGGCATGTAGTGTATCAGAAATTAATCTTTTAAAAAGAGAAAAAATGAATGTTAAATAGATAAATATTCACATTTTTCTGTATATTAATAATTTAAATACAGTATATATTAATACAGTCCCATATCTGTGGTTTCATGATCATTGTCTCAAAAACAGAAACAAAAAACAAAAACAAAAATTAGATTGCTCTTTTCCAGTCCTGATATGCCATTTTCTCACTCTGGTTCCTTTCATTGGATAAAGCTCTCAGGTACAAGTTCTTGTAGGCTACATTAGTTTTGTAGGTGCTTGGATTTTTGTAAAAAAAAAAAAAAGTAGCAGAGTAAAAATTCTAGGGTGTAAAGCCATCTTTTCGCTTCAAATCTTAATTATGGCTACCCTCTGACCATCTATGCAATCTAGGAATCTTTTGTCTCTCTAATTCTGTCACTCTGTTTTGGCCAGTGCTCTCAGTAGGTTCTAGAGAGGCTCTATAGCACGTCCATATGAGGACTCCTGGGCATGATAATAGCTTTGGGCAGATGTCTGAATTATATCATGATGGTCATACATTTTCAGGAATAAATCATGTGAGGGTAAGAGTTTTCTCTTAAAACTCTCTTAGGAAGTGTACTTGCTAACTTGTACTGTCCCCCAGGGTAGTTCTGACACATACTCAGATTTCACATCAGGAAACAGACAACACAAGGCAAGGGTTCAAAATGATGCTGTGGCCTGCAATACCACCTGATTTGTAAATGTGTTTACACATAAGGGAACACCTCATAGACAGGGTAATTTATTCCTATCAAGCTAGGAGAATGGACAGTTCAGGTAAAGCCTATGCTACATAATAATTTCACTGCCAGCCTCATCGGAGAACACTGGGTCTAGACCAAACCTTCTGCTATGGTTTCTCTCTGGTCAGTTGTCCAATGGTGTCATGAGGAGTATCCATTTTCAGTAATAACTCATGCAATGCTAGCATTTTTTTCATGCATGCATACCATTTATATCGGTAAATGGGCAACATAAAGAAGGGGTTTAAAATTAGTAGGTGGCCTAAAATCAGCTTTTTTCCCCATTAGGTATATACATACAAAAGAAAACACCTGATAGACAGTGTTGCTTATTCCTGTTAAGCCAGGAGAAGGGAAAGTTCAGGTTGAGCCTAAACTAAATAACACTTTCTTTCTTAGGAAAAAATGTTCTATCATATTTCTTTTTAACGTGTATATTTATATCATTACACATGAGTAAAATAAATTACATACAGCAGGAAGAGCCAGACGACAATAAGGAATTATATAAATAACAGGTTTTAAATGTGCATATACGGAATGAATACTATGAACAGATAAATACTTTTAAATATTGTATAAACACAAGCCTTATGTCTTAGGGTATTGAATTAACCCTTATAAGTTTTTAAGTTACATATTATTTTAACTTAGTTATAATCATATTTCTTTGTAAACAATCCTTTTCGTGATACTCTTATCGTAACATTATGATTGTTATTACAAATTTTAGAAAACAACTTTCTTAAAGGAATGTTCAGTTGCTTATGTTTACAAAAATACATATAGCGTTTTACATAACCAATATAAAAATAGGCAATTTGCATTAATAGATTTTGCTTTTAATTACTTGTTAAAGATTTAAGTTATCATTATGACAGGTACCTTGAAATATTTTATTATGAAAATCATTTGTTTTTATTACTGTTCATAATGAGTCAAAAATGGAATAAGGCATGCAGAGCAGGATAAAGCTGGGCAACTATGTCTATCATATTTTTAAACTAAAAAGATGAGTAATTTTCTATCATATTTTTAACTAAAGAGATAAATAATTTAAAATATAACATTATGTTGTAACACATTAAGATGACCTGAAAACTGTAAAATGTGTGCATATGTGTCAAAGTGGGTTTTCCAAATGACAACTTAAAATTAATTTGGTGTTTTCTCTTACTCTCTCTTTCTCATAAAATAAGAATCTTGAAAACCCCGTCTGTTTGCTTTTAAAGAGGCAGTAATGATTTTTTTTGAATTCCTAAAATTCTTTAAACGTTTGTGATCATATATACACTAGCATAAGGTATTTTTTAATCTTTGAAATAAAGAACTTAGTATACCATGGGAGAGTAATTGTCTCATAGGAAATGATTACTCAGGAGTAAGAGTAATCCTGTCTTAAACTTAATCTACACCTTCAAGCAACAGATACCACCCTGTAGAACAATAATGGAGATGGGGATCGAGGTCGTAACATCTTGACCAGTGCTGTCCCATTACCTATGACTTGTCATTGAAAGCAGATATAGATGTTTAATATTGTTCTCCCAAAGATAGATTTAGGAGCATTACAAATCTCTGTATGCTTTACCTATGTGGTCACATTGATTACATACACTTTAGTCTTTTATCGTTATTTTTTTCCTTACTGTTTTAGTTTACTATGAGCCAAAATGATGCTGAACCTGTTGTAGACAGCCCACTGAGATGATCACTCAAACACAGTTTTTATATATCCAAAGTATTTATTCCAGCTGACCAGGAGTACCCCAGTATTTGGGACCTAAGTGTAGCTCCTATCATTTAGAGCAGTGGTTCTCAAGGAGTGGGTCACTACCCCTTTAGTGATTCTTTCACAGGGGTCACCTAAGATAATCAGAAAAAACCCTTTACATTAGGATTCATAGCAGTAGTGAAAACGCAGTTATGCGGTAGTAATGGAAATGATTTTGTGGGTAGGGATCAGCACAATATGATGAACATTATGAAAGGGTTACAGCATTAGGAAGGTTGGGAGCACTGATCTCAAGAGCAAGAAGTCTTTAGAGCCAAACCCTACAATCCGATATTTTCCTCTGCAGCTTCAGGGGTAGACTTGTACCAGCAAGCAGTTCAACAGAAGCTAAGACAGGATGTTAGCTTGAGAAGTAGCTTTGCAAAGCAGGTAGTTTAACAGAAGCTAAATAAGTGAGCTGAGGTGTCTCGGACTCAGGTCCTAAAAGAGAATTGGTACAATTTCCAAGGGATTCTCCATCCAGGAGATAAAATTCTACTTAAACCTGAAATGGCCTCCACTGGCCTACATGATGGATGGAGGAACCTCTGCATTGTCTGGCCCTGCCCAAATCCAAGCTGACAACTTTAGTTTACATAAGCATTTACTTATAAGCCAATGTGGCAATAAGTACACTATGTAAAAATAAACCGTAATTGCACATAGACAGATAGTATACATACATATATAACCATACAGAAGATGTATTTTAATAAACCAAGATTTTGAATATTATTGTTTGTTTGGATTACATTTTCTATAATCCTCATTGTGAAAAGGAAATTTAATTTAGGGATGTTTAGTAAATTTATAAATCTGTTCATTTATATAATTCAACCTTAATATAAATCATAGATTTATCAGCTTTATGTTTTTATTTTAAAGCAATTGTATGAATTATATTTGACCATTATATAAACTGCAACTTGTTTTGGAAGGAAATTATTATTAAAATTATTAAATATTAATAAAGTTAGTAATATTAATAATTATTAATAGATAAATCTCTGCTAATAAAATCATTTAATATTAAATGTTTAGAAAACATTTAATTCAATATTCCCAAAGATATCATTTTATGTTAACATGTTAAAGTACTCCAATTTATAAAATGGTGTATACTTATCATACCTATGACATGATAAATCTTACTGTATCTTCAAAATATTTAAATTTGAACCAGCAGATGCATTTTGTTGGGCATACCAAAAGAATAATTTTAGTACATAACAAAACTGAATTTAAAAAGAGAAGTTACCAGAGTGTATCAAAAATTTTGACAAATGGCAAGTAACATATGAACACAACCAAAAATATATAAAAACAATTATCATAGACACATGACAAGGCTTTATGATGGGGTGTGAATAACAAGACAACAATGTCTGACTGGTCTTAAATATGGGAATTTACTATGTTCTGCATGTTTTGCTTATAGATTATTGCCTATACATTATTGGATATGGTTAAACGTCTGTAACAAAACTGTAACTCAGGGTGGAGCCATTCTGGGCAGCAACAAATGGCATCAGCCAACCAAAGAGACAGGTCTCTAAAGATACTTTAAATTGGGAAACGATTTTACATAATTTCTGTCCTGTCTTAACAACCAGGTTTATAAAAACAACAGGATTTCAAACTATGTTTGATTAATGAAATGTTAAAGCAGCACCTCCATGCATTCATATCCAACAATTTTTCCTGCTGGCAGCCGAACTTTATAACATCAAAATAATACACTTGGTGTTGACTTTTAGAGGCACTCAACTGTTTACACTGTTAAAATTTGGTTTTGTCTTCTAATTATTTTGGTTACACTCTGTGACAACACTCTTCTAAAATGTACTTTATTTTGATACTGCAAAATACACAATTAAGTGATCTTATGCTTCTTTAAAGAAAATTTTAAGAGTTTTACAGAAATTTAAAAACTGGATCAAAACAGCTTCTATGAATGTTTAAATTTATAAGGCTATGGGACATTTTGAAGTTTATTAGCTATTTTATTATAATGTCTTTATTAACATATGATCTTAATGAATAGATGAATTTTAAAAAACTGAAAATAGGGCCAAAGCTAAGCACCAAAAACTAAAGAATCTTCTGACACAATAAGACAATGAATTTTGGAAGTCTGATAAAGAACTTGGAACAATTTCTCAGCCTGGGTGTCATGACTTTTTGAGAGGCAAGACCATTTTATAGGGGTACCCTGGAATAGCCTGCAAAATGGATGTTTATTTTATAACTGATTTAACCACAACATAAAAACTCTATTTAAGGGTTACAGCATTAACAAAACTGAGAATCACTAGTTCATAAGGTCTATTCAGTCTAACAGAGACAGATTTAAAGATAGATATTTACTCTCCTTTTTTTAACCAGCGTTATTAAGTTATACATACTTTTTGAACTGTCATGCAAGGAGCTGTTATGTTCTATAGTGACATACAATTTAAGAATCAAAAGAGTTCCCAGTCTCTATATTTAAAAATCTTATCTTAATACTGAAAGAGCTTCAATTAAGAAATTGTCATTTTCCCATGATCTGGCTATTATGAATAAGGCTGCTATGAACATGGTTGAGCAAATTTTCTTGTTGTGTGCTGGAGCATCTTCTGGGTATATTCCAAGGAGTGGGGTCTTGAGGAAGCCCTATTCCCAGTTTTCTGAGATAGCACCATATAGATTTACAAAGTAACACAAGTTTTATTCATTGTCGACATTAAAAAAAAAAAAAGATGTACATTGTTGTGATAAAAATAGACTTGTAATTGATATGACCATGATTGGATCGACTAACGATTCACTTGTATAACTTATTTATCCTAAACCTACTGCAACAGAAATTTCAAAGTATTGGAATTAAACCTTGTATTAAAATGGAGTTATATGAATACAATACCGCATATTAGGGTAGAAATACATACATACATATATATATATAATGTGTATGAAGAATAATTTTGAGATTGAATTCTATGTCACTGTATCTAAAATTAAACTTCTTTTGCTTCTATATACACATGTCTATACCAGTGAAATAAAAATAACCTTGTGACAATTTAAAAAAAAAAGAAATTGTCATTTTATTTTAAACCGTTAAGGATAATTAAAAATATACAAATTAATAATCAGTTACCTTATAAATGATCAAATTCTTTAGGATACTGAGAATTATATTCATAGTCATGCTAAGAACTGATGTGCTTACTTACAGGAGTAAGCCTCATTTAGCCTCCTATATATGTTTTCAAAGCTAATCAAAAAATATGTAACTAAAAACAAGCCGAGTTGTCTATTTAGATATGCTTAAAATAGATAAATGGTCCTCAAACAATTCAGAGATCTGCAGAAAATGGCATTTAACATGTTTAATAGAAAGCTATTCATAATTGAGACACACCAGCTCCTGACAGCACCCCCAATCTCCTCCAAAGAAGATGGGCACAGAAGAACCTCCACCTGGAGCTTGCTTCAATTGTGGCTAAGCTGTTCACCGGGGGAAAAAAAAAACAAAAAACAAAAACAAAAACAAAAAAAAACCAATGCCCTTCCCTTGACTGCTGACAGCATATTGTTCAAACTGTAGATAGACAGGATACTGGGAAGTTTACTAACTGGCTTTGCATAAACAAGGTATGACAGGCCCCCTAAGTTCCTGCTCCCCAGGAAAGTTTTGTCAGATCTTCTGGGCCTGAGGGCAGGCAACAAATACCCTTGGCCACAGAGGAAACCTCAGTGACTGGCTGCCCAGGTAGCTGGTCCATCTGTGTCATTATCAATAGATTTGGAAGCTGATTGCTCTGCATTTCCTGTTTACTTAGGTGAAATTTACCCTTCTCAGGTCTCTGAGGGGTGTGAAGAGCAATTTAACAGCAGAAACCAAGGCTTCAGCTACCTTTTCAGTCCTCTTCCTGTGTAAAATTCAGGCTTCAAGCCTTGGTCTCCTACAGTTACTATTACTAGGTCCTGATACAATTTACCTCCTTACCAGACTCAGAAAACAGGTCTCAAAGTAACTCTTTACTATTCCTTTATCACTTTACAATGACTGTTGCAGTAATCAACCACCTGTTACTCATGGCAAATAATTAGACAGAAAAAATATTTAAAGTTTATTTAAGGTCTGGGGATACAGAAGCTTAAATTATGAGAGTCTAAGAAAATATTTTAGGGCCTAAGAAGATATTCTATGATTGATAAATGCATATCATGATGTTAGAGAATAGGACACTTTAAATGACGATAAGAAAATAACTTAAGACATATAATAGAAATACAACATTCTTCAGATTTCCTCCCCTTGCTATGGTACTACTGTATTAAGGCTTCAGTTTTCAGACCTTTAACATTAATCAATGGAATTCTGATAATTTCTTAGTCTACCCACGGTAAGACATTCCACTACTGATCCATCATATCATAGGCATAAGCTCAAAATTTGTACTTGCTTCCCAAGCTTCTGCTATGACACAATGATATGCGTCTATTGTCTTTTCTGGAATGTTGGTTTCAATACAGAGTACAAACAATGGTAATACTAACATATCTGAAATTTATCTCTTTTTGTAAACTTAAAAAATTCTTGTACGCTTCGGAGAATGACTTAGAGAGGTACACCTACTTGTGCCTGAAAAATGAGAATTTTCTCTTGGTCTTGGGATTCTTCACCTTACCCAATTCCTAAGAAATGTTAATTCTGTACCTAGTCTATATTTGTCTCAGCGGATTTTCATTTGGCTGATGGACTCCACACAGGGATCAGCTGCCGCCTGCAAAGGGCTGAGCTCTGGACTTGCTGAGAGCTGATGAAAACCAGACCATCCAGCCTATGTGATTGATCCCTGTCTTTCAGCTGGGTCAGCTAATCAGATGCTTCTGATAAATGCCCCATTGCCTGCCCTTTGACTAGCCTTTCCGCCTTCCTGCGCCCCAATAACAACAGCCGAGTGTCAACTACAAGTCGTTACAGAGGAAAAAATATCATCCACAGTCCCACCTAAGAGGCTCAAATGCTAATTCAAAAGGAACTCTCTGAGGTAAGAGACTTTTGAATATCTGTAATGCCAACTGACATACCAGAAATGAGTCCAGATGTGTCAACTGATGAATTCATTAAGTAAAATAGTTCTACAGTATGGCAGGGAACTTAACCTGCTTTATGTGAAACAGAAAGACATTATATAGCTATATAGCTTGAAGAAATTATTATTTCTATAATAACCATTCAGGAGTTTTAGGGAGACTCCAGAAGTAAGGAAAATTCCCCCCGACCCCCCACCCCTTTCTCTCTCTCTCTCTCTCTCTCTCTCTCTCTCTCTCTCTCTCTCTCTCTCTCTCTCTCTCTCTCTTTCAAGACAGAGTCTCTCTTTTTTAGCCCTGGCAATCTTCGAACTCGCAAAGATCTGTCCGGCACCGAGTTCTGGGAATAAGTGTGTGCTCCACCACAGCCTCACAGAGAAGGGAGGCTAAAGACAATTTCTTGCAGAGGGAACTGGACAAGATGAATAGTCAAAACTGGTTCCAGTTTGCGTTGTTTTGCATTTGGTTCCCATGGCTATCCACTCTCATCCTCAGCTTGATTGGACCCTTAGTGCTGTTCCTCCTGGTTATGCCTTATGCCTCTTGTGTGGTACATTTCATTTCACATTTTTGCCAAGAATGCATTAACACTATCAAACGTGGTTTTGAGGGAACAATACAATTGCTTATTTAGTGGATTATAAGGCATTGCATCAAAGATTTCATTTAGGTACAAAGACAAGAGGGGACTATTAGAAACAAGCAAACAAATCTTATGCTAAGTACTACCATTTCATTAGCACACTCCATTTAATCATAGGGAGAAACAACATTCAAAGTCCCTGGTCTTAGGGAAGCTATGCACTCCCAATAGGCAAAACAGCTTCTGTCATAAAGAGACAGTTTTATGAGTCCAGCCATCTCAGGGACAACTTGGAAGGAGACAATGGTTGGAGTGCAGATATCTCAAGGATATTCCTCCTTGAGGAAGGGTGAAACAAGTTCATGTTCCCAGGTCCAGGACACAAATCCTATCCTGATTGGTGGAAACTCCCTTGCTCAACCCCTTATATCAGAATAGGATTGGACAATGCTACAGCACCCATCATGCTTTGTGTTCCCATCCTTTGAATATGCTATATGACATCCCTTCAGCATCACACGTTCAGGGCCAAGTCTGTCTGCAGCCCTGATTGATCAGTAGCAGCTTGATTACAATGCATTTTTGTAACTTGCATTTATCTGGTGTTTGGGCTATGTTGGACTTAAGCAGACCCCAAAACAAGCACCAAGCCTTGAACTGTCAGTTCACCAAAATGAGAAGTGATAGGCATTACTGCTTGTCGATACTTTGGGTTCCAGATGGGGACAATACAAGGGATTGTGTAGCACTCACCAAGATAGCATACATTTCTATACATCTTTTAGAGTCAACATGACCCAACCCTGGCACAACCTGACAATCTTCCATGACTTATTTTTCATATGAAATGGCTTTAAATATCTTTATTCTTGCTTATGTTTATAAGGAATTTGTGTGCTAATTTTATTTGGTAACTTATTATCTATTAAATTTTTTTCTTTGAAAGAAAAATTCTACTGCAATTGTATTGAAGAAGATCTTTTCCTTCCTTCCATCCTACTAGCCTCCCTCCCTTGCTTCCTTCCTCCCTTGAAAACATATTCTTTTCTCATACACTACATCTCAACTAGTTTCCCCTCCTTCAGATCCTCCCAGCTACCCTACCAATCTCCTCCCCAGCAAATCTCCCTCTCCACTTCCTCTTCAAAAAACAGCAAGCCTCCAAGTGATAACAGCCAAACAGATAAAATAATAGAAGGCAAAAACTCTCATATAGAGGCTGTACAAGGCAACCCAGTAGGTAGAAAAGGGGCTCAAGAGCAGTTAACTAAGTCAGAGATACATCTGCTCCCATTTTTAGGAGGCCCACAAAAACACCAAGTCAACACCCATAAAATACACACAGAGGACCCGGTGTAGACCCTTGGAGGCTCCATGCTACTGCTTAAGTGTGTTAAGCTCCCAGAAGAGAGCTCATGTAAGCTCTGCTTGGATGTTTCCCTGGCCTATGCTCTCCTGGCATCCTCCATCCGCTTTGACTCCCACAATGTCTCCTCCCACTAGTCCCTGAGGTTCTCTTATTTCCAGGAGGATGGAAACCTCCAACTACCACTGTCCCTGCATAATGTCTGTCTGTGGGTCTCTGCACCTGCTCTCCTATGCTGCTGGAGGCAGCCACCCTGATAATGACTAGACACGTCCATGATGAGAAGCTACTCTGCAGGCTACAGAGAGATAAACTTGGGCACCAACTCAGTCACAAAACCCTCAACATAAATTCTGTCCTGGCTAAATGATGTGCTGGGACAATGGTGCTCCAGAATTCGTGGTAGTGACCAGTCAATGTTTGGTTAACTTGAGTCCTATGCAATGACAGGGAGCCAATGCCAGGTGAGGGAGCCAGTGCTCTCTACTGCCTGGATGGCCAGGAACCAGATACTGGATGGAGCTGGCTCATAGGGTAGAACCAAACATGACTGGTAAAAAAAAATCAATGAAATGATTCCTAATGATGTTTTGCTATACACTGATTACATTTGAGACCTTCGGTCCCATTCTAAGAGCCTTAAATCTCAGATACTCCTTAGATAGCAGTGAAATGTTTTCCACAACATCCCAAAACAAGTTGTGTCCAAACAACTATGGGAACACCATTCATTGTACCCATTAGAGTCACAGTGTGAGGCAAGATGCCTAGAGAACACTGGGAGGTGGATTTTACAGGGGTGAAACCAGGCCAAAATTGGAATAAAGTACCTCCTTGTATTTGCAGATACATTCTTGGGTTGAGGAGAGTCTTCTTTTAGCAGATTGGAAATAGCAAAGGTTACTACTATAAGGAGGCTTTTACAAGAATTTTTCCTAGTGAAGGTTGGCTATCTTTCTTCCCATTGGCCTCCTATAAGGTACTCCTCACAAAGGGGAAATTTCTCCACTTGAAATTCTTTTTGGCAGCCCTCTTCCTCCTCTTCCTAAACTACGAGATAGACAGTCAGCTAAAATTTCTACAGTTCCCTTCTCTAGTCCCCTCATGCCTTACAACAGGCTCTTCAACAAACACCTGCTAACTAGTTTCATAATACCTGTTGATATATAAGCAGATCTTTTGTTAGGATTTCCCAACAATCCAGAAAGAAAAAAAAACCCAGTAAGACACTAAAGTCAGAGAGAGTGTGCTCCTGTCTAGATAGTGTGTTGATAAATATATCCCTCCTCTCAAAACTGAGGCTTGTGGCCATTACAATCTATAACAGGTCAATCCATTCTGGTTATATACACTAATGAGTTTAGCTGCATGGCCTGTAAAACAGTCTTCTGGGGGACAGCTTCAGCGAAACAACTCATTTCATTGGGTGGAACAGATGCTATTCATGCTTTTGGGGTACAGGTGGAGGCTTTCAGGGTGAATGTACATCGTTGGCTAGAGCCAAGGTGCTGACAATGCCTTAGTTGCCTGAAGAGGAATGCTTGCTGAACATTACCTTATAACAAGAGAGAGGACATTTATACTACAACCTGGTCACCGGGCTATGTGATCACCTCAAGGCTGCCAGAGGTGGACTACATGAACTGGGACAGGCAGGCCCACAACAGTGACTGAAGGGACCAACACCTGCCTCTGCCTGTCTCAAGATGAAAATTTTCAGTCTCCGTGCACACCTCATCTTCCCTCTTGTGCCAGCTCACCATCTGCAGTTACATGGTTCCCCAACCCACACACTTAACCAAAATTTGCCTTGCCTACGGGAGGTGTAGGGATAAAGAAAGAGCAGTGATTGAGGGAATGGCAGACCAATGAGTGGCCCAGCTTGAGACCCACAGGATGGGAGAGAGCCAACCCCTGTCACTTTAAATGACAGGCTGCTATGCTTGCAGACAGGAAACAGGCACTACAGTCTTCATTCAGCAGCTGATGGAGATAGGTGCAGAGACCCACAGTAGATGGGTGTTGTACCTACACAGGAAAAACCTGGGCAATAATGAGAAATTATTTGAGAGGTTTCTTCTTGTTGGACTGAGAAAACATTACTGAGTGGACAGCACTATGGAGTTTAGGTGCCTTCCCTGACCTTCATAAAGTGTGAGCATCATTAATATAAGCATGATTTGATTCACTGACAGTTATCTGAGATTATATTTCTACATGTTTAAATAGATGCCACAGAATATTCACCATTGCAATAGCAATAAAAGAAACTATCTAAAAACTTCTTTCAAAAATTATTTTAAAATGTTCTCTGCCCAACGCCACAGAAACATATTTCTTACCTCAGTGGGAAGAGGATCAGTTGCCATACTCATGCTTAATGAGAGCTTCTTCTAGAATCTACCACGGAATGGGCAGATGCTTCATCTACTTTCCATAAACATCTTCAGTATAAAACCTGAAGACTTCCCAAGACGGGATATGTAATGTTTAGGTAGTGCAAAGCCTTGAAAAGAAGATTTGATTCACTGTGATTGAACTTCTCATGCATTCTTTAATATCAAAAACAAATGCAAATATACATTTCTAAGTTTGAAATAGGTAACTTGAGTAAACAAATCTACAAATGACAAACCTTTGCTCTAGTCACTCTCAACTATTTCTGTTACATACTTTTTTCTGTTTCCAAGATTTTTCCTCTATAAAGGCCATATTCCAGTTTGTAGTTCAAGTGAATAAAAAATTTGAATATTCAGCTTGATGAACCGAAAGAAAGGCACAGTCTTTAAAGTTTGTCAACATATATTCTAATGCCAAGTTTACATTTTTGCTAAAACACCCCATAACTTTATCAACAACTTATCTGCTAAATGATGAGTAGACCTTTCCAGTCCCATGGGAGGGGCGACTGCCGTTTATTTCCTTAGGGAGCAGGATCGCTTTACTTGCTCTTAGAATGTCCCTTGGCTTTGCCTTTGGTCTCGGGTTTGTATACAGATTTGGCTAGCATCTTCTCTACCTCTTCAATCAAAGCCTGTTCATAAGGAGACAAGGCAGCATTGGGCATGGATTTACTGATCTTAGCTAAAAAGTCCTTCAGTGTTGCCTGGCTAGTTTCAGCATAGGCTCTTGGACCCCATAGGAACTGATAGCATGGTGGATCACTGTCAGGAATCTGACAGTATTCCAGGTACTTTTCTTCCACTAGATCTTCAGTGATGAGCTTCCTTACATTCCCAAAGATGAGGTGTGGGACCTCATCACAGACTCCTAACATATTCAGGAAATGCCAGACCTCCTTCTCTGTGGCATTGTAGCCATTTCAGTAGATCACACAGAGGAGGGGAGTCAGAATGCCCCTGTTGGAACATCCAACTCAGTGCTGCTACTCACAACATCATCCTTGAAATCTAGCTTGCTGACAAGCATGTAGGCCTGCCCATTGGGCTGGACTTCTTCCATCTCAATGCCAAACTCCATGTGCAGTTGTTGGCGGGCTATCTCAAGGATCTCAGGGAAGTGCTCCTTGAACCTTTTGTTGATAACAAACAGCATATCTCCCCTCCTTGCAGGCTGTTTAATTTTGTATCTACAGAGCAAGAATGACACCAGCAATGCTGCCTTCTTTGATAAAAGATCCATGTGTTTGCTTCCAGCAGAGAGTGGGGCCATAAAGGAACTACCATTTTTCTCTCTTTGGCCCTTTGCTCCTTTACCAGACCTTTTGTGAGGCATATCAGCATTGGTGGTGGGTGCCTTGTCCTGTGGGAAGCCAGCAGCAGAAGTACTTGGCCCAGCATCTCCTGAAGCTTGCTCAGAGCAGGCAAGTGACTCTCCTTCTCTGCTGCCTTTGCCTGAGCATCATTTAGCCCCTGGGCCTCATCTTGATTCTGGTGACGTTTCTCACGAGCACGGGCCTTACTCTTTTTTCCTCTGGGCATGATCGCTGTGGACAGTAATAGAAAGCAGTACTTTAGGTAACAGTGACTTGGATAGGGAAAACAATGACCTATAAGCATTTTTCTAGACTCCACAATGTTGGAGGAAGGTCCACCTATGCTTTCAAATGCTAATATCAGTGCTTTGAGTTCTGGGTATCACCCTGCCAAGGGCATTGCTATAAGTGATCAACTCTCTCCCATAACCATGTGGTGTTGAGGAATGTTTCCCAATTACTCTGAATAGCAGAATAAATGTCCTGAAGACTATGACTGGGTAGAAGAGAGATGGGGAGAATTTAGGTCCAGGGCTTGGGTTCCAGAGATGAGAGCAGAAAGCAGCTGAGCAAACAACAGAAGGAGAAGAGAGAAAGGAGTTTAGGTAAGGCAAGGTGGGTCTCAGTATGTGGCTGTGGGAAGAGACTGATGGAACTGAGGCCCCCCAGGGATTCATCTGATTGCCAAGTGATTGCTTTTTATATGTATTTTAAAGATATTAGGTAAGAAGCCCAGCAGAGTGCTTATAGTTTCAAAATAAACCATAGTCTCACTGTGTCAGTCTTTAGGGGAACTAGCTGGTTAGTGAAAACTACAGCCTTCTTGAGTTACTGTGTCATTAACACAGATAGAATAATTCTTCTTTCTACAACTACTGGTAAATGAATGCAGGAGTTGGATGTAATTTTACAGCATAGAAATCCTGAGTGAAAGATGATTTCTAAGCCAAAGTGTATGGAAACAATGTATAATGTATTTAAATGGTGCTGCTCTCTTAAGCAAAGCTGCTGCTTCCAACAAAGCTGACAGAGGTTCGGCAACAGAGGCTGCTATGATCTCTCTTGAACCAAAGCCTATAGGAAGAGCTTCAGGGTTGAAAACATGCTAGAAAGGGTTAGGCCTACAACTACAGTTCAAAGGACAGTGTCATGGCAGAGAGGGCTTGGATATTTTCTGACTTCGTTTTGTTGTTGTTGTCACTAACCTGGTTGCACTGTTTGCAATGCTGATCATGGTTTTATGTGCCCTCTCTGCAAAAGTTCCAATTGAACTAAAGTAGGGAGGGAACTGAAGAACGTAATGCCAAGTTAGGAACAATGATAACGGAGGAGGAAAAAAAGAACTCTGCCCAAAAGAAACTAGTAAGGTGATAGCAGCTAGAGGTCAGGGCTCTCTAACTGCAAGATGTCTGTCAGCTATTTCTGGAGAGAGCTATCCAGATGAGACCTGAGACACTTTGGTCATATATTGAGGGAGCAGGTCCCATTTTAGCAACAACTAAATTCCAAAAAAAAAAAATATGGGCAGGACATTGATGTTGCAATATGAGATAGAACAACTGGCCTGAAACTTAGAATTCTCTTGTTCCTTTGCTTGACTTTTGTTTGAAATGTTTTGAGTTAAAATGATATGGCATTGAGGTGACATATCTGAACATGGGCTGTGGTAGCACTTGCCCTTAATCCCAACACAAAGGAGGCAGAGACTGGCAGGTCTGTGTAAGTTCTAAACCATCCTGTCCTACACAGTATGTCAGAGCACAACTCCCTGCTGATAAGCTACTTACAAAGACAGTGGAGTATTTAAAATGACAAAATTTTCCTTAGAGTCACTATGCAAGTTTTCTCTTAATAGTGGATAATAATGTCCTAACTGACTTAGAGGATGGTTACTCATCAATCTTAGATTTATGTAAGGAAAAGATGATGTCACACTGCCCTAAAATGCCAGCCAGTCTCCTTAGAAAATATGGCTTCCTTACAAGTTGAGAGGAGAGGAGGGACTGCCTCTAACTGGAACTGTGGTGCCCATAGTCTGATCCCTTCCCCTAGGTGTGGAGGCCAGGTGGCACACAGAGGAAGGGGAAGCAGGCTATCCAGAGGAGACCTGAGAGGCTCTGGTCAAATGGTGGGGGAGCAGGTCCCATTCTGTCAGTGAGCTAGGAGAGGGGAATAGGGCAAAAGAGGGAGGGGTGGGAATGGGAAGATGGGAGTTAGTGGACAACAATGGGGATGTAATCTGAATAATTTATAATGAATTAAGATAAAAGCAGAAAATAGGGCTTCCACTGAGAGAAATCATGACAAATGGCATTTTGGCTTAATAGGGCTACCCCACCTAACAATATGAGAACCCAGAGCTAGGCTGGGAGAAGAACATGCAAGCTGCATGCCTCCCACAGACAAATGCTATAGAATGCTGACTGAGGTGAGGTAACACAATGCTCTGGGCAGCCAGTTTATCCCTTTAAATGTGAGTACATGCCAGCCTAAGTTAGGTCCCAAAGTTCAAAGGTTCCCGTCCTTACATTTGAAAGGCAGAACCAAACATTCCATATGTAGAATGGGGTGAGATGAAAACAGCTGCAACAAATATGGAAACCCAGGTAAAAGATCCCGAGGATATGCTTAAGTGAGTTTAAAGTTGAATTTAATATATAATAATGCCTTTTCTACTGCTCTGGGCAGTGGGCTTATCCTTTTAGTTGTGAGGAACTCACACAAACACGCACACGCACACACACACACACACACACACACACACACACACACACACCAAACACATTCCTACTTTGATATGTTTTGTACCCATACAACTCACTTATAATTCAATGTTTACTTCTGGTAATTTTAAAGATGCTATTATAAACAATTTAGAAAATTTCAATAACACAAGTTAATTGTTATCTGGTCAACTCATGGTCAAGTCAGATGCTTGTCTAATTTATTATAGAAATATCCATCCTAGAGTTAATAGATAGATATGAATCTATCGATTGCTTATGTAAAAATGAAAACATAGATGGCTTCAAGCACCTTAGATAGCTACAGAAAATGGCACTTAATGACATTTTCATTAACTTAAGGTTCTTTGACAAGGAGACATACCAGCTCCTGGAAACACCCCCAGCAGCCTGTCTCAAGGATGATGAGCGTCAAAGAACTTCCATATGGAGATAGCTTCAAATGTACCAAAAAAGCCACTGGACTAAGAAATGCCGTTCTTCCTAACACAGCCAGAATTCTGCCTAAAATGAGCAAGCCTGGATGTAGCTTGTGCTGACTGCCGATTATGCCAAGACAGGGTAAGCAAATCATAAATAGTTCTTCCTTCCCAGATATATCTATCAGCTATAGTTTACCAAAAGGCTAAAGATGATGCTCCAATACTATCGAATTTTTGTGTGGCTGTCCATTCAGTGAACTGTCTCTGTCATTTCTTATTTTAGGAAGCTGCTAGCATGCACTTCCTCTTTATTAAGGTAATTAATTTTATTCCTTCACAAACCTATGGCAGTGTGGAAGGTCAAATAGTTATATTACACAATTATGGTTAGTTGCTTGGGAGTTAAGAAGATGCTTTAAGATCTAGAGAGATGTTTTTAGATTCACAGGCACAAGATTGGATAGAGAATATATTAGACACAAAACGTTAGGCTCACTTAAATAGGATAAATAATACTTTCTTAAAGGTTGCTAACTACCCTTTAACTAGACATTATGTATATAGGACTTACCTATTGTTTTCCATGATTGTTCCATAATTATTTGTACTACGTTTAGTTTAGAAATGGCCTCTCTAATCAGATAGAAAGGGGGAGATGTTGGAAGTAGGTCTAAATGCTTATTACAGTACTTGAGATCTGGTTACCTCCTGCACATGGGCATTGCTATGAATGGTGAACTATCTCCTGTAACCATGTGATGATAAGGAATGGTCCACGGTTACCCATGATGGCTAAATAAAGGTGCTGAAGACTATGGCTGCATAGAACAGAGGAGAGCAGGGTGTTAGGTTCCTGGACTTGGGTGTGAAAGATAAGAGGGGAGAGGAGAAAGCAGCTGAGCAGAGGACAGTAGGAGAAGAGAGAAAGGAGTCATGTTAAGGCAAGATGCTGCTGAGTAAGTGGCTGTAGTAACAGGAGCAGAAGCAGCCCTGACAGTCCCCAGATTACCAAGGGATTGGTTTTTATGTGTGCTTTTAAAGGTACTAGGATTACAGGACCTCAGAATCTGCCCAGCATAGTGCTTCCAGCTTAAAAGTAAACCACAGTCTCTCTGTGGCAGTTGTGAGGTAGCTAGCTGGTTAGAGGAAACTCCAGGCTTAATAAGTTACTGCGTGATCAATATAGAAAGAATAATTTATCCTTCTAGAACAGCAAACATCCTGACTTTCCTTAACATTTCTTTTCCCACATTTACAGAAGAACACTGCTGTGAGAATACACTGGGCTCCTGTTCTCACCAGCTTTCATTAGGTCTGACTTACATAGGTTTCTGACTACCCTCAGTTCTACTCATACCTGGAACTGTTCTACCCTCCTTGCCCTATAAAAATGTGCAGGGGCCTGGATAAGAGCATCAGAGGCCTCAGTGTACTGAAACGACTGGGTGCGGATAGCTTTGAATTCGATAATGGTCTTTGGTGTCTTCCACCATCCTTGAGATTCCTTTCCTAGCTCTGCAAAAAGCACAGAACCATCACCCTCTTTTTCTCCAGTCCCTACAGTATCAAAGGAGGAATTTGATCTCTCGACTAAAATATATAAACATGGTGATGGGCTGGGATGGTAGCTCAGTCCACAATGTGCTTCCCGTGTAAACGCTAGGTCATGAGTTTTAGATCGAGAATCCATATTTAAAAATCAAACTGTGTGTGGTGGATTGAACTGTATTATCAGTGCTAGAGTGGAGACAGAAGGATCTCTTGGGCTCAGCAACCAGCAAAGGTAACGTACTTGCCAGATCCAGGCCATGAAAGGACCCCATGTCAAAAGCAGGACAGAGAGTTCCCGGGGGAAAAATACCTTGAGTTGGCCTCTCATTTCCACAAGCATGCAGTCACACACTGGGGCCAGCACACACACATACATATGCACTCACACAAAAAAAATTACTTCCACACACACACCAAGATGTGAGGGAGATGCTGAAACTCACAACACTAAACTTTGCCCTCTTGGGCTGAAAACCCCCTGGGAACAATGACTGTGGTTAGTCAGGCCAAATGGCCAGGTTCTACTACAGAGGTACTTGGATTTCAGTGGCTCTGTTCTTTTAGAAGTGATCCCACATTTTCATGTGTATTTTTTCCCTTGTATGTGAATGACACTCTTCCCACTTCCCTCACCCATTGCTCTATTTCGTCACTTCCTTTTAACTCATTCTGATCAACTTCCCATTAGCCTCTTATTTCTAGCAATACATGAGGGTTTTGGAAAGAGGCTTCAACTCTTTCACATATTTATTTATATTCAATGATCTATGGTTTTAGCTCCCTGGATATTCAACCTAGGGCTTCATGAACACTAGGCAAACGCTATCCCTCAGATGTCCTCTGTCTCTGGTCCCTTTGTGATTTTAAAAAGAGTTTAGGGAACTATAAAAGTCTCAGGATATCAAGGGTGTATGGTTCTTTCTGACCACCACTTGCTGTGTGTGGGTACCCTACATTATGTTTCCTCTAACCCATACCTGCTGGGCGTGGCTACCTTAAGCCTTACATATTTCCCACATATGACTCCCTCTGACTCACAAACTATGGGCTTGGCTACCCTAAGCTTCATGGTTGCTCCCACTTATGGCTGCTGAGAGCTGGGCAGGACTATTCTTAGTCTCCTGGTATCTCCAGGTCATGGTTCTCTCTGACTACCTCCTGCTGGCTCTCTCACACTACCTAGTGCTTATGGCTCTCTGTAACTCCCAGGTACTGTGCATGGCTAAGCTAAAGAGCATACCATCTCCTGCATAGAGATCCCTATGACCCCAACAGCTTGGGTGTGGCTAAACTAATTCTCTGAGTATCTCCTGCTGAGGGCTCCCACTTGCAGGGAGTGGGTATCCTAAGTATCAGGATACTACCCACTTATGGCTCCCAAAACCTACACAGGCCTACTCTAAGTACCATGGTATCTCCCAGCCAGGGCTCCCTCTTACCATGGTATCTCCCAGCCAAGGCTCCCTCTGATTTGGTGTGGTTACAATAAGTCTCTGAGTATCTCCTGATCATGGCTCCCTCTTATTTCCACTTGCAGTGCATGGCTACCCTAAGACTGATAGGATCTCTTGTTTATGGCTTCCTCTGTCTCCCTCGTGCTGGACGTCATCACGCCTAACTTCACAGTATCTCCTACTCATGGCTCCCTCTGATTCCCAAGTGCTGAGCAGGGCTTCCTTAAGTATAATGGTGTCTCCCACTCAGGGCTCCCTGTGACTCCCATGTGCTGGGCGTGGCTACACTAAGCTTCTGAGCATCTCCAGCTTATGGCTCCCTCCTACTCTTTTGTGATGGGCCTCCCAGATCCTCATGCTATCTCCCACCTATGGATCCCAAGTGCTGTGCAGGACTACCCTAAGGCTCAGGGTTTCTCCTGCTTTTCATGTCCCACCCCCAACTCCTGCTCAGCCTCACAAGTGCTGGGCAAGGCTAAGTCCCTGAGTATCTCCTGTTTATAGCTCCATCTTACTCCCTAGTGCTGGGCATGGCTAAGCTATGCCTCACATTATCTCCCCCTTAAGGCATGGACTCTCTTCTGGTGGGCTAGCCTAATCTTCAGGATATCTCCCACTTATGGCTCCCAACTGCTGGCCTGGACTACCCTGACCGTCAATGTAACACCAGGTTATGGCTCCCTGTGACTCCCAAGTGCTGGGTGTGGATATGCTGAGCCTCATATTATCTCCCCCTTGTGGCTCCCTCTTACTCTCTAGTGCTGGGAAGCTGTAAATCTCTTGGTATCCCCCACTTACAGTTCCCAAGGGCTGAGTAGCACAACCCTAACCCTTGCAGTAACTCCCAGCTATGGCTCCCAGTGACTCCCATGTGCTGGGTGTGGCTATGCGAATTATGAAAGGACCTCCATTTATGGCTCCTAAGGACTCCCTCCTGCTGGGCAAAGCTATACTAAGCCTCATACTATCTCCTCCTTTGTGCTCCTTCTTACTTCCTACTGGTGGGCAAACCTAATTCTCATGGGATCTCCCACTTACTGCTCTCAAGTGCTCAGCAGCACTATCCTAACCCTGGTGATATTTGTGGGTTAAGGTTCCCTTGCTACCTTTCTGGTGCTGGCCATGGCTACCCTAACCCACACACTACCTACAGCTTATGGCTCCTTCTGACTTCCAAAGGCTGAGCTGGGCTACCCTAAGCCTCATGGGATCTCCCACTTAGGGCTCCCAGTGACTCCCAGGTGCTGGGCGTGGCTATGCTAATCATCACACACACAACTACCCACTTCTGGCTCCAACTTACTTCCTACTGCTGGCCAAACCTAATTCTCATGCTATATCCCACTTACAGCTCTGAAGTCCTGAGCAGAACTACCTTAACCATGGAGGTAGCTTGCAGTTAAGGCTCCCAGTGATGCCCACATGCAGGGCATGGCTAAGCTAATTGTCACAGTACTTCCTTCTTTTGGCTCCCAGTGACTTCCAAATGCCAGGTATGGCTATGCTAATTAGGACAGGACCTCCCACTTAGGCCTCTCTGTGTCTATCACATGTAGGGCGTGGCTATGCTAATTAGCACAGGACCTGCCTCTTATGCCTCCCTGTGACTCCCACGTGCTGGGTGTGGCTATGCTAATTAGAACAGGACTGCCCACTTATACATCCCTGTGACTCCCACTTGCAGGGCATGGCTAGGATAAGCCTCATAGTCTCTCCTGCTTAGGGCTCCCACAGACTGCCAAAGCCTGATCTTGGCTAACATAAGCCTCATAGTGTCTCCCTCTATTTGGCTCCTTCTTTTATCCTACTGTTGAACAACCCTAACCTTCATGGAATCTCCCACTTTATGGCCCCTCCTACTTACACGTGATGGGTGTGGCTACCCTAAGACTCAGAGTCCCTCTTCCTTCAGACTCCCTGAGCCCTCCCACTCCACCACCCCTTGTTGGGCATGGACAGCCCCCTGCTTTTCCTTGCTTTTCACACTGTCTTATTTTTCTGGTGTGGGGGTTATAAGCAAAACATTTAGAACTGATTTTGGGGGTTTAATGATCAATGCTTGTACTCTCTTGATTCATTTCATTTTTATGATAATTTTAAAACACGTTTTAAAGCTCACATCTCCCTTTTGAAAAATTTCAACTCCCTGTTTTGGTGGTGATTAAGTCCAGTCCATCTCCCTAGCTTTGCACTCTGACTGGGGGAATTTTAGAATCCAGTGACAGGACAGGTCAGTGTACTTGTATTTCTTCCACGTTCTCTTATTACTATTTTAGAAGCCAAAGCTTTGCTTTAATTGTGAAATAGAAGCCCCCATTTGGAGAATCAGGGTTCTTTTCTAAAACCGTGGTCCCGGGGTCCCCATCTCCTTCCGGAAGCTTGCATCCGATATTTTTCCAGGACAAACCTACTGACTCCTGAAAGAAAGCACCGCTCCCATGGTTACTGTAGGGTGTAAACTCTTTGGTGGACACTCAGGGTCCCTACCTTGTCCGCGGAACTCTTTCAGAACTTGCAGGCAGCTCGTTTTGGGCAGCACCTCGTGGCTCTCCGTGTGCCTCGGGCACTAAGACCCACTTCCTCCCCTCCCCACCGGAAGCAAGGGAAAGCCACATCCCACATCCGGCCAGGGGCAGGCTCTGAAGATTGACAGCAGGGCCAGGTTCTTATGGCCCCCACTGCAGTAGAGCCAGCATGGGAGAGTCTGATGCCTATTAGACTTTGCTAAGACTTAGTCTTCCTCAGCCCCCACATCCCCCCCAGTCTTTGGCACACAGAGCTTTGAAGCCTGAGCTTCTGAAGCCTCCACTGTAACTCATACCACATCCACCATGCCTTACCTCCCTCCGCTCCGTGTACCATCTCACAACCTCGAACCCAACACACACTTTGCTCCAGGTTGGAAGCAAATCTTCTGTTTGCAGTTTCGTTCTCAGCTGTCAGGTACACTTCTCTGCTTTCCTAGAACTCCCCTCCTGGCCAGGGGTGGCGGGTGGTGCTGCTACAGGAAATAAAGGTTACAAGTTCAAAACCTCAGTCTAATACATTGGTCCACAACCTTCCTAACGCTGTCACTCTTTAATATAATTTCTCATGCTGTGGTGACCCACAACCATAAAATTCTTTCATTGCTACTTCTTAGTCATAATTTGGCAACTCTTATCAATCTTAATGTAAACAGAAGATTTGCAGACTATCTGATCTGGGACCCCTGTGAAAAGATGTTTGACCCCAGAAGGCTCAAGACCCACTGGTTGAGACCAACTGTTCTAATCCCTCCCTACCAGGTACAGTGAATCTCAGGCCTCTGCCCTGTAGACACAGGAGTCCACCAGCTACACATGGAACCCTGACTTGCCTCAGTCTTGTTACTCAAAGGTCGGCATCTTTTCCCTGGCCTCAGTGTGCCTCATAGTATCCAATTCTACTCCAGGTTGGACTCTCAGAGCTGAGAAATGCTTGGTAAGGACCAGTCTCCATAGGAAGCCCATCCTTCTCCAGACGCAGAGGACGGCATCTGGTACAAAGCTGTAGTTTCTCGGGCCTGCCAGCAGAGCCTGGATTCTGAGCCTATGCTTTCTCTAAGGAGACAATTCCCTCCATTACACAGAAGGTCTCTCAGCTTGACATTGCCTTGAACAGGAATGCAGCCTTGAAGAAGTGGGGTCCTATCCCCTTAAAACCCAATGGGCTGCTTGCTGTGAACATGCAGACTGACATGAGATGCACAACGACTGCTGCTTGCTGACTTTTCGACATGGCTTCTGGGGTACCTGGCATCTTGTCTTCTTCTGACTCCAGGCCTTTTGCCTCTAACACAGCATCCCCTTCCCTCATAAACTGAGGAGCAGTTTAACTAAGCGCATTAGGACCTGTTTACCAGGCCTGATATTTCCAGTCAGAACCATGCTTGAAGGTTTTGAATAATCACTCTTTGCGAGACTGATCCTCCTCTGTTTATTCCTGCTTCTTCTCCCCTCTGTACTCCTTAAAGCCACGATTCCTGGTTCCTACAGACCATGGTCTTTCACTCCCAACATCTATTAGGAGAAAAATGAGAGTTAGCTTGTCCTTAGAGCTCTGTCAAAACTAGAAGCAACAGCTAGTCAAGAAAGTCCTTTGCGTCTACTGCACAGTGGTCTCTTTATAGGACTCCTAACAGTGGGAACAGACGCTGTGTCAGACTGTTTCAATTGCTTCTGGGTTCCTTTTCCTCCAAGGTTTGACTTTTCCTGAATTAATAGGAGGAGAGTTGCAAAGTCTTACTGCAACGTGAGATGCCATATTTCGTAGATATCCATGCGAGCCCTGCCCTTTTCTGAAGGGAAACAGAGGAATGGATGGGGGTGAGGGCTATATTGGGAGGAGAGGAGGTATGGGAAACTGTGGTTCGCATGTAGTGTATCAGAAATTAATATTTTAAAAGAGAAAATATGAATGTTAATTTAGATAAATATTCACATATTTGTGTATATTAATAATTTATATACAGTATATATTAATGCAGGCCCATATCTGTGGTTTCATGATCATTGTCTCAAAAACAGAAACAAAACACAAAAACAAAAAACTTAGATTGCTCTTCTCCAGCCCTGATATGCTATTTTCTCACGCTGGTTCCTTTTTTGGAATAAGCTCTCAGGTACATGTTCTTGTAGGCTACATTAGTTTTGTAGGTGCTTGGATTTTTGTAAAAAAAAAAAAGTAGCAGAGGAAAAATTCTAGGGTGTAAAGCCATCTTTTAGCTTCAAATCTTAATTATGGCTACCCTCTGACCATCTATGCAATCTAGGAATCTTTTGTCTCTGTAATTCTGTCACTCTGTTTTGGCCAGTGCTCTCAGTAGGTTCTAGAGAGGCTCTAAAGCACGTCCATATGAGGACTCCTGGGCATGATAATAGCTTTGGGCAGGTGTCTGAATTATATCATGATGGTCATACATTTTCAGGAATAAATCATGAGGGTAAGAGTTTTCTCACGTGTCTTAAAACTCTCTTAGGAAGTGTACTTGCTAACTTGTACTGTCCCCCAGGGTAGTTCTGACACATACTCAGATTTCACATCAGGAAACAGACAACACAAGGCAAGGGTTCAAAATGATGCTGTGGCCTGCAATACCACCTGATTTATAAATGTGTTTACACATAAGGGAACACCTCATAGACAGGGTAATTCATTCCTATCAAGCCATGAGAATGGACAGTTCAGGTAAAGCCTATGCTACATAATAATTTCACTGCCAGCCCCATCTGAGAACACTGGGTCTAGACCAAACCTTCTGCTATGGTTTCTCTCTGGTCAATTGTCCAATGGTGTCATAAGGAGTATTCATTTTCTGTAATAACTCATGCAATGCTAGCATTTTTTTTCTTGCATGCATACCATTTACATTGGTAAATGGGCATCATGAAGAAGGGGTTTAAAACTAGTAGGTGGCCTAAAATCAGCTTTTTTCCCCATTAGGTATGTACATACAAAAGAAAACACCTGATAGACAGTGTAGCTTATTCCTGTTAAGCCAGGAGAAGGGAAAGTTCAGGTTGAGCCTAAACCAAATAACACTTTCTTTCTTAGGAAAAAATGTTTTATCATATTTCTTTTTAACTTGTATATTTGTATCATTACACATGAGTAAAATAAATTACATAGAGCAGGAAGAACCAGAAGAAAATAAGGAATTATATAAATAACATGTTTTAAATGTGCATATACAGAATGAATACTAAGAACAGATCAATTCTTTAAATATTGTATAAAATCCAGCACTATGTCTTAGGGTATTGAATTAACCCTTAAATGTTTTTAAGTTACATATTATTTTAACTTAGTAATAATCATATTTCTTTGTAAACAATCCTTTTCAGTATACTCTTATCATAACATTATGATTGTTATTACAAATTTTAGAAAACAACTTTAATGAGTCAGGTTTAGAGGAATGTCAGTTGCTTATGTTTGCAAAAAAAATATAGCATTTTAGATAACCAATATAAAAATAGGTTATTTGCATTAATAGATATTGTTTTTAATTACTTGTTAAAGATTTAAGTTATCATTATGACAGGTACGTTGAAATATTTTATCATAAAAATCATTTATTTTTATTACTGTTCATAATGAGTCAAAAATAGAATAAGGCATGCAGAGCAGGATAAAGCTGGGTAACTATGTCTATCATATTTTTAAACTAAAAAGATGAGTAATTTTCTATTATATTTTTAACTAAAGAGATGAATAATTTAAGATATAACATTATGTTGTAACACATTAAGATGACCTGAAAACTGTAAAATTTTGTGCATACGTCTCAAAGTGGGTTTTCCAAATGACAACTTAAAATTATTTTGGTGTTTTCTCTTACTCTCTCTTTCTCATAAAATAAGAATCTTGAAAACCCCGTCTGTTTGCTTTTAAATAGGCAGTAATGATTTTTTTGAATTCCTAAAATTCTTTAAATGTTTGTGATCATATATATACTACCATAAGTTAGTTTTTTAATCTTTGGAATAGAGAACTTAGTATATCATGGGAGAGTAATTGTCTAATAGGAAATGATTACTCAGGAGTAAGAGTAATCCTGTCTTAAACTTAATCTACACCTTCAAGCAACAGATACCACCGTGTAGAACAATAATGGAGATGAGGATCAAGGACAGAACATCTTGACCAGTGTTGTACCATTACCTATGTCTTGTCTTTGAAAGCAGATATAGATGTTTAATATTTTAAAACTCATATTGTTGTCCCAAATTTAGATTTAGGAGTATTATAAATCTCTATATGCTTTACCTATGTGGTCACACTGATTACATACAATTTAGTCTTTTATCTTAATTTTTTCTTAATGTTTTAGTTAACTATGAGCCAAAATGATGCTGAACCTGTTGTAGAAAGCCCACTGAGATGATCACTCAAACACAGTTTTTATATATCCAAAGTATTTATTCCTGCTGACCGGGAGTACCCCTGTATTTGGGACCTAAGTGTAGCTCCTATCATTTAGAGCAGTGGTTCTCAAGGAGTAGGTCACTACCCCTTTAGTGACCCTTCCATAATTGTCACCTAAGATAATCAGAAAAAACCCTTTACATTAGGATTCATAGCAGTAGTGAAAACGCAGTTATGCAGTAGTAATGAAAATGATTTTGTGGTTGGGGATCACCACAATATGATGAACATTATGAAAAGGGTTACAGCATTAGGAAGGTTGGGAGCACTGATCTCAAGAGCAAGAAGTCTTTAGAGCCAAACCCTACAATCCGACATTTTCCTCTGCAGCTTCAGGAGTAGACTTGTACCAGCAAGCAGTTCAACAGAAGCTAAGACAGGATGTTAGCTTGAGAATTAGCTTTGCAAAGCAGGTAATTTAACAGAAGCTAAATAAGTGAGCTGAGGTGTCTCAGACTCAGGTCCTAAAAGAGAATTGGTATAATTTCCAAGGGATTCTCCATCCAGGAGATAAAATTCTACTTAAACCTGAAATGGCCTCAACTGGCCTAGATGATGGATGGAGGAACCTCTGCATTGTCTGGCCCTGCCCCAATCCAAGCTGACAACTTTAGTTCACATAAGCATTTACTTCTAAGCCAATGTGGCAATAAGTACACTATGTAAAAATAACCTGTAATTGCATATAGACAGATAGTATTTTAATAAACCAAGATTTTGAATATTATTGTTTGTTTGGATTACATTATCTATAATCCTCATTGTGAAAAGGAAATTTAATTTAGGGATGTTTAGTAAATTTATAAATCTGTCCATTTATATAATTCAACCTTAATAAAAAATCTTAAATTTAACAGCTTTATATTTTTATTTTTTAGAAATTTAATGAATTATATTCTGACCATTATATAAACTAGAACAGTGGTTGGAGCACAGACATCTCAAGGACAATTTCTCCTTGAGGAAGGGTGAAACAAGTTCATGTTGCCAGGTCCAGGGACCGAATCCTATCCTTATTGGTGGAAACTCCATTGCTCAACCCCTTATATCAGAATAGGATTGGACAATGCTACAGTTTCCATCATGCTTTGTGTTCCCATACTTTGAATATGCTGTATGACATCCCTTCAGCATCACACGTTCAGGGCCAAATCAGTCTGCAGCCCTGAATGATCAGTAGCAGCTTGATTACAATGCATTTTTGTAACCTGCATTTATCTGGTGTTTGGGCTATGTTGGACTTAAGCAGACCCCACAACAAGCACCAAGCTTGAACTGTCTGTTCACCTAAAGTGAGAAGTGATAGGCATTTCTGCTTGTCATTACTATGGGTTCCAGATGGGGACAATACAAGGGATTGTGCAGCACTCACCAAGATAGCATACATTTCTAAACATTCTTTTAGAATCAACTTGACCCAACCCTGGCACAACCTGAGACAATTTTCCATGCATTATTTTTCATATGAAATGACTTTAAATATCTTTATTCTTGTTTGTGTTTATAAGGCATTTGTATGCTAATTTTATGTGGTAATTTATTATCTACTAAATTTTTTCTTTGAAAGAAAAATTCTACTGCAACTGTATTGAAAAAACCTGTTTTCCTTCCCTCCGTCCTTCTATCCTCCCTGCCTTTCTTCCCTCCTTCCTTCCTTCCTCCCTTGAAAACAGATTCTTTGCTCATACACTACATCTCAGCTAGTTTCCCTCCTTTGGATCCTCCCAGCTACCCTCCCAGTCTCCTCTCCAGCAAATCTCCCCCTCCACTTCCTCTTCAACAAACAGTAAGCCTCCAAGTGATAACAGCCTAACAGATAAAATAATAGAAGGCAAAAGCTCTCATATGGAGGCTGTACAAGGCAACCCAGTAGGTAGGAAAGGGGCTCTAGAGCAGGCAACTGAGTCAGAGATACATCTGCTCGTATTCTTAGGAGGCCCACAAAAACACCAAGTCAACACCCATAAAATACACACAGAGGACCCGGTGTAGACCCTTGGAGGCTCCATGCTACTGCTTAAGTGTGTTAAGCTCCCAGAAGAGAGCTCATGTAAGCTCTGCTTGGATGTTTCCCTGGCCTATGTTCTCCTGGCATCCTCCATCCGCTTTGACTACCACAATGTCTCCTCCCACTAGTCCCTGAGGTTCTCTTATTTCCAGGAGGATGGAAACCTCCAACTACCACTGTCCCTGCATAATGTCTGTCTGTGGGGCTCTGCACCTGCTCTCCTATGCTGCTGGAGGCAGCCACCCTGATAATGACTAGACATGTCCATGATGAGAAGCTACTCTGCAGGCTACAGAGAGATAAACTTGGGCACCAACTCAGTCACAAAACCCTCAACATAAATTCTGTCCTGGCTAAATGATGTGCTGGGACAATGGTGCTACAGAATTCGTGGTAGTGACCAGTCAATGTTTGGTTAACTTGAGTCCTATGCAATGACAGGGAGCCCATGCCAGGTGAGGGAGCCCATGCTCTCTACTGCCTGGATGGCCAGGAACCAGATACTGGATAGAGCTGGCTCATAGCGTAGAACCAAACATGACTGGTAAAAAAAAGTCAATGAAATGATTCCTAATGATGTTTTGCTATACACTGACTCCATTTGAGACCTTCGGTCCCATTCTAAGGGCCTCGAATCTCTGATACTCTTTAGATAGTAGTGAATTTGCCTTGTTTTCCTCAGGTACCCAAGAGTCCCCAAGGTGAGTGGTAGTCGAAATTCATGTGCAAGTAGTCATCAGTCCCTGGTACTAGCTAGAAACCTAACCTCTGCTGACCTGAGACAGAACACTTTTTCATGGCCCCAGGAGGAATGCGACGTGGTTCACTATGTTGCCATACCAGGTCTCTCCGGACTGTTCCCTTCATTCACATTTGGAATCACGTTGACTCGTGCTAGGCAGTATTACACACACTCTCTCTCGGTCTCTGTCTCTCTCTGTCTCTGTCTCTCTGTCTCTGTCTCTGTCTCTGTCTCTGTCTCTGTCTCTCTCTGTGTGTGTTCAATTAAGGCCATCCCTATCAATCCCACAATAATCTACTAGACAAAGGGGCAAGTTCAACTTGTTAGTTCTCAAGGCCCCCAGAGACACAAGGCTTTGTAAGATGACCTCCTTCTCTGCGAACCTTAGGTCCAGAATGTGGCTTTTCAAGCATTTCTGTTCTACATGGGTCGTGCATGACTCCTATTCAGGTTTATTAGCTTATTCAGAGCCCAGCACTCCTTTCTAACCTGACAGGGGGGAGAATGTTGCTCCTGGGGGCCATGATATCCCTCAGAGCAGGAAAGAATGTGTTGAGAATCTTTGCGCAACCTGGAAATTCGGTGTGACGGTTTCTTGTTGGAGCAGGTATCTTTGTAACACACGTCATATTTGGAGGTATTGGTATTCCAAGCCTTCCCATACGTTCTCATATTAATCCAGCTCTTTTGTTTTAATTTTTATTAGTGAATTTTGTTACTTTAGAATTCCATACATATCACTACATACTTGTTATTTTATAATTGCCTGGATATCCTTCCCCACTATCTTCTACTTTCCTACTGCTCCTAACTATTCTCTCATCCCTCTGTATTATAAATATGATTTCATTTAGTGTTTCAGAATTTCATTTAGGCTTACTGTGTAATACAGAGTTAGAAAGTAACTGCCAGAACCCAATAAACTCACAAAGTCATTCATTCTCTCTCTCTCTTTCTCTCTCTCTCTCTCTCTCTCTCTCTCTCTCTCTCTCTCTCTCTCTCTCTCCCTCCCTCCCTCCCACCCTCCCTAACTCTCTCTCTCTCTCTCTCTCTCTCTCTCTCTCTCTTCACCTCCTCTCTCTCTCCCTCTCTCTCTCCCCACTTCTTTTTCCCCTCTCTTCTTCCTTTTCTCCCTCTCAAGGTATATCAATTGTAAACACGTCTGCAATATATTTTAGGGCCTCATGTGTCCCTTCTGCTCCAGAAGTGACTTTTGTGCACATAGTGACAGTATGCCCAGCTGCTGGGTTGCCATGACTAGTTTCTGCCTAGAAGATGTCATTTCACAGCCCTTCTGTGTCTTATTTATTTATTTATTTATTTATTTATTTATTTATTTATTAAACGTCTTCTGCTATGTTTCCTGAGCTTTGAGGAGTGGTGTGAATGTTTTGTCTAGAGTTGACCCTCAACCATCTTTTATTCTTTTGTGTCACCTTTCTTCAGATTTTTATTATAATTGTTATTTTAATAAACCGAATCCCAGAATTTGAAGATACTGTCCATACACCCTCCCATGGGCAGCGGAGCAGGGTGTCTTTAAAGGAACACTGTGGGGTAGGGCCAGGGCTGAGGCTGGCCAGGGAACTTCCACACCTTTCCAGGCCATCTACTGCTGGGGGCTCACCAGAACACTGAAACCTAGGGAAAGATGTGGGGCTGGATTCTTTCATGGAACAGGGGCTCTAGATAAGCACCTTTTCCTAGGTTCTTTCTCTTCCCACAAGGCCTGGGGACTCTGGGGAGACCAGGTTGGAAGGGACAGACCAGTATTGAGCTGTCAACTCCCATCCCTAAGCATTATTTTGGGTGTGGGCATTAAAGGTACACAGGAAGAGGGGGTGGGCAAATGGCACAAGGCCCAGAAGCAAGTGGCAGCCCCACAAGGCACATTGTGAAGGAAAGGAGGCTCAGAGGGAAGGCCCATTTGGTGCAGAGGGTCCTAGCTGTGGGAACCACAAGAATGGTAACTATGCCGCCTGCTCCAGGCTGGCCATGGCATGTAGCAATCCATTTTCCTGCTCCAATACAGCATTCCATCCTGCCAGCTCTCAGCTGTGCTCTGCAGCACCCCAGCCTCTTCTCACATGGCAAACATGAGGTGGAAATTCACCAAGTCATGGCTTGTTCAATCTTGTGCCAATGCAAGCCAGTCTTCCGAGACCACTATCCTCATCACTGTCCAGGGGCCACTGATGGCCGATATGGAATGAGCCATGCTGAGGCTCTGGGCTGCTGTGGCTCCGAAGGTGTCCAGAGTCTTGTGCACCAGGCTGGCATCGAAGAAGAGGGCTGGGGAGTGGGGGTGAGAGTTGGCCAGAGTCACCTTCCTTGTCTCCTCTGGAGCAACTAACTCCATCCTCAGCTGAACTGATGCATCTCTTCTCCATGACCGTTGAGGGGTTCCTGCTGCTGTACCCCTAGACTCCATTTCTACCCTCACAGCAGACAGAGGGTGAGCAATATCTCCAGTCCCAGGCCCTTGTCGGGCACTGCTTGGGTGGAGAGGCTGACTGTGGTGGGAGTCTCTACCTTGGCCTTGTCAGGTCCTGCCAGGGAGCCCAGCCCTCCTGGAAGGAGCAGACCTGTGGTCCAGGAGAAGTAGGAGGCAGGCAGAGCCAAAAAGTGAGGCTCTGAAACAGGCCTGTCTGATGTATGGGGGTGCTTATGCTCAAGTTAGCCAGATCCAACCTAGAATGCACTGATCTGCATCTGGTGCCTCCCAACGCCCCTCAAATTCCCTCCAGGATGCAGCCTAAGCTTGAGGGCTCCAGGTCACCCTCATTAATACACACACACACACACACACACACACACACACACACACACACACATCAATGATAAGGCTCTCCCAAACCTTGGGGCATCATCACCACCTGGGAGGTAAAAGCTCCAGGTAGCTGGGAGCCATTGGGGGCAGTGCCTCTGCAGCCTGCATCAGGGTTGGTTTCCCCATTGGGGGAGGCAGAAGGTACCCTAGGTGACTGATGGTGTTAAGGAATCCAAAGCCCCTGGGCTTCCTGGGCCCTCATATTCCATGGTGCCACTGGTGATCTGAAAACTAGGTTTCTTCTTCCCAACACTCATGGTCCTTAGGGCTAGGAGCTTGGGGCTGGGCTCAGGTTTGGGGAGGGACTGGGATCCTGAAGAGGGGCTCAGGCACCTCTGAAATACAGGAGAGTGGCACATGGCAGGGAAAAGGAGGCCCCTGGAGAATTCTGGGTATAACATGACAGCACGGCCTTATGGGAACTGGAGGTTTCTGTTAAGTGACTGCAATACATGGGTGGGGAGCAGAGGCAGGTTTTCCTGCTGCTGTCCCTGCTGAAACCCTAGAGATGCTCGTGCTTGGCACACAGATGTGCAGGACAGAGGACCTAGAGACTGATGATATTTTTTTTTCCTTTAATCCTAAAGCCTCCTGGGCCTTGGGTAGTGCAGGCCACAGCAGGCAGCAATCAAAGGCTAACCAGTGCTCCTCTGCAAGGCATCTCAGTGGAAAGTTTCCAATTGAGAGGAGAAAAAGATCCAGGCTTCTGCCTTGGAACCCAGGGATGGCAGCCTGGGTTTTACTCCATGGGTCTTCTCTGCTGCTATTGGAGGGGGCAGCTTAACAGCCAAGCACCACTAGCTCTAGGTCCCTTGAGTTGCTCTCTCTCTCTCTCTCTCTCTCTCTCTCTCTCTCTCTCTCTCTCTCTCTCTCTCTCTCTCTTTCTCTCTCTCTCAGAGCTCCTCCCATGTGGCTCCACTGGATGTATCTCTAGGCTCCTCAGCTCTGCTTGGTCTCTGTCTCTCTTTCTGGTCCCATCATCTATTCTTACTGTCTTGCACAGCCATTTGTCTATGCATTTGTCTGTCTGTGTTCATTGCAAGGAACTCTTTCTCTGTGTGAGACTGAGAATTGCATATAGAGGTTAGTCTGATGCTCTCTCCACTTGGCCAGGCACAATTATTTTGACTCTGTCTCTGGGAATAAATACTTGCCAAAACCCTGCCAAACCGTGAGTAATTTAACTTTTGAAATCATTTATAAAACCACGTGTCTGTCCTATGCTTGGGGTGAGATGGAAACAATCTGTAGCCCAGAAGTATAAAAGTATTCCAGCCAGTGGGATTAAAGGTGTGTGACACGTCTGCATTCCTCCCATATCACACAGACCTAGAGAGTCTTTGGATGTGATCCCTTGCCAGGGCAGCAATGTTGCTGGATTACAATTCCTTTACACCTTCCCTCTTTCTGCTTAAGCTAAAGATGGACACAGATTAACTACTACAACAGAAACAAGTATTAAACCTATACACTTATCATTCCAAATGTCCTCATGAATAGCCGTTGATACAATGGTCCTTCATAAGTGCAGTCCTGGCTATCTGTCTTAGGCAACAATCCATTTCAGCATCAAGGGTTTCAGTCTGCCAGTCTGATGAATGATATGTCCTGGTTTGTTGAACAGTTTCTATAGGGGGGACAGGGGGGTCTTGTTCCTGCTGTATTTCAGCCTTTCTGTGTTGCTTGATCATGCCTTTCATGTGCAGCCTTCGCTTACATGGATTGCATCTATATCAATTTTGATGCAACCTATAGTCATTCATCACCTGTGGAAATATAGGCAAAAACCTCTTCCCCAATGGAACACATTCTCTAACTTTCATTCTAATGGTCAACCATCTTTAAAATAGATAGGTGGATCTGATTCAGCAGTTTTTTCTACAATGTAGTGCCTTTCAGCTACTCTTATTCCCTCTTCCTGTATATCAAGGTACAATTAGACCATTATGAATCCGCATGTAGGCACTCTCATTAAGTGCCTAGCTCCACACCAGAGAGCTTCTTACCCATTTAAGCACAGAAACAATCAGGTCATATTACATAGGATGTCAATACACAGTGTCAGTTATATTAAGCACCCCTTGTCTGAGTTTGAAGGAATATGATTCTGACCTCCCCTTCATGTTAGAAGACCTCTGCTTCATAGGATTATGGCTATATCTGCCCATAGGCCTCACGAGTCAGACTATGACACTGGTCTGTTACTAAGGCAGGCATTTTTTTAAACAACAACAACAACAACAACAATCAGGTAACCAGGTATATGATGTGAGAATGGGCAGCATTACATCATTTCGACTAGCTAAACATAATCTACTTGGTTCCATGTGTATTGTATCTAGATGGCTAAACAGAGCATTTAAAGCCCATTGGTTAGGATATAGGCTTGGGGACTTTACAGTTCCCTACCCTTCCAGGAGAAAGGAACATAACAGGATGTTCTGCTCTTAACTCTAACACAACATACATTTATCTTTAACTCAAGCAGAACATGCATTTAACATCTACTGTTTTATTCAAAGCAGCAAGTATTGAACTTTTGGATTGTATCATGATCTCAGGCACGTAGAATCTGAGAACGTGAACTTAATTTCACCTCATGATCAAAATGGAAACTTGGGAGTAAAATGGCTTCTGGTATGCTGAAAGCCATTGCAGGTATTAACAGGGGTGTTACAGTTATGCTAGGAACTGAAGTAGGTCTCAAACGAGGAACTACAGTGTTAAAGTAGGATAAGCAGGTTGCAATAAAGGTGTGTCGAAGCGTCTTTGGAAACTGGAGGAAGTAAGCTTTAGGGACCTTAAGCCCATTGCACTAACTGGGAAGTTACAAAGTGTGCTGAGAATTCAGTAAAGTCTTTTTTTATTTTGGGGGTCTTTGGGGCATACAATCCTCTTTCAGGTTCCTTATCTAGATTCACTGTAAATACTTCCCCCTTCTGCCGAGTGGGGTCCACACCCTTAGACTATGCATTTCTTTCTCTCTTTTGATATAATAAAAGTGTAATACTGATTGTGGCTTTCTTCATCTCTGTCATCTCTACTCGCAGTTCCTCCGCACCTCCTAAGCCATCCAGATCCACCCCTCTCTGTCTCTTATTAGAAAAGAAAACAGGCTCCTAAGAGAGAACAGCAAGGTGCACCTTTTCCTGGTCCAGCACCCCGATTCCTAGGGTAGACAGATGAGATCTCTACATGTCAGCCCCCTGATGGCATCAGGTTACCGGGGAATGTACAGTAGTGGTGAGGTCCCTGCATCGTCCACCTACTAGACCTTGCCCCTACATGCATTCCCAAAGGTGGCAGCCCCCTGGGACCACCAGGCAGGATGCTTCAGACCACAATCAACAGCCTGCCTTTTCCTCCAGACAAACCTACCACCAGAGTACTAGAGCTCTCTCTTGTCCCCTGATGCATCATTATTTCAGTCGAGCACTCTGATCGATGGAGACTCTTGAGGACAGCCACCTTGGGAAGACAGAGGAAGACTCCCCAGACCACAATTTCCAGCCTACACCGTCCTACACACAAACCTAGCAGTGGAAAACTCTGCCCTATACACCCCATTCCTCATCATCCTGATCCCTGGAGACCCTGATCTGCCACCTGGGGAGAACAGGTGAGATAGCTTCAAGCCAGACCCTTGTACCAGGCCTCTAGTCAAACACCGCAGCCATCAGTTACACCCAGCTGCCCGCACACTCCATTTACTGGACTTCACCTCTACCTACATTCCCAGAGGATGGTGGCCATCTGGGACAAACAGGTAAGACCCCACAGACTTCAATTCCCAGTCTCCCCTGTCCTCCTGGCAAACCTAACAGCTACCTTGCGCATACACCTCACTTCCCATCCTGGTTACAGAACCCCATCACTATGTGCATTCCCAGAGGCCTATGGCCCCCAGGTTCCACGAGGATACAGGGCAAATGCAGCGGCAGTAAACTCAGTCTGGCCCTGTGTGCTCTCCTTCTATTGGACCTGACACCCATATGCGTTCCCAGAATCCAAAGCCCCAGGGACCACCAGCCAAGACCAGAGACAACCATAAGGCTAAAGGCCTGCACAAGAACACAAATAGCAAGAGCTTTGGGCAATATGTCAACAACAGAACCCAAGTATCATTTCACAGAAGCTCAGGATATCTTAACTCTCCTGAAGAACAAGAAAATGACCTTAAATCCAGTCTCATACAGATCATAGATGCTTTTAAATAAGAAATGAATAAATTTCCTAAAAGAAATGCAGGGAAATACAATCTAACTGCCAGGGGCCTTTAAAGAGGAAACCAATAAGGCTGGGCATGGTGTTGCACCCCTTTAATCCCAGCACTAGGGAGGCAGAGGCTGTCAGATCACTGTGAGATCAAGGCCAGCCTGCTCTACAAAGGGAGTCTAGGACAGTCAAAGCTATACAGAGGAACCCTGTCTGGAAAAACTAAAACCAAAAAAAAAAAAAAAACAACACACTAAAAAAGAACAAACATGAAGTAAATGAATAAAACTGCAGAAGACCTGAAATGAAAGTAAAAGCAATAAGAAAGAATAACCTGAAGGAATCCTGGAGATGGAAAACCTAGGGAAGAGAACAGAAATAACAGAAGCAGGCATCTCCAACAGAATCCAAAGGATGGAAGAACCTCATCTGTAGAAGATACAATAGAAGAAACTGATACAACAGTCAAAGAAAATGTTAAAGCTAAAAAAAAATCCCTGACACACACCATCAAGGAAATCTGAGATACTATGAAAAGACCTCACCTATGAATAATAGCAATGGAGGAGGATGAAGAGTCCCAGCTCCAGGGACCAGGAAAGATTTTCCACATAATCGTAGGAGAAAGTTTCCCCAACCTAAAATTAGAAATGCCTGCAAACGTACAAGAAGCATACAGAATACCAGGTCAGAATGGAGCAGACAAGAAAACCCTCCCACCACATACTGACCAAAACCCTAAATCTACAGAACCTAGGAAGACTATTGAAAGCTGCAAGTGAAAAAGGCCAAGTAACATATAAATGCAGACCTATCAGATTTACACCTGACTTCTAAACAGAGACTCTAAAAGCGAGAAGAGCCTCGACAGATGTCTTGCAAACACTAAGAGAACAGAGATGTCCGCCCAGACTGCTGTACCCAGCAAATCTCTGCATTACCATACATGGGCAAAACAAGATACTCCAAGACAAAACCAAACGTAAATACTGTCTCTGCTGACTACTTTCATAACCACAACCTGAGTAAAACAATATCCCCTGGGAACAGATAAACCAGGAATTGCAATTGCCATTCACCACTGAGGAAAGCTAACAACTGTGTTCCTTGGCAGTCAACTTCCTTCCAGTTCATACACCTAGCAGCAATGGCTGGAAGCCAGGCCAACATTTAAGGCAGGTAAATAAATGGGTAGACCTATTTATCCCACAGTTTCAGAACCATAAAGCCTCCTCACCCTCTTGCAACTCCCAAAACAAGTTGTATTCGAACAACTACAGGATCACCATTCATTGTACCCATCAGAGTCACAGCCTGAGGCAAGATGCCTGGAGAACACTGGGAGGTGGACTTTACAGAGGGGAAACCAGGCCAAATGGGCATTTGCAGATACATTCTTCGGTTGAGCAGAGGCATCTCTTACCAGACTGGTAATAGCACAGGTTACTACTATAAAGAGGCTTTTACAGGAATTAGTCCTAGTGAAGGTTGGCTATCTTTCTTCCCTTTGGCCTCCAATGATGTACTCTTCCAAAAGAGGGGACTTTCTCCACTTGAAATTCTTTTTGGCAGCCCTCTTCCTCCTCTTACTAGACTACAAGATGGAAAGTCAGCTGAAACTTCTATCATTCCCTTCTGTAGTCCCATCACGCCCTGCAACAGGCTCTTCAAAAAACACCGGCTAACTTGTTTCATAATAGCTGTTGATATATAAGCAGACTGTCTATTAGTATTTCCCCAGCATTCCAGGAAGAAAAAAGACCAATAAGACACTAAAGTCAGAGAGAGTGTGCCCCTGTCTGGAGAGTGTGTTGATAAATATATCCCTCCTCTCAAACCTGAGGCTTGTGACCATTGCACTCTATAATAGGACAACCCATTATGGTTATATACACTAATGAGGAGCTTAGCCTGCATGGCCTGTAAAACAGCCTATTTTGGGGACAGCTTCAGTGAAACAACTCATTTCATTGGATGGAACAGATGCTTTTAAACCTTTGGGGTACAGGTGGAGGCTTTCAGGGTAGATGTACATCATTGGCTAGAGCAAAGGCGCTGACAATGCCTTAGTTGCATGAAGAGAAATGCTTGCTGAACATTACCTTGTAACGAAAGAGGACATTTATACTACAACCTGGTCACCGGGCTATGTGACCACCTCCAGGCTACCAGAGGAGGACTACATTATCTGGGACAGGCAGGCCCAGAACAGTGACCGAAGGGACCAACACCTGCCTCTGCCTGTCTCAAGCCTCAACTTCACTCTAGTGCCAGCTCAGCATCTGCAGTTACATGACTCCACACCGCACACACTGACTTTTGACCCAAAATGTGTCTTGCCTACAGGAGGTGTAGGGATAAAGAAAGAGCAGAGATTGAGGGAATGGCAGACCAATGACTGGCCCAGCTTGAGACCCACAGGATGGGAGAGAGCCAACCCCTGTCACTTTAAATGACAGTCGGCTATGCTTGCAGACAGGGGACAAGCACTACAGTCTTCATTCAGCAGCTGATGGAGAAAGGTGCAGAGACCCACAGTAGACGTGTGTTGTACCTACACAGAAAAAGACTGGGCAACAATCAGAAATTAATTTGAGAGGTTTTTTCTTGTTGGACTGAGACACAGTAGTGAGTGGACAGCACTTTGGAATTTAGGTGCCTTGTCTGACCTTCATAAAATGTGAGCATCATTAATATAACCATGATTTGATTCACTGATAGTTATCTAACTGAGATTATATTTCTACATGTTTAAATAGATGCCACAGAATATTCACCATTGCAATAGCAATAAAAGAAACTATCTAAAAACTTCTTTCAAAAATTATTTTAAAATGTTCTCTGCCCAACGCCACAGAAACATATTTCTTACCTCAGTGGGAAGAGGATCAGTTGCCATACTCATGCTTAATGAGAGCTTCTTCTAGAATCTACCACGGAATGGGCAGATGCTTCATCTGCTTTCCATAAACATCTTCAGTATAAAGCCTGAGGACTTCCCAAGACTGGATGTGTAATGTTTAGGTAGTGCAAACCCTTGAAAAGAAGATCTGATTCACCATGATTGAATTTCTCATGCATTCTTTAATATCAAAAACAAATGCAAATATACATTTCTAAGTCTGAAATACGTAACTTGAGTAAACAAATCTACAAATGACAAACCTTTCCTCTAGTCACTCTCAACTATTTCTGTTACATTCTTTTTTCTGTTTCCAAGATTTTTCCTCTATAAAGGCCATGTTCCAGTTTGTAGTTCAAGTGAATACAAAATTTGAACATTCAGCTTGATGAACAGAAAGAAAAGCACAGTCTTTAAAGTTTGTCAACATATATTCTAATGCCAAGTTTACATTTTTGCTAAAACACCCCATAACTTTATCAACAACTTATCTGCTAAATGTTGAGTAGACCTTTCCAGTCCCATGGGAGGGGCGGCTGCCCTTTATCTCCTTAGTGAGCAGGATCACTCAACTTAATCTTAGAATGTCTCTTGGCTTTGCATTTGGTCTCGGGTTTGTATACAGATTTGGCTTGGATCTTCTCTACCTCTTCAATCAAAGCCTGTTCATAAGGAGACAAGGCAGCATTGGGAATGGCTTTACTGATCTTAGCTAAAAAGTCCTTCACTGTTGCCTGGCTGTTTTCATCATAGGCTCTTGTGCCCCATAGGAACTGATAGCATGGTGGATCACTGTCAGGAATCTGACAGTATTCCAGGTACTTTTCTTCCACTAGATCTTCAGTGATGAGCTTCCTTACATTCCCAAAGATGAGGTGTGGGACCTCATCACAGACTCCTAACATATTCAGGAAATGCCAGACCTCCTTCTCTGTGGCATTGTAGCCATTTCAGTAGATCACACAGAGGAGGGGAGTCAGAATGCCCCTGTTGGAACATCCAACTCAGTGCTGCTACTCACAACATCATCCTTGAAATCTAGCTTGCTGACAAGCATGTAGGCCTGCCCATTAGGCTGGACTTCTTCCATCTCAATGCCAAACTCCATGTGCAGTTGTTGGCGGGCTATCTCAAGGATCTCAGGGAAGTGCTCCTTGAACCTTTTGTTGATAACAAACAGCATATCTCCCCTCCTTGCAGGCTGTTTAATTTTGTATCTACAGAGCAAGAATGACACCAGCAGTGCTGCCTTCTTTGATAAAAGATCCATGTGTTTGCTTCCAGCGGAGAGTGGGGCCATAAAGGAACTACCATTTTTCTCTCTTTGGCCCTTTGCTCCTTTACCAGACCTTTTGTGAGGCATATCAGCATTGGTGGTGGGTGCCTTGCCCTGTGGGAAGCCAGCAGTAGAAGGACATGGCCCAGCATCTCCTGAGGCTTGGTCAGAGCAGGCAAGTGTCTCTCCTTTCTCTGCTGCCTTTGCCTGAGCATCATTTAGCCCCTGGGCCTCATCTTGGTTCTGGCGACGTTTCTCACGAGCACGGGCCTTACTCTTTTTTCCTCTGGGCATGATGGCTGTGGACAGGAATAGAAAGCAGTACTTTAGGTAACAGTGACTTGGATCAGGAAAACAATGCCCTATAAGCATTTTTCTAGACTGCAAAATGCTGGAGGAAGGTCCACCTATGCTTTCAAATGCTCATAGCAGTGCTTTGAGATCTGGGCATCACCCTGCCAAGGGCATTGCTATAAGTGATCAACTATCTCCCATAACCATGTGATGTTGAGGAATGTTCCCCAATTACTCTGAATAGGGAAATAAATGTCCTGAAGACTATGACTGGGTAGAAGAGAGATGGGGAGAATTTAGGTCCAGGACTTGGGTTCCAGAGATGAGAGGAGAAAGCAGCTGAGCAGACAACAGAAGGAGAAGAGAGAAAGGAGTTTAGGTAAGGCAAGGTTGGTCTCAGTATGTGGCTGTGGGAAGAGACTGATGGATCTGAAGCCCCCCAGGGATTCATGTGATTGCCAAGTGATTGCTTTTTATATGTATTTTAAAGATATTAGGTAAGAAGCCCAGCAGACTGCTTATAGTTTCAAAATAAACCATAGTCTCACTGTGTCAATCTTTGGGGGAACTAGCTGGTTAGAGAAAACCACAGCCTTCTTGAGTTACTGTGTCATTAACACAGATAGAATAATTCTTCTTTCTACAACTAATGGTAAATGAATGCAGGAGTTGAATGTAATTTTACAGCCTGAGAAATCCTGAGTGAAAGATGGGTTTTAAGCCAAAGGGTAGGGAACCAATGTATAATGTATTTAAATGGTGCTGCTCCCTTAAGCGAAGCTGCTGCTTCCAACAAAGCTGACAGAGGTTAGACAACAGAGGCTGCTATGATCTCTCTTGAACCACAGCCTACAGGCAGAGCTTCAGGGTTGAAAACATGCTAGAAAGGGTTAGGCCTACAACTACAGTTCAAAGGACAGTGTCATGACAGAGAGGGCTTGGATATTTTCTGACTTCGTTTTGTTGTTGTTGTCACTAACCTGGTTGCACTGTTTGCAATGCTGATCATGGTTTTATGTGCCCTCTCTACAAAAGTTCCAATTGAACTAAAGTAGGGAGGGAACTGAAGAACGTAATGCTAAGTTATGAACAATGATAACGGAGGAGGAAAAATAGAACTCTGCCCAAAAGAAACTAGTGAGGTGATAGCAGCTAGAGGTCAGGGCTCTCTAACTGCAAGATGTCTGTCAGCTATTTCTGGAGAGAGCTATCCAGATGAGACCTGAGACACTTTGGTCATATATTGGGGGTGCAGGTCCCATTTTACCAACAACTAAATTAAAAAAAATATATATGGGCAGGACACTGATGTTGCAATATGAGATAGAACAACTGGCCTGAAACTTAGAATTCTCTTGTTCCTTTGCTTGACTTTTGTTTGAAATGTTTTGAGTTAAAATGATATGGCATTGAGGTGACTGACATATCTGAACATGGGCTGTGGTAGCACATGCCCTTAATCCCAGCACAAAGGAGGCAGAGACTGGCAGGTCTGTGTAAGTTCTAAACCATCCTGGCCTACACAGTATGTCAGAGCACGACTCCCTGCTGATAAGCTACTTACAAAGCCAGTGGAGTATTTAAAATGACAAAATTTTCCTTAGAGTCACTATGCAAGTTTTCTCTTAATAGTGGATAATAATGTCCTAAATGACTTAGAGGATGGTTACTCATCAATCTTAGATTTATGTAAGGAAAGGATGATGTCACAATACCCTAAAATGCTAGCCAGTCTCCTTAGAAAATAAGGCTTCCTTACAAGTTGAGGAGGAGGAGGGACTGCCTCTAACTGGAACTGTGGTGCCCATAGTCTGATCCCTACCCCTAGGTGTGGAGGCCAGGTGGCACACAGAGGAAGGGGAAGCAGGCTATCCAGATGAGACCTGAGAGGGTTTGGTCATATGGTGGGGGAGCAGGTCCCATTCTGTCAGTGAGCTAGGAGAGGGGAATAGGGCAAAAGAGGGAGGGGTGGGAATGGGAAGATGGGAGTTAGTGGACAACAATGGGGATATAATCTGAATAATTTATAATGAATTTAGACAAAAGCAGGAAATACGGCTTCCACTGAGAGAAATCATAACAAATGGCATTTTGGCATAATAGGGCTATCCCACCTATCAATATGAGGACCCAGAGCTAGGCTGAAAGAAGAACATGCAAGCTGCATGCCTCCCACAGACAAATGCTACAGAATGTTGACTGAGGTGAGGTGACACAATGCTCTGGGCAGCCAGCTTATCCCTTTAAATGTGAGTACATGCCAGCCTAACTTAGGTCCCAAAACTCAAAGGGTCCTGTCCTTACATTTGAGAGGCAGAACCATCCATTCCATATGTAGAATGGGGTGAGATGAAAACAGCTGCAACAAATATAGAAACCCAGGTAAAAGATCCCGAGGATATGCTTAAGTGAGTTGAAAGTTGATTTTAAAATATAATAATGCCTTTTCTACTGCTCTGGGCAGCAGGCTTATCCTTTTAGTTGTGAGGAACTCACATACACAGACACACAGACACACACACAGACACACACATACACACACACACACACACACACACACACACACACACACCAAAACACATTCCTACTTTGATATGTTTTGTACTCATACAACTCACCTATAATTCAATGTTTACTTCTGGTAATTTTAAAGATGCTATTATAAACAATTTAGAAAATTTCAATAATGTAAGTTAATTGTTATCTCGTCACATCTGGTCAAGTCAATTACTTGTCTAATTTATCATAGAAATATCCATCCTAGAGTTAATAGATAGATATGATTCTATAGATAGCTTATGTAAAAATGAAAAAAATAGATGGCCTTCAAACACCTTAGATACCTTCAGAAAATGGCACTTAATGACATTTTCATTAACTTAAGGTTCTTTGAGAATGAGACATACCAGCTCCTGGAAACACCCCCAGCAGCCTGTCTCAAGGATGATGAGCATCAAAGAACTTCCATATGGAGATAGCTTCAAATGTACCAAAAAAGCCACTGGACAAAGAAATGCCCTTCCTCCTGACACAGCCAGAATTCTGCCTAAATTGAGCAAGCCTGGATGCAGGTTGTGTTGACTGCCGATTATGCCAGGACAGGGTAAGTAAATCATAAATAGTTCTAACTTCCCAGATATATCTGTCAGCTATACTTTACCAAAAGGCTAAAGATGATGCTCCAATACTATCAAATTTTTGTGTGGCTGTCCAATCAGTGAACTGTCTTTGCCATTTCTTATTTTAGGAAGCTGCTAGCATGCACTTCCTCTTCATTAAGGTAATTAATTTTATTCCTTCACAAGCCTGTGGCAGTGTGGAAGGCCAAATAGCTATATTACACAATAAGGGTTGTTGCTTGGGAGTTAAGAAGATGCTTTAAGATCTGGATAGATGTTTTTACATTGATAGGCACAAGATTGGATAGAGAATAAATTAGATACTAAACGTTAGGCTTACTTAAATGGGATAAATAATATTTTCTTTAAGGTTGCCAACTACCCTTATCTAGACATTACATATGTAAGTCTTACCTATTGTTTTCCATGATTGTTCCATAATTATTTTTACAACATTTAGTTTAGAAATGGCCTTTCGAATCAGATAGAAAGGGGGAGATGTTGGAAGTAGGTCCAAATACTTATTACAATACCTGAGATCTGGTTACCTCCTGGACATGGGCATTGCTATGAATGATGAACTATCTTCTGTAGCCATGTGATGATAAGGAACGGTCCACGATCACCTGTGCTTGGCTAAATAAAGGTGCTGAAGCCTATGGCTGGGTAGAACAGAGGAGGGTGGGGTTTTAGGTTCCTGGACTTGGGTGTGAAAGATAAGAGGGGAGAGGAGAAAGCAGCTGAGCAGAGGACAGTAGGAGAAGAGAGAAAGGAGTCATGTTAAGGCAAGATGCTGCTGAGTAAGTGGCTGTAGTAACAGGAGCAGAAGCAGCCCTGACAGTCCCCAGATTACCAAGGGATTGGTTTTTATGTGTGCTTTTAAAGGTACTAAGATTACAGGACCTCAGAATCTGCCCAGCATAGTGCTTCCAGCTTAAAAGTAAACCACAGTCTCTCTGTGGCAGTTGTGAGGTAGCTAGCTGGTTAGAGGAAACTCCAGGCTTAATAAGTTACTGCGTGATCAATATAGAAAGAAAAATTTATCCTTCTAGAACAGCAAACATCCTGACTTTCCTTAACATTTCTTTTCCCACATTTACAGAAGAACACTGCTGTGAGAATACACTGGGCTCCTGTTCTCACCAGCTTTCATTAGGTCTGACTTACATAGGTTTCTGACTACCCTCAGTTCTACTCATACCTGGAACTGTTCTACCCTCCTTGCCCTATAAAAATGTGCAGGGGCCTGGATAAGAGCATCAGAGGCCTCAGTGTACTGAAACGACTGGGTGCGGATAGCTTTGAATTCTATAATGCTCTTTATTGTCTTCCACCATCCTTCAGATTCCTTTCCTAGCTCTGCAAAAAGCACAGAACCATCACCCTCCTTTTTCCAGGCCCTACAGTATCAAAGGAGGTATTTGATCTCTCGACTGAAATATATAGACATGGCAATGGACTGGGATGGTAGCTCAGTCCACAATGTGCTTCCCGTGTAAACGCTAGGTCATGAGTTTTAGATCGAGAATCCATGTTTAAAAATCAAACTGTGTGTGGTGGATTGAACTTTATTATCAGTGCTAGAGTGGAGACAGAAGGATCTCTTGGGCTCAGCAACCAGCAAAGGTAACGTACTTGCCAGATCCAGGCCATGAAAGGACCCCATGTCAAAAGCAGGACAGAGAGTTCCCGGAGGAAAAATACCTTAAGTTGGCCTCTTGTTTCCACAAGCATGCAGTCACACAGTGGGGCACACACACACACATACATATGCACTCAGACGAAATGGATTACTTCCACACACAGACAAAGATGTGAGGGAGATGCTGAAACTCAAAGCACTAATCTTTGCACTCTTGGGCTGAAAATCCCCTGGGAACAATGACTGTGGTTAGTCAGGCCAAATGGCCAGGTTGTACTACATAGGTACCAGGATTTAAGTGGCTCTGTTCTTTCTGAATTGATCCCACATTTTCATGTGTCTTTTTTCCCTTGTACGTGAATGACACTCTCCCCACTTCCCTCACCCATTGCTCTATTTCGTCACTTCCTTTTAACTCATTCTGATCAACTTCCCATTAGCCTCTTATTTCAAGCAATACATGAGGATTGTGGAGAGAGGCTTCAACTCTTTCACCTATTTATTTATATTCAATGATCCATGGTTTTAGCTCCCTGGATATTCAACCTAGGGCTTCATGAACACTAGGCAAACCCTATCCCTCAGATGTCCTCTGTCTGTGGTCCATTTGAGATGTTTAAAAGAGTTTAGGGAACTAAAAAAATCTCAGGATATCAAGGGTGTATGGTTCTTTCTGACCACCACATGCTGGGTGTGGGACCCTACATTATGTTTCCTCTAACCCAAACCTGCTGGGCGTGGCTACCATAAGCCTCATAGGACTTCCCACTTATGACTCCCTCTGACTCACAATCCCTGGGCTTGGCTACCCTAAGCTTCATGGTTCCTCCCACTTATGGCTGCTGAGAGCTGGGCAGGACTATTCTTAGTCTCCTGGTAACTCCAGGTCAAGCTTCACTCTGACTCTCTCCTGCAGGCTCTCTCACACTGCATAGTGCTTATGGCTCCCTGTAACTCCCAAGTACTGTGCATGGCTAAGCTAAACAGCATACCATCTCCTGCATAGGGCTCCCTCTGACCCCAACGGCTTGGGTGTGGCTACACTAAGTCTCAGAGTATCTCCTGCTTAGGGCTCCCACTTGCAGGGAGTGGGTATCCTAAGTCTCAGGATACTACCCACTTATGGCTCCCAAAACCTACACGGGACTACTCTAAGTACCATGGTATCTCCCAGCCAAGGCTCCCTCTGACTTGGTGTGGTTACAATAAGTCTCTGAGTATCTCCTGATCATGGCTCCCTCTTATTTCCACTTGCAGTGCATGGCTACCCTAAGACTGATAGGATCTCTTGTTTATGGCTTCCTCTGTCTCCCTCGTGCTGGACGTCATCACGCCTAACTTCACAGTATCTCCTACTCATGGCTCCCTCTGATTCCCAAGTGCTGAGCAGGGCTTCCTTAAGTATAATGGTGTCTCCCACTCAGGGCTCCCTGTGACTCCCATGTGCTGGGCGTGGCTACACTAAGCTTCTGAGCATCTCCAGCTTATGGCTCCCTCCTACTCTTTTGTGATGGGCCTCCCAGATCCTCATGCTATCTCCCACCTATGGCTCCCAAGTGCTGTGCAGGACTACCCTAAGGCTCATGGTATCTCCTGCTTTTCCTGTCCCCCCCCCACTCGTGCCCAGTCTCACAAGTGCTGGGCGAGGCTAAGTCCCTGAGTATCTCCTGTTTATAGCTCCATCTTACTCCCTAGTGCTGGGTGTGGCTAAGCTAAGCCTCACATTATCTCCCCCTTAAGGTATGGACTCTCTTCTGGTGGGCTAGCCTAATCTTCACGATATCTCCCACTTATGGCTCCCAACAGCTGGCCTGGACTACCCTGACCCTCAATGTAACACCAGGTTATGGCTCCCTGTGACTCCCAAGTGCTGGGTGTGGATATGCTATGGCTCATATTATCTCCCCGTTGTGGCTCCCTCTTACTCTCTAGTGCTGGGAAACTGTAAATCTCTTGGTATCCCCCACTTACATCTCCCAAGTGCTGAGTAGCACAACCCTAACCCTTGCAGTAACTCCCAGCTATGGCTCCCAGTGACTCCCACGTGCTGGGCGTGGCTATGCTCATTATGAAAGGACCTCCATTTATGGCTCCTAAGGACAGCCTCGTGTTGGGCAAAGCTATACTAAGCCTCATACTATCTCCTCCTGTGGGCTCCTTCTTACTCCCTAGTGGTGGGCATACCTGATTCTCATGGGATCTCCCACTTACTGCTCTCAAGTGCTCAGCAGCACTATCCTAACCCTGGTGATATTTGTGGGTTAAGGTTCCCTTGCTGCCTTTCTGGTGCTGGCCATGGCTACCCTAACCCAAACACTACCTGCAGCTTATGGCTCCTTCTGACTTCCAAAGGCTGAGCTGGGCTAACCTAAGCCTCATGGGATCTCCCAATTAGGGCTCCCAGTGGCTCCTCGGTGCTGGGCGTGACTATGCTAATTCTCACAGGACCTCCAACTTATGGCTCCCAGTGTCTCCCACTTGCTGGGTGTGGCTATGCTAATCATCACACAACTGCCCACTTCTGGTTCCAACTTACTCCCTAGTGCTGGCCAAACCTAATTCTCATGCTATATCCCACTTACAGCTCTGAAGTCTTGAGCAGAACTACCTTAACCATTGGAGTAGCTTGCAGTTAAGGCTTCCAGTGATGCCCACATGCAGGGCATGGCTAAGCTAATTTTCACATCACTTCCATCTTATGGCACCCTGTGAATTCCAGATGCTAGGCGTGGCTATGCTAATTAGGACAGGACCTCCCACTTAGGCTTCTCTTTGTCTACCCCATACAGGGCGTGGCTATGCTAATCATCGCAGGACCTCCCTCTTATGCCTCCCTGTGTCTCCCACCTGCAGGTGAGGCTATGCTAATTAGCACAGGACAAGCCACTTATGCCTCCCAGTGACTCCCACGTGCAGGGTGTGGCTAAGCTAATTAGCACAGGACCGCCCACTTATACATCCCTGTGACTCCCACTTGCAGGGCATGGCTAGGATAAGCCTCATAGTCTCTCCTGCTTAGGGCTCCCACAGACTGCCAAAGCCTGATCTTGGCTAACATAAGCCTCATAGTGTCTCCCTCTATAGGCTCCTTCTTTTGTCCTAGTGTTGAACAACCCTAACCTTCATGGGATAGCCCACTTTATGGCCCCTCCTACTTTCACGTGATGGGTGTGGCTACCCTAAGCCTCAGAGTCCCTCTTCCTTCAGACTCCCTGAGCCCTCCCACTCCACCACCCCTTGTTGGGCATGGACAGCCCCCTGCTTTTCCTGGCTTTTCACACTGTCTTATTTTTCTGGGATGGGGGTTGCAAGCAAAACATTTAGAACTGATTTTGGGGGTTTAGTGATCAATGCTTGTACTCTCTTGATTCACTTCATTTTTATGAGTACTTTTAAAACACGTTTTAAAGCTCACATCTCCCTTTTGAAAAATTTCAACTCCCTATTTTGGTGGTGATTAAGTCCAGTCCATCTCCCTAGCTTTGCACTCTGACTGGGGGAATTTTAGAATCCAGTGACAGGACAGGTCAGTGTGTACTTGTATTTCTTCCACGTTCTCTTATTACTATTTTAGAAGCCAAAGCTTTGCTTTAATTGTGAAATAGAAGCCCCCATTTGGAGAATCAGGGTTCTTTTCTAAACCCGTGGTCCCGGGGTCCCCATCTCCTTCCGGAAGTTTGCATCCGATATTTTTCCTGGAGAAGCCTCCTGAATCCTGAAAGAAAGCAGCGCTCCCATGGTTATTGTAGGGTGTACACTCTTTGGTGGACACTCAGGGTCCCTACCTTGACCGCGGAACTCTTTCAGAACTTGCAGGCAGCTCGTTTTGGGCAGCACCTCGTGGCTATCCGTGTGCCTCTGGCACTAAGACCCACTTCTCCCCTCCCCACCGGAAGCAAGGGAAAGCCACATCCCACATCCGGCCAGGGGCAGGCTCTGAAGATTGACAGCAGGGCCAGGTTCTTATCCCCCCACTGCAGTGGAGCCAGCATGGGAGAGTCTGATGCCTATTAGACTTCACTAAGACCTAATCTTCCTCAGCCCCCACATCACCCCCAGTCTTTGGCACACAGAGCTTTGAAGCCTGAGCTTCTGAAGCCCCCACTGTAACTCCTACCCCATCCACCATGCCTTACCTCCCTCCCCTCCGTGTACCATCTCACACCCTCGACCCCAACACACACTTTGCTCCAGGTTGGAAGCAATTCTTCTGTTTGCAGTTTCGTTCTCAGCTGTCAGGTAAACTTCTCTGCTTTCTTAGAACTGCCCTCCTGGCCAGGGGTGGCGGGTGGTGCTGCTACAGGAAATAAAGGTTACAAGTTCAAAACCTCAGTCTAGTACATTGGTCCACAACCTTCCTAATGCTGTGACTCTTTAATATGATTTCTCGTGCTGCGGTCACCCACAACCATAAAATTCTTTCATTGATACTTCTTAGTCGTAATCTGGCAACTCTTATCAATCTTAATGTAAACAGAAGATTTGCAGACTATATAATCTGGGACCCCTATGAAAAGATGTTTGATCCCCAGAGGGCTCGAGACCCACTGGTTGAGACCCACTGTTCTAATCCCTCCCTACCAGGAACAGTAAATCTCAGGCCTCTGCCCTGTAGACACAGAAGTCCACCAGCAACACATGGAACCCTGACACGCCTCAGTCTTGTTACTCAAAGGTCGGCATCTTTTCCCTGGCTTCAGTGTGTCTCATAGTATCCAATTCTACTCCAGGTTGGACTCTCAGAGCTGAGAAATGCTTGGTAAGGACCAGTCTCCATAGGAAGCCCATCCTTCTCCAGACCCGGAGGAGGTCATCTGGCAAACTTCACATGGTGCACAAAGCTGGAGTTTCTCGGGCCTGGCAGCAGAGCCTGGATTTTGAGCCTATGCTTTCTCTAAGGAGACAATTCTCTCCATTCCACAGAAGGTCTCTCAGCTTGACATTGCCTTGAACAGGAATGCAGCCTTGAAGAACTGGGGTCCTATCCCCTTAAAACTCAATGGGCTGCTTGCTGTGAACCTGCAGACTGCCGTGAGGTGCACAACGACTGCTGCTTGCTGACTTATCGACATGGCTTCTGGGGTACCTGGCATCTTTTCTTCTTCTGACTCCAGGCCTTTTGCCTCTAACACAGCATCCCCTTCCCTCATAAACTGAGCAGCAGTTTAACTATGCGCATTAGGACCTGTTTACCAGACCTCATATTTCCAGTCAGAAACATGCTTGAAGGTTTTGAATAATCACTCTTTGCGTGACTGGTCCTCCTCTGTTTATTCCTGCTTCTTCTCCCCTTTGTACTCCTTAAAGCCACGATTCCTGGTTCCTACAGACCATGGTCTTTCACTCCCAACATCTTTTAGGATAAAAGTGAGAGTTAGCTTGTCCTTAGAGCTCTGTCGAAACTAGAAGCTGCAGCCAGTCCACAAAGTCCTTTGCGTCTACTGCACAGTGGTCTCTTTATAGGACTCCTAACAGTGGGAACGGATGCTGTGTCAGACTGTTTCGATTGCTTTTGGGTTCTTTTCCTCCAAGGTTTGACTTTTCCTGACTTAATAGGAGGAGAGTTGCAAAGTCTTACTGCAACGTGAGATGTCATATTTCATTGATATCCATGCGAGCCCTGCCCTTTTCTGAAGGGAAACAGAGGAATGGATGGGGGTGAGGGCTATATTGGGAGGAGGGGAGGTACGGGAAACTGTGGTTGGCATGTAGTATATCAGAAATTAATCTTTTAAAAGCGAAAAAATGAATGTTATATAGATATTCACATATTTGTGTATATTAATAATTTATGTACAGTATATATTAATGCAGGCCCATATCTGTGGTTTCATGATCATTGTCTCAAAAACAGAAACAAAACACAAAAACAAAAAACTTAGATTGCTCTTTTCCAGCCCTGATATGCTATTTTCTCACTCTGGTTCCTTTCTTTGAATAAAGCTCTCAGGTACATGTTCTTGTAGGCTACATTAGTTTTGTAGGTGCTTGGATTTTTGTAAAAAAAAAAAAAAGTAGCAGAGGAAAAATTCTAGGGTGTAAAGCCATCTTTTAGCTTCAAATCTTAATTATGGCTACCCTCTGACCATCTATGCAATCTAGGAATCTTTTGTCTCTGTAATTCTGTCACTCTGTTTTGGCCAGTGCTCTCAGTAGGTTCTAGAGAGGCTCTATAGCACGTCCATATGAGGACTCCTGAGCATGATAATAGGTTTGGGCAGATGTCTGATTTATATCATGATGATCATACATTTTCAGGAATAAATCATGTGAGGGTAAGAGTTTTCTCACGTGTCTTAAAACTCTCTTAGGAAGTGTACTTGCTAACTTGTACTGTCCCCCAGGGTAGTTCTGACACATACTCAGATTTCACATCAGGAAACAGACAACACAAGGCAAGGGTTCAAAATGATGCTGTGGCCTGCAATACCACCTGATTTGTAAATGTGTGTACACATAAGGGAACACCTCATAGACAGGGTAATTTATTCCTATCAAGCTAGGAGAATGGACAGTTCAGGTAAAGCCTATGCTCATAATAATTTCACTGCCAGCCCCATCGGAGAACACTGGGTCTAGACCAAACCTTCTGCTATGGTTTCTCTCTGGTCAGTTGTCCAATGGTGTCATGAGGAGTATCCATTTTCAGTAATAACTCATGCAATGCTAGCATTTTTTTTCTTGCATGCATACCATTTACATCAGTAAATGGGCATCATGAAGAAGGGGTTTAAAATTAGTAGGTGGCCTAAAATCAGCTTTTTTCCCCATTAGGTATGTACATACAAAAGAAAACACCTGATAGACAGTGTAGCTTATTCCTGTTAAGCCAGGAGAAGGGAAAGTTCAGGTTGAGCCTAAACCAAATAACACTTTCTTTCTTAGGAAAAAATGCTTTATCATATTTCTTTTTAACTTGTATATTTATATCATTACACATGAGTCAAAAAATTACATAGAGCAGGAAGAACCAGAAGAAAATATGGAATTATATAAATAACAGGTTTTAAATGTGCATATACGGAATGAATACTAAGAACAGATCAATTCTTTAAATATTGTATAAAATCCAGCACTATGTCTTAGGGTATTGAATTAACCCTTAAATGTTTTTAAGTTACATATTATTTTAACTTAGTTATAATCATATTTCTTTGTAAACAATCCTTTTCAGTATACTCTTATCTTAACATTATGATTGTTATTACAAATTTTAGAAAACAACTTTAATGAGTCAGTCTTAAAGGAATGTTCAGTTGCTTATGTTTGCAAAAAAAAACATATAGCATTTTAGATAACCAATATAAAAATAGGTTATTTGCATTAATAGATATTGTTTTTAATTACTTGTTAAAGATTTAAGTTATCATTATGACAGGTACATTGAAATATTTTATTATGAAAATCATTTATTTTTATTACTGTTCATAATGAGTCAAAAATAGAATAAGGCATGAAGAGCAGGATAAAGCTGGGTAACTATGTCTATCATATTTTTAAACTAAAAAGATGAGTAATTTTCTATCATATTTTTAACTAAAGAGATGAATAATTTAAAATATAACATTATGTTGTAACACATTAAGATGACCTGAAAACCGTAAAATGTGTGCATACGTATCAAAGTGGGTTTTCCAAATGACAACTTAAAATTATTTTGGTGTTTTCTCTTACTCTCTCTTTCTCATAAAATAAGAATCTTGAAAACCCCGTCTGTTTGCTTTTAAAGAGGCAGTAATGATTTTTTTGAATTCCTAAAATTCTTTAAATGTTTGTGATCATATATATACTAGCTTAAGTTATTTTTTTAATCTTTGGAATAAACAACTTAGTATATCATGGGAGAATAATTGTCTCATAGTAAATGATTACTCAGGAGTAAGAGTAATCCTGTCTTAAACTTAATCTACACCTTCAAGCAACAGATACCACCGTGTAGAACAATAATGGAGATGGGGATCAAGGACGTAACATCTTGACCAGTGATGTACCATTACCTATGTCTTGTCTTTGAAAGCAGATATAGATGTTTAATATTTTAAAACTCATATTGTTGTCCCAAATTTAGATTTAGGAGTATTATAAATCTCTATATGCTTTACCTATGTGGTCACACTGATTACATACAATTTAGTCTTTTATCTTAATTTTCTCTTAATGTTTTAGTTAACTATGAGCCAAAATGATGTTGAACCTGTTGTAAAAAGCCCACTGAGATGATCACTCAAACACAGTTTTTATATATCCAAAGTATTTATTCCAGCTGACCGGGAGTACCCCTGTATTTGGGATGTAAGTGTAGCTCCTATCATTTAGAGCAGTGGTTCTCAAGGAGTGGGTCACTACCCCTTTAGTGACCCTTTCATAATTGTCACCTAAGATAATCAGAAAAAACCCTTTACATTATGATTCATAGCAGTAGTGAAAACGCAGTTATGCAGTAGTAATGAAAATGATTTTGTGGGTAGGGATCAGCACAATATGGTGAACATTATGAAAGGGTTACAGCATTAGGAAGGTTGGGAGCACTGATCTCAAGAGCAAGAAGTCTTTAGAGCCAAACCCTACAATCCGACATTTTCCTCTGCAGCTTCAGGGGTAGGCTTGTACCAGCAAGCAGTTCAACAGAAGCTAGGACAGGATGTTAGCTTGAGAAGTAGCTTTGCAAAGCAGGTAGTTTAACAGAAGCTAAATAAGTGAGCGGAGGTGTCTCGGACTCAGGTCCTAAAAGAGAATTGGTACAATTTCCAAGGGATTCTCCATCCAGGAGATAAAATTCTACTTAAACCTGAAATGGCCTCAACTGGCCTACATGATGGATGGAGGAACCTCTGCATTGTCTGGCTCTGCCCCAATCCAAGCTGACAACTTTAGTTTACATAAGCATTTACTTATAAGCCAATGTGGCAATAAGTACACTATGTAAAAATAAACCGTAATTGCACATAGACAGATAGTATACATACATAACCATACAGAAGATGTATTTTAATAAACCAAGATTTTGAATATTATTGTTTGTTTTGATTACATTTTCTATAATCCTCATTGTAAAAAGGAAACTTAATTTAGGGATGTTTAGTAAATTTATAAATCTGTTCATTTATATAATTCAACCTTAATATAAATCATAGATTTATCAGCTTTATGTTTTTATTTTAAAGCAATTGTATGAATTATATTTGACCATTATATAAACTGCAACTTGTTTTGGAAGGAAATTTTTATTAATATTATTAAATATTAATAAAGTTAGTAATATTAATAATTATTAATAGATAAATCTCTGCTAATAAAAATCATTTAATATTAAATGTTTAGAAAACATTTAATTCAATATTCTCAAAGATATCATTTTATGTTAACATGTTAAAGTACTCCAATTTATAAAATGGTGTATACTTATCATACCTATGACATGATAAATCTTACTGTATCTTCAAAATATTTAAATTTGAACCAGCAGATGCATTTTGTTGGGCATACCAAAAGAATAATTTTAGTACATAACAAAACTGAATTTAAAAAGAGAAGTTACCAGAGTGTATCAAAAATTTTGACAAATTGCAAGTAACATATGAACACAACCAAAAATATATAAAAACAATTATCATAGACACATGACAAGGCTTTATGATGGGGTGTGAATAACAAGACAACAATGTCTGACTGGTCTTAAATATGGGAATTTACTATGTTCTGCATGTTTTGCTTATAGATTATTGCCTATACATTATTGGATATGGTTAAACGTCTGTAACAAAACTGTAACTCGGGGTGGAGCCATTCTGGGCAGCAACAAATGGCATCAGCCAACCAAAGAGACAGGTCTCTAAAGATACTTTAAATTGGGAAACGATTTTACATAATTTCTGTCCTGTCTTAACAACCAGGTTTATAAAAACAACAGGATTTCAAACTATGTTTGATTAATGAAATGTTAAAGCAGCACCTCCATGCATTCATATCCAACAATTTTTCCTGCTGGCAGCCGAACTTTATAACATCAAAATAATACACTTGGTGTTGACTTTTAGAGGCACTCAACTGTTTACACTGTTAAAATTTGGTTTTGTCTTCTAATTATTTTGGTTACACTCTGTGACAACACTCTTCTAAAATGTACTTTATTTTGATACTGCAAAATACACAATTAAGTGATCTTATGCTTCTTTAAAGAAAATTTTAAGAGTTTTACAGAAATTTAAAAACTGGATCAAAACAGCTTCTATGAATGTTTAAATTTATAAGGCTATGGGACATTTTGAAGTTTATTAGCTATTTTATTATAATGTCTTTATTAACATATGATCTTAATGAATAGATGAATTTTAAAAAACTGAAAATAGGGCCAAAGCTAAGCACCAAAAACTAAAGAATCTTCTGACACAATAAGACAATGAATTTTGGCAGTCTGATAAAGAACTTGGAACAATTTCTCAGCCTGGGTGTCATGACTTTTTGAGAGGCAAGACCATTTTATAGGGGTAGCCTGGAATAGCCTGCAAAATGGATGTTTATTTTATAACTGATATAACCACAACATAAAAACTCTATTTAAGGGTTACAGCATTAACAAAACTGAGAATCACTAGTTCATAAGGTCTATTCGGTCTAACAGAGACAGATTTAAAGATAGATATTTACTCTCCTTTTTTTAACCAGCGTTATTAAGTTATAGATACTTTTTGAACTGTCATGCAAGGAGCTGTTATGTTCTATAGTGACATACAATTTAAGAATCAAAAGAGTTCCCAGTCTCTATATTTAAAAATCTTATCTTAATACTGAAAGAGCTTCAATTAAGAAATTGTCATTTTCCCATGATCTGGCTATTATGAATAAGGCTGCTATGAACATGGTTGAGCAAATTTTCTTGTTGTGTGCTGGAGCATCTTCTGGGTATATTCCAAGGAGTGGGGTCTTGAGGAAGCCCTATTCCCAGTTTTCTGAGATAGCACCAGATAGATTTACAAAGTGACACAAGTTTTATTCATTGTCGACATTAAAAAAAAAAGATGTATATTCTTGTGATAAAAATAGACTTGTAATTGATATGACCATGATTGGATCGACTAACGATTCACTTGTATAACTTATTTATCCTAAACCGACTGCAACAGAAATTTCAAAGTATTGGAATTAAACCTTGTATTAAAATGGAGTTATATGAATACAATACCACATATTAGGGTAGAAATACATACATACATATATATATATATATAATGTGTATGAAGAATAATTTTGAGATTGAATTCTATGTCACTGTATCTAAAATTAAACTTCTTTTGCTTCTATATACACGTGTCTATACCAGTGAAATAAAAATAACCTTGTGACAATTTAAAAAAAAAAAGAAATTGTCATTTTATTTTAAACCGTTAAGGATAATTAAAAATATACAAATTAATAATCAGTTACCTTATAAAGGATCAAATTCTTTAGGATACTGAGAATTATATTGATAGTCATGCTAAGAACTGATGTGCTTACTTACAGGAGTAAGCCTCATTTAGCCTCCTATATATGTTTTCAAAGCTAATCAAAAAATATGTAACTAAACACAAGCCGAGTTGTCTATTTAGATATGCTTAAAATAGATAAATGGTCCTCAAACAATTCAGAGATCTGCAGAAAATGGCATTTAACATGTTTAATAGAAAGCTTTTCATAATTGAGACACACCAGCTCCTGACAGCACCCCCAATCTCCTCCAAAGAAGATGGGCACAGAAGAACCTCCACCTGGAGCTTGCTTCAATTGTGGCTAAGCTGTTCACTAGGGGAAAAAAAAACAAAAAACAAAACAAACAAACAAAAAAAACCAATGCCCTTCCCTTGACTGCTGACAGCATATTGTTCAAACTATGGATAGACAGGATACTGGGAAGTTTACTAACTGGCTTTGCATAAACAAGGTATGACAGGCCCCCTAAGTTCCTGCTCCCCAGGAAAGTTTTGTCAGATCTTCTGGGCCTGAGGGCAGGCAACAAATACCCTTGGCCACAGAGGAAACCTCAGTGACTGGCTGCCCAGGTAGCCGGTCCATCTGTGTCATTATCAATAGATTTGGAAGCCAATTGCTTTGCATTTCCTGTTTACTTAGGTGAAATTTACCCTTCTCAGGTCTCTGAGGGGTGTGAAGAGCAATTGAACAGCAGAAACCAAGGCTTCAGCTACCTTTTCAGTCCTCTTCCTGTGTAAAATTCAGGCTTCAAGCCTTGGTCTCCTACAGTTACTATTACTAGGTCCTGATACAATTTACCTCCTTACCAGACTCAGAAAACAGGTCTCAAAGTAACTCTTTACTATTCCTTTATCACTTTACAATGACTGTTGCAGTAATCAACCACCTGTTACTCATGGCAAATAATTAGACAGAAAAAATATTTAAAGTTTATTTAAGGTCTGGGGATACAGAAGCTTAAATTATGAGAGTCTAAGAAAATATTTTAGGGCCTAAGAAGATATTCTATGATTGATAAATGCATATTATGATGTTAGAGAATAGGACACTTTAAATGACGATAAGAAAATAATTTAAGACATATAATAGAAATACAACATTCTTCAGATTTCCTCCCCTTGCTATGGTACTACTGTATTAAGGCTTCAGTTTTCAGACCTTTAACATTAATCAATGGAATTCTGATAAGTTCTTAGTCTACCTACGGTAAGACACTCCACTACTGATCCATCATATCATAGGCATAAGCTCAAAATTTGTACTTGCTTCCCAAGCTTCTGCTATGACAAAATGATAGGCATCTATTGTCTTTACTGGAATGTTGATTTCAATACAGAGTACAAACAATGGTAATACTAACATATCTGAAATTTATCTCTTTTTGTAAACTTAAAAAATTCTTGTACGCTTCGGAGAATGACTTAGAGAGGTACACCTACTTGTTCCTGAAAAATGAGAATTTTCTCTTGGTCTTGGGATTCTTCACCTTACCCAATTCCTAAGAAATGTTAATTCTGTACCTAGTCTATATTTGTCTCCGCGGATTTTCATTTGGCTGATGGACTCCACACAGGGATCAGCTGTGGCCTGCAAAGGGCTGAGCTCTGGACTTGCTGAGAGCTGATGAAAACCAGACCATCCAGCCTATGTGATTGATCCCTGTCTTTCAGCTGGGTCAGCTAATCAGATGCTTCTGATAAATGCCCCATTGCCTGCCCTTTGACTAGCCTTTCCGCCTTCCTGCGCCCCAATAACAACAGCCGAGTGTCAACTACAGTCTTTACAGAGGAAAAAAATATCATCCACAGTCCCACCTAAGAGGCTCAAATGCTAATTCAAAAGGAACTCTCTGAGGTAAGAGACTTTTGAATACCTGTAATGCCTACTGACATACCAGAAATGAGTTCAGATGTGTCAACTGATGAATTCATTAAGTAAAATAGTTCTACAGTATGGCAGGGAACTTAACCTGCTTTATGTGAAACAAAAAGACATTATATAGCTATATAGCTTGAAGCAATTATTATTTCTATAATAACCATTCAGGAGTTTTAGGGAGACTCCAGAATTAAGGAAAATACCCCTCGACCCCCCACCCCGCGCTCTCGCGCTCTCTCTCTCTCTCTCTCTCTCTCTCTCTCTCTCTCTCTCTCTCTCTCTCTCTCTCTCTCTCTCATTTTTTCAAGACAGAGTCTCTCTTTTTTAGCCCTGGCAATCTTCGAACTCGCAGAGATCTGTCCGGCACCGAGTTCTGGGAATAAGTGTGTGCTCCACCACAGCCTCACAGAGAAGGGAGGCTAAAGACAATTTCTTGCAGAGGGAACTGGACAAGATGAATAGTCAAAACTGGTTCCAGTTTGCGTTGTTTTGCATTTGGTTCCCATGGCTATCCACTCTCATCCTCAGCTTGATTGGACCCTTAGTGCTGTTCCTCCTGGTTATGCCTTATGCCTCTTGTGTGGTACATTTCATTTCACATTTTTGCCAAGAATGCATTAACGCTATCAAACGTGGTTTTGAGGGCACAATACAACTGCTTATTTAGTGGATTATAAGGCATTGCATCAAAGATTTTATTTAGGTACAAAGACAAGAGGGGACTATTAGAAAGAAGCAAACAAATCTTATTCTAAGTACTACCATTTCATTAGCACACTCCATTTAATCATAGGGAGAAACAACATTCAAAGTCCCTGGTCTTAGGGGAGCTGTGCACTCCCAATAGGCAAAACAGCTTCTGTCATAAAGAGACAGTTTTATGAGTCCAGCCATCTCAGGGACAACTTGGAAGGAGACAATGGTTGGAGTGCAGATATCTCAAGGATAATTCCTCCTTGAGGAAGGGTGAAACAAGTTCATGTTCCCAGGTCCAGGACCCAAATCCTATCCTGATTGGTGGAAACTCCCTTGCTCAACCCCTTATATCAGAATAGGATTGGACAATGCTACAGCACCCATCATGCTTTGTGGTCCCATCCTTTGAATATGCTATATGACATCCCTTCAGCATCAAACGTTCAGGGCCAAGTTTGTCTGCAGCCCTGATTGATCAGTAGCAGCTTGATTACAATGCATTTTTGTAACCTGCATTTATCTGGTGTTTGGGCTATGTTGGACTTAAGCAGACCCCACAACAAGCACCAAGCCTTGAACTGTCAGTTCACCTAAAGTGAGAAGTGATAGGCATTACTGCCTGTCATTACTTTGGGTTCCAGATGGGGCCAATACAAGGGATTGTGTAGCACTCACCAAGATAGCATACATTTCTATACATCTTTTACAGTCAACATGACCCAACCCTGGCACAACCTGACAATCTTTCATGACTTATTTTTCATATGAAATGACTTTATATATCTTTATTCTTGCTATGTTTATAAGGAATTTGTGTGCTAATTTTATTTGGTAACTTATTATCTATTAAATTTTTTTCTTTGAAAGAAAAATTCTACTGCAATTGTATTGAAGAAGATCTTTTCCTTCCTTCCATCCTACTAGCCTCCCTCCCTTGCTTCCTTCCTCCCTTGAAAACATATTCTTTTCTCATACACTACATCTCAACTAGTTTCCCCTCCTTCAGATCCTCCCAGCTACCCTCCCAGTCTCCTCTCCAGCAAATCTCCCTCTCCACTTCCTCTTCAAAAAACAGCAAGCCTCCAAGTGATAACAGCCTAACAGATAAAATAATAGAAGGCAAAAACTCTCATATGGAGGCTGTACAAGGCAACCCAGTAGGTAGGAAAGGGGCTCTAGAGCAGGCAACTGAGTCAGAGATACATCTGCTCGTATTCTTAGGAGGCCCACAAAAACACCAAGTCAACACCCATAAAATACACACAGAGGACCCGGTGTAGACCCTTGGAGGCTCCATGCTACTGCTTAAGTGTGTTAAGCTCCCAGAAGAGAGCTCATGTAAGCTCTGCTTGGATGTTTCCCTGGCCTATGTTCTCCTGGCATCCTCCATCCCCTTTGACTCCCACAATGTCTCCTCCCACTAGTCCCTGAGGTTCTCTTATTTCCAGGAGGATGGAAACCTCCAACTACCACTGTCCCTGCATAATGTCTGTCTGTGGGTCTCTGCACCTGCTCTCCTATGCTGCTGGAGGAAGCCACCCTGATAATGACTAGACACGTCCATGATGAGAAGCTACTCTGCAGGCTACAGAGAGATAAACTTGGGCACCAACTCAGTCACAAAACCCTCAACATAAATTCTGTCCTGGCTAAATGATGTGCTGGGACAATGGTGCTACAGAATTTGTGGTAGTGACCAGTCAATGTTTGGTTAACTTGAGTCCTATGCAATGACAGGGAGCCCATGCCAGGTGAGGGAGCCCATGCTCTCTACTGCCTGGATGGCCAGGAACCAGATACGGGATGGAGCTGGCTCATAGGGTAGAACCAAACATGACTGGTAAAAAAAAATCAATGAAATGATTCCTAATGATGTTTTGCTATACACTGATTACATTTGAGACCTTCGGTCCCATTCTAAGAGCCTTAAATCTCAGATACTCCTTAGATAGCAGTGAAATGTTTTCCACAACATCCCAAAACAAGTTGTGTCCAAACAACAATGGGAACACCATTCATTGTACCCATTAGAGTCACAGTGTGAGGCAAGAAGCCTAGAGAACACTGGGAGGTGGATTTTACAGAGGTGAAACCAGGCCAAAATTGGAATAAAGTACCTCCTTGTATTTGCAGATACATTCTTGGGTTGAGGAGAGTCTTCTTTTAGCAGACTGGAAATAGCAAAGGTTACTACTATAAGGAGGCTTTTACAAGAATTTTTCCTAGTGAAGGTTGGCTATCTTTCTTCCCATTGGGCTCCTATAAGGTACTCCTCACAAAGGGGAAATTTCTCCACTTGAAATTCTTTTTGGCAGCCCACTTCCTCCTCTTCCTAAACTACGAGATAGACAGTCAGCTAAAATTTCTACAGTTCCCTTCTCTAGTCCCCTCATGCCTTACAACAGGCTCTTCAACAAACACCTGCTAACTAGTTTCATAATACCTGTTGATATATAAGCAGATCTTTTGTTAGGATTTCCCAACAATCCAGGAAGAAAAAAAAACCCAGTAAGACACTAAAGTCAGAGAGAGTGTGCTCCTGTCTAGATAGTGTGTTGATAAATATATCCCTCCTCTCAAAACTGAGGCTTGTGGCCATTACAATCTATCACAGGTCAATCCATTCTGGTTATATACACTAATGAGTTTAGCTGCATGGCCTGTAAAACAGTCTTCTGGGGGACAGCTTCAGCGAAACAACTCATTTCATTGGGTGGAACAGATGCTTTTCATGCTTTTGGGGTACAGGTGGAGGCTTTCAGGGTGAATGTACATCGTTGGCTAGAGCCAAGGTGCTGACAATGCCTTAGTTTCCTGAAGAGGAATGCTTGCTGAACATTACCTTATAACAAGAGAGAGGACATTTATACTACAACCTGGTCACCGGGCTATGTGACCGCCTCAAGGCTGCCAGAGGTGGACTACATGAACTGGGACAGGCAGGCCCACAACAGTGACTGAAGGGACCAACACCTGCCTCTGCCTGTCTCAAGATGAAAATTTTCAGTCTCCGGGCACACCTCATCTTCCCTCTTGTGCCAGCTCACCATCTGCAGTTACATGGTTCCCCAACCCACACACTTAACCAAAATTTGCCTTGCCTACGGGAGGTGTAGGGATAAATAAAGAGCAGAGATTGAGGGAATGGCAGACCAATGAGTGGCCCAGCTTGAGACCCACAGGATGGGAGAGAGCCAACCCCTGTCACTTTAAATGACAGGCTGCTATGCTTGCAGACAGGAAACAGGCACTACAGTCTTCATTCAGCAGCTGATAGAGATAGGTGCAGAGACCCACAGTAGATGGGTGTTGTACCTACACAGGAAAAACCTGGGCAATAATGAGAAATTAATTTGAGAGGTTTCTTCTTGTTGGACTGAGAAAACACTGCTGAGTGGACAGCACTATGGAGTTTAGGTGCCTTGTCTGACCTTCATAAAGTGTGAGCATCATTAATATAAGCATGATTTGATTCACTGACAGTTATCTGAGATTATATTTCTACATGTTTAAATAGATGCCACAGAATATTCACCATTGCAATAGCAATAAAAGAAACTATCTAAAAACTTCTTTCAAAAATTATTTTAAAATGTTCTCTGCCCAACGCCACAGAAACATATTTCTTACCTCAGTGGGAAGAGGATCAGTTGCCATACTCATGCTTAATGAGAGCTTCTTCTAGAATCTACCACGGAATGGGCAGATGCTTCATCTACTTTCCATAAACATCTTCAGTATAAAGCCTGAAGACTTCCCAAGACGGGATATGTAATGTTTAGGTAGTGCAAACCCTTGAAAAGAAGATCTGATTCACTGTGATTGAACTTCTCATGCATTCTTTAATATCAAAAACAAATGCAAATATACATTTCTAAGTTTGAAATAGGTAACTTGAGTAAACAAATCTACAAATGACAAACCTTTCCTCTAGTCACTCTCAACTATTTCTGTTACATACTTTTTTCTGTTTCCAAGATTTTTCCTCTATAAATGCCATGTTCCAGTTTGTAGTTCAAGTGAATAAAAAATTTGAATATTCAGCTTGATGAACAGAAAGAAAGGCACAGTCTTTAAAGTTTGTCAACATATATTCTAATGCCAAGTTTACATTTTTGCTAAAACACCCCATAACTTTATCAACAACTTATCTGCTAAATGATGAGTAGACCTTTCCAGTCCCATGGGAGGGGCGGCTGCCTTTTATTTCCTTAGGGAGCAGGATCGCTTTACTTGCTCTAAGAATGTCCCTTGGCTTTGCCTTTGGTCTCGGGTTTGTATGCAGATTTGGCTTGGATCTTCTCTACCTCTTCAATCAAAGGCTGTTCATAAGGAGACAAGGCAGCATTGGGAATGGCTTTACTGATCTTAGCTAAAAAGTCCTTCACTGTTGCCTGGCTAGTTTCAGCATAGGCTCTTGGACCCCATAGGAACTGATAGCATGGTGGATCACTGTCAGGAATCTGACAGTATTCCAGGTACTTTTCTTCCACTAGATCTTCAGTGATGAGCTTCCTTACATTCCCAAAGATGAGGTGTGGGACCTCATCACAGACTCCCAACATATTCAGGAAGTGCCAGACCTCCTTCTCTGTGGCATTGTAGCCATTTAAGTAGATCACACAGAGGAGGGGAGTCAGAATGCCCCTGTAGGAACATCCAACTCAGTGCTGCTACTCACAACATCATCCTTGAAATCTAGCTTGCTGACAAGCATGTAGGCCTGTCCATTGGGCTGGACTTCTTCTATCTCAATGCCAAACTCCATGTGCAGTTGTTGGCGGGCTATCTCAAGGATCTCAGGGAAGTGCTCCTTGAACCTTTTGTTGATAACAAACAGCATATCTCCCCTCCTTGCAGGCTGTTTAATTTTGTACCTGCAGAGCAAAAATGACACCAGCAGTGCTGCCTTCTTTGATAAAAGATCCATGTGTTTGCTTCCAGCGGAGAGTGGGGCCATAAAGGAACTACCATTTTTCTCTCTTTGGCCCTTTGCTCCTTTACCAGACCTTTTGTGAGGCATAACAGCATTGGTGGTGGGTGCCTTGCCCTGTGGGAAGCCAGCAGCAGAAGTACTTGGCCCAGCATCTCCTGAAGCTTGCTCAGAGCAGGCAAGTGACTCTCCTTTCTCTGCTGCCTTTGCATGAGCATCATTTAGTCCCTGGGCCTCATCTTGGTTCTGGCGACGTTTCTCACGAGCCCGGGCCTTACTCTTTTTTCCTCTGGGCATGATGGCTGTGGACAGGAATAGAAAGCAGTACTTTAGGTAACAGTGACTTGGATAGGGAAAACAATGACCTATAAGCATTTTTCTAGACTCCACAATGTTGGAGGAAGGTCCACCTATGCTTTCAAATGCTAATATCAGTGCCTTGAGATCTGGGTATCACCCTGCCAAGGGCATTGCTATAAGTGATCAACTCTCTCCATTAACCATGTGGTGTTGAGGAATGTTCCCCAATTACTCTAAATAACAAAATAAATGTCCTGAAGACTATGACTGGGTAGAAGAGAGATGGGGAGAATTTAGGTCCAGGGCTTGGGTTCCAGAGATGAGAGGAGAAAGCAGCTGAGCAAACAACAGAAGGAGAAGAGAGAAAGCAGTTTAGGTAAGGCAAACTGGTGCTGAGTATGTGGCTGTGGCAACAGACTGATGGATCTGAAGCCCCCCAGGGATTCATCTAATTGCCAAGTGATTGCTTTTTATATGTATTTTAAAGATATTAGGTAAGAAGCCCAGCAGAGTGCTTATAGTTTCAAAATAAACCAT